>NC_056751.1:383749709-383904709 GCF_019279795.1 Protopterus annectens | reverse complement strand
TATGTATATATATATATATATATATATATATATATATATATATATATATATATATATATATATATCCAAAATGTATGTAGAGCCAAACAGCAAACTTACAGTCCAAAGCTAGCAACACCAGACTGAAACTGACATCAACATGGTGCTATTCATGCTCTCTGACAAAATATTCTAATCCTTTTTATTAACGAAGTATTAAAACTTTGGAAGATAACTGCTGATCTTTAAATTGTTGTACCCCAAATGGTAGTAAAACTAACACCAAACTGAAGTTCCTTAAATGCCTGTACTAATAGGTTCATAGGTTCATAGGTTCATACTAGGCTATCTGCCCAAGGGCATTTATAAGCCTAGCCCATTGTTTTGTGGCTTACGCCACCCCTTTAGTATGGGGAACTATACCCATTATTTTGCTGTGCCTCTGTCGAGCAGTGACACTGAGGTAATTCCTGGGGTATATCTGCGATCTCCCATCCATTGGTCAAGATTTCTCTTGAACAAGGCCAGCGAGGTGCTCTGCCTCACATGTACCGGGATTTTGTTCCACAGCATAGGGAGTCTTTGGGTGATGAATCTATCTCTCCAGCACGTCCTATTAATAGCCGTGTCGAGGTTTAAGTCTCCGCCCTTGTGGCTCTGATGGATCTAGATTTTTGAGGTGAAGCATATTCATCAAATCTGGGTTTGACATGGCCTTGTATGTTAGGCAAAGGTCACCTCTGAGCAAGCGGTGGCGACTGAATAGAGCTGGAGTTCTTTCAGTCGGGCAGCATAGGACAGATTTTGAGACCCTTTATCCTTTTGGTGAGGAACTTTGTGGCCTCTCCAGCTGCTGCAAGTGTCGGGTCAGATACATTCCGAATGGGGCATTGTACTCAATCATTGGTCTGATGAGTGATGAGTAAAGGGAGACTATGACCTCCCTTGATCTAGATGAGAATCCCTTCATGATAAGGTGGGCAATGTAGAAGGACTTCCTAACTACTTTAGCTACATGGGTGTCGAATGACAGACTACTATCAACCTGGGTCCCCAGGTCCCTGATAACTTCTTCTGTGCTCAGTGGATTGCCACCTATTTGGTAGCTAGGGGTAACCTTGTTTTTCCCGAAGGGTATGACTATGCATTTTTGGCATTTAACTTTAGGCCGTGGCTCTGGCACCAGTTATCCGTTTCTGTGAGACCCTTCTGAAGGATATCTGTGTCAGATGTGTTTTCTACTATGGCGCCAGTTTGCAGTCATCTGCAAACTTTGTCAGCCATAACCCTCCTGTGTTTGCTTGTACTTGGAAAAGTAGATGCCAAACAAGAGTGGGCCCAGGACTGAGCCCTGTGGGACACCACTTGTGACAGGCTTTGAGTCTGACATGGCGCCAGCAACTCTGACCCTGTGGGTTCTGTCACTCAGCCAGTTTGCAACCCATCTTGTGATGTATGGGTTAACATTTAAGCTGATGAGTTTTTCAATGATACCTGAGTGGGGTATTGTATCGAAGGCCTTAGCCAGATCGAGGTAGGCTGTATGGACTGCCTTTCCCTCATCAATGGCTTTGGTGACTGTTTCGAAAAAGTCAACCAAGTTTAAAAGGCATGATCTGCCTTTGACAAAGCCAAAATGGGTTGGATCCAAAGTCTGCAAATTCCCTATGTCTTTATTTATGAGGTCCATTATGATCCTCTCCATGGCTTTGCAGATAAGGCTTGTCAAGCTAATGGGCGGTAATTTCCAGGGTCTGTGGAGGCACCGCCTTTGTGAAGTGGGACCACAGTTGCAGTGCGCCACTCCTGGGTGCGTATCCAGAGGTAAGACTTTGATTAAACAGCTGTCCTAGCTGTGGGTTTAATTCCTCATTGAGTTCGTGGAGCACACAGCCGGGGACACCATCGGGTCCCATGGATGCTGTGTTTTTGCTTTGGAGAGAGCAGTTCTCACTTGGGCGCTGGAGATGTTTGGGGGCTGCACTCATTTGGTATAGATATCTCTCCTTTTGGGGAGGGGAGAAGTTTGCACTGAACCTGTCAGCCAGTATGTTGGCAATGTCTGTAGGATCAGTAATCTTCACATCATTTTGAACTAGTTCTGAGCATATCTGGGAGTTTCCTCCTAGGTTTCTAACATAGCTAAAGAAGGCCTTATGATTGTCTTTTGAGTCTTTAGCTATTTTTCTCTCGAAATTTGCTTTGGATGATTTTATGAGAGCTCTTAGTTTTTTACTTATAGTGATCAAGGGTGTCTTACCTTTTAAGGATTTTGCTCTATCTTGTAGTAGCTTCCTCCTTTTGTTGTAGAGTTTGTTTATGGCTGGGGTCCACCAGACTGGACGCTTTCCTTTGGTACAAAGAGTCTTTGTTTTGCTTGGGAGTGCCTTATCCATGCAGTCCTGCAGGTGCTGGTAGAAGGCGTTTGTAAGTGATTCAGCGGCTTGAGTATTGTTTTCCGCCGGCTCGGGGGCCTGAAAGGAGACCACACTAGTCTTTAGAAGTGTGAAGTCGGCTTTTGAGAAGTTCTTTACTGTGGTCTTTTTTATTTCAGGTGGGGGTAGGATGAGGACCTCCAGCGAGATTAGTTTGTGATCTGATCTCACCAGTGAGGGGTATACTTCCGGTGTTAAACATTGTGCTCCCATGTTCGTGATGATGAGATCAAGTATGTTATCTCCTCTTGTGGGGATGGTGACTAGTTGTTCCATGGCATTTGAGTTTATGAATTCCAGGAACTTTTGGGCTAGGGTGTTTGGGCTTGAGTAGTGTTCCCAGTCTATATTAGGGTAATTGAAGTCACCTAGTATGATGGTGTTTGGTGATACATTTATCCCCTCTAGTGTTTTCAGGAAGGCCATGTGAGTTTCCTGAGTTTGTGAGGGTGGCCTGTAACATGCTACAATTTGCAGAGCAGTCTTGCCTATGGTTAATTGCACCTGGATGGTCTCCGATGCATCGTGTGTTGCCACCAGTCTTGAGGTGTGGGTGTCCTTGATGAATATGGATACCCCCGCTCCTTTCTTGGTATTGTCCGGATTTTGGGGCCGGAACGCATGATATGAGGTAAAACCTGATAGCGCTGGGGTGCTCTCAGGAGCCTTGAACCAGGTTTCTGTCACAGCACAGACATCGATGTTCTCCATACTGAGAAGGGCCTCGAGTGCGTGCATTTTGAGATTTAGACTTCTGGCATTGAGCAGCATTACCCTTAGTTTTTTTTTCCTTTTTTGTGTTCTAGGGTGGTAGGTTTAGAATTTGAGCCTTGCCTAAAAAAGGCACTATGGGGGTGGCAAGAGCCTTTGCCAATATCCGGAATCCCAGGGGTGACAGGTGCAAGCCGTCCCTTGCGAAGCAGCGTGGCTTGTCCAGCATGTCATCCCAGGCAGACAGATACTGGATCCCCTTTGAATAAAATAATTATCCTAAGGATTACCCAAACAAGTGGTTCAAAAAATGGATGGATGGCTTACGGATGCAGCCCAGCCAGTAATGAACCTGATACTAGTGTCACTGGACCTAAGGCCACAACTGTGTTACCCCCCCCCCCAATATGACAGAATGCATACATAATGTTGAGTCTTTCGGCTTTTCCCGGTTAGGGGTCGCTACAGCGGAACTCTGGTCCGCTAATGATTGGTAGCTGATTTTTACGTGCCGAGTTACCAGCCCTGACGCACAACCTTCAACGAAGGTACGCCCATTCACGCTGAGTAAATTTGCAATTTAGGTCACTAATTATTAATATCTTGTTTGTTTACCAGGCAAACCCTCAGCACAACTTTTGTCAAAGGCAACTGCTTGCTTAACCATCAACCAGAGTTATACATACTGCAAATGAAGATGGAGGGACCAAAAGACTGGGTGACAGGATGAAGCTTGTGAGCATCTCATATCTTTAAACTTCTGCTAAGGGCTGTAGAGATGTGCACCAGCCTAATGCTGACCTGTTTGGAGATGATGCATTAAATATTAATTTCAGATTTTGTCAGTGAAATTATTACCACTCTACTCTTCATGGATATTTCTATAGCTGTTAATATGAAATCTGCTTAACTACTCAGGATAGAAAATGTTCTGAGAAAAAGCACCACTGTTATTTGTACTAAATACACTGATGGTGGGAAACAAAAAAAGAAAAGGCCTTACTAATAGTTCAGACAATGGTTTTAGAATTTATAAAGAGATTGAGAACAAGGTTTGGAAGCTATTGCTAACTATGGACTTATGTTTGTTTTAACCAATGCATGCTGTCAAAAGCCTCAAAATACCAAGGAACACTGCTCTTCGGGGTAGTGTGGGGGTGGGGGGTAAAGGTAAACTTTCAGTCAGACCAATGACTGACAAGCTTGAAGAAAACTTCACAATTTTTACTGTCTCCCTGGATTAAAGTTTTTTAATGCCTTTGTGTGAATGTTTAAATTAGTGAACATCTGTGTAGGATTGTGTGACCTGTAATACATCCCTTGAAATGATGAAAGGAAACTGTAACGAAATCTTTAGCTTTCTTACTCAATGAAATGTTAAAGGTGCATTTCAGTGAAATTCTCACACTCCCAGCCTCTCAGATTACAGATTTGCAAAGGCACAATTACTCAACAGCTGGTTACATCATTAGGGCCGTTCTAAAAGCATGAAATAATCACGAGATGGAAAGAATTTCTGAATTATGCAATGTGCTTTTGGTCTATTTCCATTTGCGCTATATAGGAAGGAAATTAGTAACAGATGAAATGAAATGTTCTTACAAGCAAGGTGCCAAATCTTGAAACTCTAACACTGTTATGAAAATTTATTTGACCAATGCTTGGAACCTAGCAAAAAGGAGGAATTAGAACTGTTGGCAAGCACTTGCAGCTTGGACATATCAGTACTTAAAATAGGCTTGAGATGCTACAGACAGTGTTTCAAGGATATACTTAACACTAATGCATTAGATTCATTACAGCGGATAACACTGTCTTTGGGTATCCATAATTCTGAATTTATGTATTGACCAAACATGTTTCTGAAATTATTGACTTGGGCGTATTTAATACTATAATGGAGAGACATAGAGTTATTGGCTGCTGCTGCTGTAGGCCACCATCTATGAAAGCTGTGTGCCACTCACAATTTCTTAAAAAAGTTGTGCAGCATTAAATATTTATCAGCATGTATACTGGGTGACATCAGATACCACACCATAAACTAAGAGGCATGGAAGCCCCATCTATGAAAAGAATTATGTGAATAACTCACTCATTGTGTGACTAAATCCACGTGTTAAGGAAAAATATGAAATAAACCTTCTCCATATGATGAAACTTAAAAAACACTTCCCAGCTTATGTAAAGAGTTGTGAAAAATTGCTTATTCAAATTTTTCTTCTTCTTTTGGCTGTTCTCGTTAGGGGTCACCACAGCAGATCATCTGTTTCCATTTCTTCCTGTCCTCTGCATCTTGCTCTGTCACACCAACCACCTGCATGTTCTCTGTCACCACATCCGTAACCCTTATCTTAGACCTTCCTCTTTTCCTCTTACCTGGCAGCTCCATCCTTAGGAGCCTTTGCCCAATAAACCCATCATCTCCCCTCAGCACATGTCCAAACCAATGCAATCTTGCCTCTCGGGCTTTGTCTCCGAACAGTCCAACCTGAGCTGACCCTCTAATATACTGATTCCTAATCCTGTCCATCCTTGTCTCACTCAATGCAAATCTTAACATCTTTAACTCTGCTACTTCCAGCTTTGACTCCTGCCTTTTGTCAATGCCACCATCTCCAACCCATATAACATAGCTGGTCTCACTACCCTCTTGTAGGCCTTCCCTTTCACTCTTACTGGTACCTGTCTGTCACAAATCATTGCTGACACTCTTCTTCACCCACTCCACCCTGCCTGTACTCTCTTCTTCACCTCCCTTCCACACTAACCATTACTCTGAACTGTTGATTCCAAGTATTTACATTCATCCACCTTCACTAACTCGACTCCTGCAGCCTCACCATTCCTTCAGCCTCCTTCTCATTCACACACATACATTCTTAGTCCTGCTAACCTTCATTCCTCTCCTCTCTAGAGCACATCTCCATCTCTCCAGGGTCTCCTCAACCTGTTCCCTACTTTCACTGCAGATAAATATGTCATTGGCAAACATCATAGTCCATTGGGACTCCTGTCTGATCTCATCTGTCAACCTGTCCATCAGCACTGCAAACAAGAAAGGGCTCAGAGCTGATCCTTGATGTAATCCAACCTCCACCTTAAATGCATCTCTCACTCCTACTGCAGACCTCATCACTGTCACACTACCTTCATACATATCCTGTACCACTCTACCACTCTTACATACTTCTCTGCCACTCCCAACTTCCTCATACAGCACCACAGCTCCTCTCTAGGCACCCTGTCATATGCTTTCTCTAAGTCCACAAAGACACAATGCAATTCCTTCTGACCTTCATTATACTTCTCTATTGATACCCTCAGAGCAAACATCGCATCTGTAGTGCTCTTTCCCAGCATGAAACCATACTGTTGATGACTAATCATCACCCCCCCTTCTTAACCTAGCTTCCACTACTCTTTCCCATAACTTCACACTGTCACTGATCAGTTTTATCCCTCTATAGTTACTACAGCTCTGCACGTCACCCTTATTCTTAAAAATCGGTACCAAAACACTTCTTCTCCACTCCTCAGGCATTCTCTCACTTTCCAAGATTTCATTAAACAATCTGGTTAAAAAATCCACTGCCATCTCACCTAAACACCTCTATGCTTCCACAGGTATGTCATCTGGACCAACAGCCTTTCCATTCTTCATCCTCTTCATAGCTGTCCTTTCTTTCTCTTTGCTAATCCGTTGCACTTCCTGATTCACTACCCCCACATCATCCATCCTTCTCTCTCTCTCCTTCTCTTCATTCATCAGCCCCTCAAAGTACTCTTTCCATCTGCTCAACACACTCTCCTTGGTTGTGAGTATGTTTCCCTCATTATCCTTTATCACCCTTACCTGCTGCACATCTTTCCCAGCTTGTTTTCCTTATGAATATTTACAGCGCAAAGTTTAAAATGGTTCTACAATAGTGAATATATTTAAAAAAATGAATAGTCTAATTTTGCTTAGACCTGTACATCACCATCCTGACTGGAGAATAAACATCCTCTGGCAGGGTGTTAATGTACCAGTAATGCTCACTGAAAAATCAATCTGCTACTTCATGGCATCATATTAAGCTTTCATGAAAATTGGACGTTTAAAAAAACAATCGGTTGTCATTCTTTTATTTATTTATTTTACATTTGTTAACCGGGAAAGTCCATCTGGACATGTGTCCTTTTTCAGTGGTGGTCCGGGGAGAAAAGCTTCAATATTAAATAGTACAAAGTCTTTAGTACAGAGTCTAGTTAACACATATTAAAAAACATTAAGCTGATACTTTTTCTAATACATCATTACATTTTCTAACACAGAATAGGTAATTATAATAAGACTATTTACAACAGTAATGGTTCATAGCAGTGAAAAAACAATAGGAATTATAGCAATAACATTTAATACTTTCTGAAGGGTTGTAGTTAATTTCAGTACATAGAGTTTTCAAACAAAGATATGTCAGTGTAATCAAACACTGGTAGTAGATAGAGAATAAGTTTGATATAAGATCAGTAAGGTGTTTGTTGAGTAGGTTCAATGTTTGAGGGGATGGTGTAGTACAGGAGGTTTGGAGGTAGTTTAGTAGGTCTAAACTGGGCTGTGGCAGGAGCAGAGCCAGGAGTTTGTAAGGTGGGTTTTTAGGAGTTCTTTAAACTGTTTAGATGAGGAAGTGTTCATAAGTGGGTTGGGCAGAGAGTTCCAAAGTTTGGAGATATAGTTGGAGAAGAGGGATTCACCTATTGAGAATTTTATTTTGGTGACTTGGAGGAGTAGTTTGTTGTTTGAGTGAAGGGATCTGGATGCAAAGTATGGTTGGATAATGTCCTTAAGGGCTGTTTTTTTTTCTGGATGTTGGAGGATTTTGTAGGCTATGGTTAGCTGATTAAATTGAAGTAAAAGAGGGAGTTCTAGTCAGTTAAGTTGTTGGAGATAAACAGCACTTTGTCTTTTAACAAATGTACAATAAAAAGAAAAAAGAAAAGCAAAGCATGAGTGTCTGTGTGTGTGTGTGTGTGTGTGTGTGTGTGTGTGTGTGTGTGTGTGTGTGTGTGTGTGTGTGTGTGTGTGTGTGTGTGTGTGTGTGTGTATGTGTGTGTGTGTGGATGACACAGAGAGACAGAGAGAGAGAAGGAGAGTGCTAACTGTTGCAAGCAGGCCAAAAGCTGAGATCCATTAAAGTTGAACAAATTAAAATTTGTTTGCCTAGCATTATTGACTGACCTTAATTCTCTGTGATTTACCAAGAACTGGATTGGCACAGCAGCACTGTGCAGAAATTTGTCAAAAGTAAATGGGGGGGGGGGGGGGTGCACTTTATTTTTTTTCTTTCATTTGATCACAACTAGACGTCTTTGGATGTGTTCACACAGCAAAGTGTATGTAATTGCTGGCCTCAGATGGCTGACTAATCGCTTCTCTCTTGCTCAGCCCTTGTCTCCTGGAGGAAATAATGACATATATGAAGCAGTGGAAATAGAGGTGTTTGTTGGTCACCTAGGTGAGGCAAAGAGGAAAAAAATGGAAAAAGATTCTACTCCGGGATTAGACATTTATTTAACATGAGTACTAAAAGTACTCGCACATGCACTACATATAACTATATGAAGAATAAGACAAAAATCCTAAATTTGAGCAGTATACGCAGAAAGTTATAAAAAAATGAGACTTTTCTACCAGTCTAACTAATAGAGAACCACTGCTAAGTCCTACCTCCTTCCCAAACTTTTGCATGTATCAGACATATTTAAAACTTGCAAACCACACAGCTAACAAATATGGTGGCACACTAAAACAAAGAAGCAAAATTTGCTACAAACTTCTCACAAAGGATTCTCCACTGTCTTGCCTTAAAACAACTACAGTGGTCATACCTACCACATCATCTAATCTATACCCAGTTAGTCATAGCCCATAATTTTATCTACAACCCCAATAATTATCTCTCCCTAAAAACATTGTTCAGCAGCATTCACTAGGCAGAGAGAGAGAGAGACTCCAGATGCTGTGTTCCAGTTATTTCACCAGACTTTGAGATAAGTTATCACTTCCACTACAACAAATAGACAAATTAAAAGGCTTCAAATAAAAACAATGCCTGAGTGACTCTTAGCTGTGCTCATGTACTTCACCAGGATAATGTGGACCTTTCAAGCCACTGCCATGAGTATAAGATCACATAAATTGCTTGCACAGCTGTACTTTCTCACCCTCATTTCAACACAAATTTTTCCCTCCCTCCCCCCAATTTTCCCTAAATTACCACTTTTCCTTTTCACCTCTCCCCACTATCACTTCACAGTTCTCTCCTTTTCTCCTACCTCCTTCTCTTCCATTTTGTAACATAAAGTTATATAGTTTTAATTTTGGGTAAACTGAATACCACTTTCAAATATCTTTATATTTAGAATTTTAGACATTAGACCACCACTTTAAATTGTTTGCATTCTTAATGTAGTTGCTCATTAGACACCTAAGTATTAGACCATTACTGCATGTTTTTATTGCAGTGTTTTCCTTAGTAAACTATGTATTACAGCATTATTGTATGTACTTTGATTCTCATTGTTTGGAGCTTTTCTCCACAGACCCCCATTGAAAAGGGGCTTTTCTTGCCCAGTCAGTCTATCCTGGTCAACATACATACATAAATAATAAATACAATTGATATAGAACAATGAGTGTGTTGAAAAAAAACTTTTTATCATTAGAGGGGAATTGCTGTGATTGGTGCTACTTGAAGACCATAGTACTTATTTTCACTTAATATACAGTAGCTCACCAAGGATTCTGGAATGGCAAATCTCTCTGAGTAGCTTAAATACATTCCACATGACTGTGACCATAAGTATGGCATTTGAGAACGCCTACTTGATCCACCTAGAATTACCAAACCAACTGATCTGATGCTACACACACAAAAAAAGAATCTTAAAAGAGTGTAACTAATATTGAAGTAAATAAGTATATTTTCACATGGGCACAAAAATATTGATAGGTTACAATGGGTTGGTGCTCTTGGACATAAATCAGAATGATGTACAATATGCATGTCTGTCCTTCAAGGGACTATCTTAAGTCCTACACTGTTTCATTATCTTGTGATCACAGAACATATGTCAGGGATGTTTGCTGATGAATATAAGACTGTCAGGGCAGTGCTGCAATTAATGGTGTTGTCTCAGTGAGTTTAGTTTTCTGGTTTGGTTCCTGGCTTGGGTTCCTTCCGTACAGAGTACATATAAGCTCCAACTTTCTTGTAACACAGCAGGTACTGGAGAAGACCTGAATGAATGTAAGACTAGTACGGATACTGAAACACTTGTCCAGGAATTACAGTCGATACTCAATGATAACTTAACTAGTGCTTTCAGAATGATCTTTAACTAAGTTACGATTAAGGGAGTTTAGCACAAGTTGGACCAGTGCATAAAATGTGCCATCTTTTCAGGAACAATAACCGGATAAGAATACCTGAGATAAAAGATCGTGGCACTATTTTTAGAAATAATAAGCAAATGCTAAACACTGGGGTACTTGGCTACAATTCTACTTCATTTACCAACATCTCAAGAAAGGATTTCATTCAGAAAATTATTTAAAACTAGCCTAACAATAACCTATGAAAACTTTTGATAGGCTACAATTCAGTTGTACAGTTATATGTGAAAAAGGAAAAAAAATGCACAAGTCAGTGCTGAAGTCATTTACAGAGCACATTCCTGGTCTGAAGCATATGGGCTACATTGTGCTACGTTAACTGTGCAAAGCCTGACAGCACTGTGTTTAGATTTAACAGCACTTTAAAACAAGCAGAACTCGCAACTAGTCATAAACTGTAATGCGAGGTCTAAACTGAAAAAAAAAAGCTTTATGAAGCCATACACAACATAGATACATCACTCAGTCTATTGCTGCTTTATACACTAAGTTGTCGAATAAGATCACAACAGTTGCTTTTGTGTCAGACAGAAATACAGATTAGAACACTGGTTAATCCCAAAAAATGTGAAGAAGAACTCATTCCTAGAGGGCCTTTCAGCCAAGAATGAGGGAATGGTAATTCTTAACTTATGAATATCGTCCTTGCAGCTTCACTACCAAACTGCCATCTTTAAAACAAAGAACAAACTCACCAGGGATATGTCTTATCTGTTGTTTACTGCCTGCTGTTTTATTTTAGATAACATGTTTCAGTAATGAAGCCAAACTACATGAATTTTCCGTTCACTTGTTTTGCAGCTGTCTTGATTTCTCATTCTCCTTTAATTTGCTGGGATTCTAATGACCAAATCTAACCCCCAAGGCTATGTTCCTGTAGGAAGCATAATTATCTAGAGGCTACTTGCTATACGTAAAATGTTCTTCGGAAATTAATCAGTTGCTTGTAATGAAACATAATTAAAGAACAATACTGTTTTATGTTTTTACTTAAATTGTTTCCAGAATACCATTGTCCCAGTAGAATTTCTGCATTTGAACTAGATGTTTCACTTATACTTAATTAACTGAGATTGAAGTGCATTTATTTAAATGTTTAAGATTATGAATACTGCATACCAACTACAAATACAGTTGTTGGGTGTATTATTAATCTCAAGGCATGCATATCCATGCATTTCTGATCTAGTCATTTGTATTCACATTTATGGAACTGTGCTGAAGTATTAAACACTGGACATTGTATCCCAGTAAGACATACGAGAATTTCTACTACCTCGATACACAAGTTCATCAGCCTGTCACATTATGGATCTGGGGACATACAACTAATGTTGTACTTTTCACCTAGTGTGTTATTATTGTATTATTTAAACATTGTTAGACTAAGCAGATAGTACACTAACTGTAATTTTATTTATGTCCTGTTTGGCAAATTACTACTTTTAGAATATTTTCATAACTTACCTTACATTTGTTGTGACTTAATCTAGTTTCAGCATCATACTTAAATGAAGTTGTTTCTTACATCATGTTTGTTGTCTTGTAGTTGCTGACTACAGATACCATTCTTCTGCTTACATACTTTCTAGTACTACAGCAGGATTTTACATGTTCTAGAAATGCTTTTTTGCATGTTATTTCTTGCCTGATGCCTGTAAACCATCATACCATACACCCCATGCTTCAACCATATCCATCAATTTCTCCTTCATTTGGCTGAGAGCCAGTGAAAGCAAGGCTACCATCCAGGCACTCTAGAGAGATTCTTTGCTTTCTGACTATAACACCTCCATAGCCTAAAAACTCAAGATTTTTTTTTTGTTTGTAAATTATTGATTGGTCCATTAAAAATACAACCCTACTGATTTTAACATGAATATGAAGAGAGAGAAATCCTTCACAATGAGACTCTCACTTTTCAACCATAGTCTCACCAGACATGCACACAGAATGGTAACTAATTTCTTCTGACTGGTGTGTGGATAAACAGGCCACAGTAAGTGCAGGGCACATCACAGGTTAAGATTCACAGATAATGACTAGACATGGCCCACAAGACCAATGAGAAATCAATCACAATTTCCCAGGAACGCATTCAGGTTTAGTGACTCATTCAAAGTCAGACAGAAGGCAAATGGAAGGTGACAGAATCAAACCCGGCACTACAGAAGGTATCTTATAAACAGCTCATAACCTTAATACCAAGTGCTAACTACCATACGCTTTACCTCTGTACATCTTCCAGTTCTGAGTGATCACAAAGCTAACAAATCTCCACACTCACATTGCAACGAGTGAAACTATATTGAATGTGAGAATGACCCATTAACTTCCCTTTATAATACAGACGTGTCCTTCATCATAAATCTTCTTCATACACCTGTTGGAGCTGTTGCCTTGCACTGTACCTCGTCTTCAAGAGACAGGTGCAGGTTTTTATATTACAATTAGGGAAGATATGCAGGGAAAACTAACCATAGTTAGCATCCTAAAGGAAGTAATTACCTCACACAAAAGCATCTGGCCCAGAAAAACATACCAACATATCTTTAATTTAGATAACTTTAATATATAAAGTCAGTGAACAGCTATAAGGCCTTTATTTATATGTCATGTTTAGAGGCTTTTGGAAGGAGGTAAGTGAGCATTTACTGGTGTTTGATGCATACCTATGTACTACCTGTTAACTGCTACCTGCCTTTCCCGAGATTTAGTTTATCTAGCTAGCTGCAAGAAATGTGCAGCTTTCTATGTAGGTAAAACTAACCAGTTGTTTAAAGCTAGGATTATGCAGCATCTGTGAGATATCACTAAAGCTGATACTAACAATGCATTAGCCACTCACGTTATACAGTTTCCCACATACTCATTTACTTTTATGGTCTTGGATTACATCGTACCCAATTTTCGTGGAGGTGACCTTAAAAATCTTACAAAAATATGAGAAACTGAGTGGATAATAAATCTTAGAGCAGACAGGCATCCAGGTATAAACAATATAGTACCACTGAAGCCTCTGCTTAAAAACAGTCGCTTAAAACTTTCCTGAAAGTTTTCTTCATGACTTTATTTTAATGCTAGGAAGGCCTGGTTTTTGCAGCTATAGCTATAGCTTTAAGATGTTAAAAAGTGTGTTACACCTACTCAGAATGATGTCACTAAATGGCAAACGTCTGATTGGATGGGACTATGTTTTTAAACTAGTGAATAGAGCTCATTTTTAGATCTGATGAAGGCTGAAGAGCTGAAAGTGCTCATCTTTTACTAGAGCTCTTGGATTTTGTTTACCTGTTAGTTTGTTTCTATTAAAGGAGGAAGTGATTATCATCGTGGTGTTTTTTCCAGGCTTTTATTCAGTTTTCACATTTTATCCAAGACCTGCCTTTAGCTGTTATAGGGTGCTTTGTTTGTTTTATTAACATACCAACATATCTTTAATTTAGATAACTTTAATATATAAAGTCAGTGAACAGCTATAAGGCCTTTATTTATATGTCACGTTTAGAGGCTTTTGGAAGGAGGTAAGTGAACATTTACTGGTGTTTGATGCATACTTATGTACTACCTGTTAACTCCGTAGACTGTCCTTCAGCTGATCCATTGGCCTTAGCAGAAACGTTTATGCAGAAATGTGAAATCATAATCAAAGTCACTTACAGAAACTTTGTATTACCTGTTATCCTCTCCTAATGATAATGAATCATAGCTACTCTTTTCAGTTACAGTTATTAGGAAGCAAGCATAGGATGTATTAATGCTGCATCTTAACTGATATCGCTGCTGCAGATGGACTAGAGCTCTGAAAGTTTGGCTCCTGAAATACTTATCCCTACCCCTCATTGCTCCCATGAATCACATTTACAGCCTGTTCCTATCACAAAGAAAAATGTCACCTATATGTAAGAGGACAATAATTACTATGCCACAAGTGTTCCTGGAGCATCTATCACATCACAGAATTCTGGATAATGTGGAGGTGCAACACCATACTGACAAAGATGGCCTTTCTTGTGACCATCAACATGGCTTCAGTCTTCTGACCATCAACGTGACTTCAGTCAAAGCAGAGGTCCCATTACAATTCTTGACCATGCAGAGACTCCATGTGGATAAACAGCTCCTTCTAGGTGATGTCTGGTTAGACAGGTACTTTGAGCTGGCAGATCGTTCTTTGACAGTCACCAGTTTGTCTGACATAAGAATTATAAATGAGTCCACAACATAGTTGTACTTATTTCTGTTGATTATTTAAGTTGACTAGTCCAAGGACCCTTTTCAGCCATGACAACATCAATAAATGAGCACACAGCATGCCCACATTTATAGATTTATTTCTACTTATTAATAGGGTAAGTGAACTGCTCCAATGAACTTTTTTTGTCATGACTTGGGCCATTAGGGTGGAATCAAAGGTGACAGGGCAACTAAGCTATAATGCTGCGGTTACACATGGAGAGGCCCCACTACATGTGTCCTCACAACATAAGCACACAACAGGTTTGTGAAGGACATAGAAGATAGTACAGACATAGGCAGTTAGTGGGGCATCTTGTCTAATCTACAATGTAAATATACAGCCATATGTATTACATATTGGCTACATGCATCTTGACTCTGATCCAAGGCAAGAGTCACATCAACAACATACTTGAGATGAAGACTCTGCCTCTTTACTGGCAAAACACACTTCAGACTGTTACACTGGTGTTGCTGGTCCTCTTTTCATGCTTGGTATTGCATTTACGAGTTTAGCTCATTTTCTTAAGCCACAAACAAATTGCAGTTTGTACTGCATTTATACTCATTACAGTAGCTTCCACCTGTATCTAAGAATTACTAAATTCAGTGAAGTACAAGGCAGCATGATGTACATCTAGGTTCCAACATCTGCTGTAGATATGCTATGACCGAGAACTTGTGCAAAGTATCTGCAGGTGTGTGCACATCATGTTTTGAGGTGCTTCCAGGCCTCACTGCTAACAATTCAAAAATCAAATTTGCAGCATAAAATACAGGCAAACATTTTTTTTTCATATAATATTCATGGTGATGGCTGCCAATGCTTGTACAAATATCAAAAGTGCCAAAGTACTGCAAGCAGACAATCCAAAAGGAAAAACCACTTTAATGACAAAACACAGCAGAGCTTTCGGACATAATCCTTCTTCAATACTACAAACTTATAAAATTTCTTTCATCTTATATACAGGCCCAAAGTAGTCATGTGGTTAGCAGCCCAAAAATCACATGACCATAAGTATCACTCAATAAGGCAAAGTTAAAACAACACAGATAGCAATGATTCTATAGTACATAACAAAAATTTAAATAATTTAAAATTCAGCTTGCTAATATGATTAATAATCAAAGTTACACATAAAATTCATATTATAAAATTCATATTGTAAAAACAATATACATAATTATAAATTCAATCTACTGAGCTTAACCAAAATTGGTTTAAGGCTCAGCATACTGTTCAAGCCAGGAGAACGGTCACCAGCAAACCTTAAAATCCACTCGTATTCTTTAATTTCTAAGAAGTTATTTATATCACCACCTCTTGGGGAGGGGAAAACAATGTCAATAACCCTGAATTTAAAAACATGATCTTGTCCACAATCTAACATATGCTTATACAAAGCATTTGTTTCGACACATCTTCTAATTTCAGACTTATGCTCTGTAATCCTCTCTTTCAACCTACGAGTGGTTTTGCCTACATAGAAAGATTTGCATAACACACAGGTAGCCAAATACACTATATGTGTTGTGTGACAAGTAGCTGAAACATAAAATTTAAAAGTTTTCCCTGTTACTGGATGAACAAAAAGGTCACTCCGTGTGTCAAAAATATCTCCACAGCATGAACAATTGTGGCATTTACATGTACCATACTTAGAGGAAAGCGTTTTCACAATGTTGGTAGAAAAATCCTTATAACATAATGAATTTTTTAAAGTTCTCATGTTCCTATAGGCAAATAAAGGTCTATCACCCAATAAGGCCTTTAGTTCATTTGAAGCCATTAGTATCAACCAGTTCTTAAATATTATTTGCTTTATGGATGGTGTTGTAAGACTATATGCAGTTACATATCTAGTCACGTCCATACGCACATTCGTACTATTCAGAGGTAAGGCATCTGACTCCAGTGGGTCAGATAGGAAGGTAGGAGCAAACTTAGTCTTCCTCTCCTGCATCACCTTATCTTTCTCCACAGAGAGTAGGACATTATCATATCCACTAGCAGAAAATCCGCTAACATATCCTTTAATTGTAACTCAAAACAGCAGTCATCAGTGTTAAGCCTACTCAACCTTCCTAACTGGGACCTCACAATACCTTTAAAGATGTGTGGTGCATGCATGCTATGAAAGTGGGTGTATCTACCAGCACATACATCCTTTCTATGTGACTTAGTATTCATATGTCCATCCTTAAATATAACTTCTACATCCAAAAACACAATTTCAGTCTTGGAACAGCTCATTTTAAACTTTAGAAAGGAAGAAGCTCTATTCAAATAGTCCAAAAACATATTCAATATATCCAAGCTGCCTTTCCAAAGTAGGAAACAATCGTCTACAAAACATTGGAAAAATCTAATATGTTGTCTATAAGGGTTTAGATCACTCAAAATATGCTTACTTTCCCACTGGTAGAGCACTAGGTTAGCATAGGTGTTGGCTATGGAAGTACCCATAGCCACACCAGTGAGCTGAAGGTACGTAAGTTCATTAAAGAGGAAAACATTATTCTTTAAAACCACATCTAGAAGGCTACACCACGTTTCTATTTTACCATAATCAGGGTTTGGACATGAAGTCAAAAAATCTCTCAAAAGGTCAATCCCATCATCATTCGGTATGACCGTGAAAAGAGAGACAATGTCCAAAGTTACCAAATAATACTCATTATTCATCATTTGTTCCTTCTCAGTGTCATAGCTTACTCGTAACTTCTGTAAAAAATCAAATGTGTCACGTAGAACTGAATCACAATTATTCAAAAAAGGTTGTAACTGACCATGTAAATAAACTGACAGGGGTTCGGTCACCCAACCTGCTCCTGAGACGATGGGTCTCATAGGTGGATCCATGATTGACTTATGGATCTTAGGTATTCCATATAGGCGGGGTGTCACAGGACAAGGAACTGTTAAATAATTAAATAAATCAAGATCTATCTGACCCTGCAGCTGTAAGTCATAGATGACCATATTAACATACGATATACATTTTTTTACATCCATGCCAGTGATGCGTTTAAAAGCAGTAGTATCCTCCAGCAAACCGGACATAGTATCTAAGTATTTTTCACGTTCCATGAGCACCACTACCCCTCCCTTATCAGCTTGTTTAATTATTATTTCTTTACAGAGCACAGATCTTTAAATGCTTTAAACTCATCCAGTGTCAAGTTGTACTCATTCCTTTTACTCTTATTACTACTCTCATACAATTGCCTAATTTGTACTTCAAACAAATCATGAAAAGCCTACACTATTGGTACAGCAATAGGTATAAAAGTACTGAGGCGCTTAAAGCCTCTTTCTACTATAGATGATTGACCAAACAACAACTTTAAGTTTAACATTCTGGTGAATTTTTTCAAGTCAGTTAGTGCAGACACCAGGTCATTTCCACCTGAAGGAATAAAGTTAAGCCCCTTTGAAAGTACTGATATATGGGCTTCTTGTAGCTGGAACGTTGATAAATTCAGCGTACCTTTAATTATTTTCGGCCCATCTTGGCTGTGCCTAAAGGGCTGTTGAGCTTCCTTTTATTAGATGCCTCTGAGCGTACAACTGGGGAATTCCTCTGCGTCGTCGTTCTTTCACGGTTTCAGGTCGCTCCAGTGAAAAACGCTTTGAAGCAAAACTAAAAGTTAGCTGCTGTGATTTCCTCCCCACCTCATCATTTGTATTTCCAGGCGTTGTGATCACTCGCTTCGGTGTTACACAGGAATTAGAAGTCTCTGCCCCTATGGCTGGCGTTACGTGGGTCAAACCATTCGCAGATTCAGATGGGGGGGGGTTGTACTACATGCCTTTTATTCTGTTCATTAGAAACTGCATTAACGTCGCTAATATCGTCCAAAGTATCCAGGTTACTTCTTGTTTTGACTTTATTAGCGTACGAGTATTCATTTTTGGATCTATTGCTGTTATTTATAGGGACGTTCTCCCTGGGCCAAGACAAGATATTCCCTCTGCCAAAATCATTGATGTCACGAACAAGTTTTCGTTTTTTAGTTGCTTCCATTCTGGCATCCAAAGTTTGTAGTCTCCCTACCATGTCATGAAAATGGTTAGACATATTTGAAAAGATAGGCATAGCCAATATATCATTTTCAAGGGTACAAATATCTTTCTTCAGGTCTTCCTCTATAGATAAAAAATACTCATTCATGAGCAACATATAGTCCAAGCCTAATTGGATATTCAGCTGTTGCCACTTTTTTAGCAGCTCTGGGTATGCGTTCCCATATGAGGGCATTTTAAGAATACGTAGCCCTCTGGGAACAATCCCTCTGTCCATGTATGCTAAAAAACTAAAACGTTGCCATTGCAAACGCTTAAAAGTGTTAGCCTTTCTTTCTAATGTTTGTAACACTTTGTTAAATTCAGAGACAGCATCTGTGTCAGGTACAGCAGGATCCACAATTACAGGATTCATTTCCTCAGCAAAAGTTAATAAAGGATTTGTCTCAACATTTATTAGAGACTTAACAGAAACAGTTACACTTGCCATATCAGACTAGCAGGCTGCAAGATGGACCTTGATGGTGGAAAATCCTCACGGCAAATATATAACAAATATCAAAAGTGCCAAAGTACTGCAAGCAGACAATCCAAAAGGAAAAACCACTTTAATGACAAAACACAGCAGAGCTTTCGGACATAATCCTTCTTCAATACTACAAACTTATAAAATTTCTTTCATCTTATATACAGGCCCAAAGTAGTCATGTGGTTAGCAGCCCAAAAATCACATGACCATAAGTATCACTCAATAAGGCAAAGTTAAAACAACACAGATAGCAATGATTCTATAGTACATAACAAAAATTTAAATAATTTAAAATTCAGCTTGCTAATATGATTAATAATCAAAGTTACACATAAAATTCATATTATAAAATTCATATTGTAAAAACAATATACATAATTATAAATTCAATCTACTGAGCTTAACCAAAATTGGTTTAAGGCTCAGCATACTGTTCAAGCCAGGAGAACGGTCACCAGCAAACCTTAAAATCCACTCATATTCTCTCATAAAGTCAAAACAAGAAGTAACCTGGATACTTTGGACGATATTAGCGACGTTAATGCAGTTTCTAATGAACAGAATAAAAGGCATGTAGTACAACCCCCCCCCATCTGAATCTGCGAATGGTTTGACCCACATAACGCCAGCCATAGGGGCAGAGACTTCTAATTCCTGTGTAACACCGAAGCGAGTGATCACAACGCCTGGAAATACAAATGATGAGGTGGGGAGGAAATCACAGCAACTAACTTTTAGTTTTGCTTCAAAGCGTTTTTCACTGGAGCGACCTGAAACCGTGAAAGAACGACCGACGACGCAGAGGAATTCCCCAGTTGTACGCTCAGAGGCATCTAATAAAAGGAAGCTCAACAGCCCTTTAGGCACAGCCAAGATGGGCGAAAATAATTAAAGGTACGCGTTGAATTTATCAACGCGTTCCAGCTACAAGAAGCCCATATATCAGTACTTTCAAAGGGGCTTAACTTTATTCCTTCAGGTGGAAATGACCTGGTGTCTGCACTAACTGACTTGAAAAAATTCACCAGAATGTTAAACTTAAAGTTGTTGTTTGGTCAATCATCTATAGTAGAAAGAGGCTTTAAGCGCCTCAGTACTTTTATACCTATTGCTGTACCAATAGTGAAGGCTTTTCATGATTTGTGTGAAGTACAAATTAGGCAATTGTATGAGAGTAGTAATAAGAGTAAAAGGAATGAGTACAACTTGACACTGGATGAGTTTAAAGCATTTAAAGATCTGTGCTCTGTAAAGAAATAATAATTAAACAAGCTGATAAGGGAGGGGTAGTGGTGCTCATGGAATGTGAAAAATACTTAGATACTATGTCCGGTTTGCTGGAGGATACTACTGCTTTTAAACGCATCACTGGCATGGATGTAAAAAAATGTATATCGTATGTTAATATGGTCATCTATGACTTACAGCTGCAGGGTCAGATAGATCTTGATTTATTTAATTATTTAACAGTTCCTTGTCCTGTGACACCCCGCCTATATGGAATACCTAAGATCCATAAGTCAATCATGGATCCACCTATGAGACCCATCGTCTCAGGAGCAGGTTGGGTGACCGAACCCCTGTCAGTTTATTTACATGGTCAGTTACAACCTTTTTTGAATAATTGTGATTCAGTTCTACGTGACACATTTGATTTTTTACAGAAGTTACGAGTAAGCTATGACACTGAGAAGGAACAAATGATTAATAATGAGTATTACTTGGTAACTTTGGACATTGTCTCTCTTTTCACGGTCATACCGAATGATGATGGGATTGACCTTTTGAGAGATTTTTTGACTTCATGTCCAAACCCTGATTATGGTAAAATAGAAACGTGGTGTAGCCTTCTAGATGTGGTTTTAAAGAATAATGTTTTCCTCTTTAATGAACTTACGTACCTTCAGCTCACTGGTGTGGCTATGGGTACTTCCATAGCCAACACCTATGCTAACCTAGTGCTCTACCAGTGGGAAAGTAAGCATATTTTGAGTGATCTAAACCCTTATAGACAACATATTAGATTTTTCCAATGTTTTGTAGACAATTGTTTCCTACTTTGGAAGGGCAGCTTGGATATATTGAATATGTTTTTGGACTATTTGAATAGAGCTTCTTCCTTTCTAAAGTTTAAAATGAGCTGTTCCAAGACTGAAATTGTGTTTTTGGATGTAGAAGTAATATTTAAGGATGGACATATGAATACTAAGTCACATAGAAAGGATGTGTGTGCTGGTAGATACACCCACTTTCATAGCATGCATGCACCACACATCTTTAAAGGTATTGTGAGGTCCCAGTTAGGAAGGTTGAGTAGGCTTAACACTGATGACTGCTGTTTTGAGTTACAATTAAAGGATATGTTAGCAGATTTTTCTGCTAGTGGATATGATAATGTCCTACTCTCTGTGGAGAAAGATAAGGTGATGCAGGAGAGGAAGACTAAGTTTGCTCCTACCTTCCTATCTGACCCACTGGAGTCAGATGCCTTACCTATGAATAGTAGATAATGTGCGATGGATGTGACTAGATATGTAACTGCATATAGTCTTACAACACCATCCATAAAGCAAATAATATTTAAGAACTGGTTGATACTAATGGCTTCAAATGAGCTAAAGGCCTTATTGGGTGATAGACCTTTATTTGCCTATAGGAACATGAGAACTTTAAAAAATTCATTATGTTATAAGGATTTTTCTACCAACATTGTGAAAACGCTTTCCTCTAAGTATGGTACATGTAAATGCCACAATTGTTCATGCTGTGGAGATATTTTTGACACAGGGAGTGACCTTTTTGTTCATCCAGTAACAGGGAAAACATTTAAATTTTATGTTTCAGCTACTTGTCACACAACACATATAGTGTATTTGGCTACCTGTGTGTTATGCAAATCTTTTATGTAGGCAAAACCACTCGTAGGTTGAAAGAGAGGATTACAGAGCATAAGTCTGAAATTAGAAGATGTGTCAAACAAATGCTTTATATAAGCATATGTTAGATTGTGGACAAGATCATGTTTTTAAATTCAGGGTTATTGACATTGTTTTCCCTCCCAAGAGGTGGTGATATAAATAACTTCTTAGAAATTAAAGAATATGAGTGGATTTTAAGGTTTGCTGGTGACCGTTCTCCTGGCTTGAATAGTATGCTGAGCCTTAAACCAATTTTGGTTAAGCTCAGTAGATTGAATTTATAATTATGTATATTGTTTTTACAATATGAATTTTATAATATGAATTTTATGTGTAACTTTGATTATTAATCATATTAGCAAGCTGAATTTTAAATTATTTAAATTTTTGTTATGTACTATAGAATCATTGCTATCTGTGTTGTTTTAACTTTGCCTTATTGAGTGATACTTATGGTCATGTGATTTTTGGGCTGCTAACCACATGACTACTTTGGGCCTGTATATAAGATGAAAGACATTTTATAAGTTTGTAGTATTGAAGAAGGATTATGTCCGAAAGCTCTGCTGTGTGCTGCCAATGCTTGTACCCCAGAGGGATATCTTCTTGTCTGTCTTGCAAAGAAGAGTGAGTAATAATGCACTTTCTCCTACATGGCCACTGTGAAAGACAATTGCTTGGAGCTTGTGTAGGTCCATTATTTTCAAGAAACTTTATTTAAAAAAAAAAAAAAAAACAAGTAATATATAATCAAATGCAGTAGATATGTACTGTAAATGGTAAATAATAAAATTACAAATGAGAAATAAAATTAAACTATATAAAATATATATACAGGCCTGAAAAACAAGATACGATAAAGTTATAGCTACATTTATTCATTAGAAATTTTTCCGTTTTCCATTTCATTATAATATTTTAAATGTTGGTGACATAATTCAGTTAATAAAATCAATAAGAGATATCACTTTTATCTAGGAAGTATTAGTAAATAAATCAGGATTAATTCTTTGCTCTACAACTTTAGTCCCACTGACTGCTGTTTCTCTTAAGAAGGAAAGAAAGTCCTCAGAAGATGGTGATGTAGATATTATGTACTTTTTAGTGACACATTTCCTTCCTACTTCTAGGATAGTCCACAAGAAATAAAAACTAATATTCTTCAAATCATCCCTTTCATTTACATTAAATAAAATTATAAACTTAGATAAGAAGTTATCAGAAAATAAAGCTTTAAAAAATCAAAAGTAATCTATCTTAGACCAAAATCATCTCTAGGAAGAACAATCAAAGAATACATGCATCCAATCAGCTTTATATTCTTGCAGGCATTTCCAACACAATATATTGCTATTTTTTATTCATTTTAGCTATTTTCTTTGGAGTTAAGAAGGCTCTGTGTAAACATTTCCATGTAAATATATGCCAATATTGAGAACAAGAAGTATGTCTGACAGATGATAACTGTTACACCCCACCACTGGACCAGTAATCAAGGAGCCTCAATCTTCACCACTGCCAACAATGTGGGACATACACTGAGAGGATGACAAGTACACACAGTATTTCCAGATGCAGCTCTCTACATCAAGTGAAATTTCCCTTAAGAGCACACAGAGATCACAGTCAGTCCAGGACTTGTTTCTCTCTCTCTTTTGCCAAATTCCCAATAAGACTCCCCAGTGGCACAACTATAGAGTTGAGATCTCAGCTGAGTGACCAAGCCAAGACCTCCAGCACCCTCTGTGTTCAACCACTGCTTTGTGTCCTTGCTTAAGTAGCTGACACACAAACTCTTTGTGGTTTGATGTACACACACACACAAACACACACACACACACACACACACACACACACACACACACACACACACACACACACACACAACTGGGAAAGGCTGGCGCAGGTCATCTAGCTATGCCCCCTTTTGCCCAGACCGTAAGGTAGTTATCACTGCCACCAGCCAGCAACTTTAAGGCCCTTAATAAAAGGTGCCCAATCTTACTGTGTAATGTTACTATTAATACAAATGGTAGTTTGATCAAGAGCAAGGCTATTAGGAGTGTCCCACAGTATCACCAAATAAATATGCAAGTACTCTCGGAATTTAAATAGCTCTACAAAGATCAGTCACAGTAAAAGGTTTAATATATTTAATAATAAATATTAAAAGAACAATACAATATTAAATATATATTTACAGTGACATCAGAGTTCAAAATCACAAGAAATGTTTAAAACAAAATTGGAGGACAGTCTCAAATAAATAAAGAAAAATATCTAAACGTAGTGTTGCTATATTCCTGACTATATATAAGAAAATTATATTGTTCCCTAGACTTACTTACTGTAAAGCAAGGGAGATGTGGTGAATGGATCTTCTAGCTGATGTTGTCAAGTCAAAGACAGAATACAGAATGTTGTGTCTCCCTAAGAGACTTCTTAAATTAATATCTCAAATACTACTGCTGGGATAACTTGCAGAATGACACCATTGCCATCTCATCATCATCATCTGACTCCCAGTTCCCAGGACCCAAAACAACCATTGATGGCAGCTGGTAGCATTTAGAATCTATCTGTGAAAATACATAAACCTCAGATCTATGGCAAATGGTGGAAGTCATAAAACAATAAAACACTTCCAAGACAATACAGAAGGCTTCTCAGCATAGACATTACATCTCCTTGCTGCCATAAAGTAATTTCACCTATTTTTCTGAAATTTACTAGACTGAGGTTAACCTACTGTATCCCAGTTTCCACTGTTAAAATAAATAGATTTACACAGTTACAATAGTGCATGTACATGTCTATTATTTTCCAGTAGGGCACTCTGTAGATCCATTTTAAACACAAGCATTTTGCAAACTCTTTTCAACACATCTGTACAAACAAGTTTGATGTACACATGACATACAGTTCTAATACAGCTCCACTGGCATCTTATATAGATGATGATGATATTCACAAATGACATATAATTATTTACAAAATTCTAGACAGCTGTACTGGCAGTATCTCCTTTCATGACAATAACATTTGAGATTTACTACGAGAGGTAAATTGGGAGGCTTGGCCTAAAATAATGTGGTTCCAGAACGTATGATTTAAGTTTGTTTTATAATCAATAAATATTTTATGTTGTAGTTGTATCTTTCAGCTTTTCCCGGTTAGGGGTTGCCACAGTGGAACTCCGGTCCGCTAATGATTGGCAGTATATTTTTATGTACTGACTTGCCAGGCCTGATGCTCAACCTTCAACAAAGGTACGCCCATTCACGCATACTTTATAAAGTTTTGAAATTAAATTATTAGTTTTTGAGTTGTTGCATGTAATTTCAAAGAGAAAATAAATTCTTTAAAGTGAAAAAGAAAGTTAGACATAACTGCTGTGTATGAATTTTCACATTTTGTTGTAATAACCAATCCTGTGAATTTAAGTGAAATTCTGGAATAAGTTGCTGAACATGTTTAGCTTTTAATTCTTTAAAACAATGATAGAAACAAAGTTCTTGGTCTCTTAAATTGCAATTGTATGACTGAATTTTATTGAAACAAATTTTTGTGATACTATAATGAATTATAGATTCAAACCAGATTTTAACATCTGTATTAGACAGAATCATGTTTCTAAAGGAGTTTAGTACAAAATTCAATTAGTTTGAATCCACAGGGAAAGGGATGTTATACTGAACTAAATTACAAAGAAAATACCAAAAGAAATTGTCTAAATTAGTTGAATTATGACTATAATATATTATTCTTGTTATTAAGAACGGTTAAATGTAAAGTTTTCCAACTGGAGCTATAATTAGGGTCAATCCAGTTTAATAAAATGTTAAAAATTGATGCTTTTATACAGATGTCAATGTCAGGAAAATGAATCCTCCCTGAATCCAAGGTCTTAGGTGATGAGAAAATGTTATTATGGGTTTATTGGGAAACCAAAGGAATTGTAAAAGTTCTTTATTTCACTCATATGTTATTTGGAATGAGAGAGGCTTGGATTATTTATAATATTATGTATTTTAGGCAGAAGAATCTATTTATTAATTGAAGTCTATCTTCAAATGAAAGAGACATTATCTAAAATTAAATTACAATGATAATGCCAAAAGAAATTGTCTAAATTAATTGAATTATGATTACATAACATTTATTTATTTATTTTACATTTGTTAACCAGGATACTCCGACTGGATACTTGTCCATTTTCAGTGGAGGCCTGAGGAAAAAAAGCTCCATACATACATACATACATACATACATACATACATACAGAAAAACAATTACATTAAACAAGTTAAAGCACTGTTACAGATACAATACATAGCATAAAAGTCATTCATACTGTCATATATAAATCTGATTTGTTATAGAGTAACAATTAGGAAGCAATGTAGAGGTGGCCAAAAGACCTCTTTAGCACATGTTTATATTGCCAGAGTTAGTCAGGATTAGGATTAGGAAAGTACAGTTGTGTACACTTACCATAAAGCTAGATGTTCGAGTGTATTCACTGTTGCAGTCCTAACCAATGGGTTGCAGTCCTAACCAATGGGTTATCCAGCTTCTGGTAGCCCTTGATTGGCCAGAATACGAAAGGTAAGTAAATATGACATTGGCTGTCATCGGTTGTAAAGGACGTCAGGACGTCTGATACAAAAGGAGGCAGCCGACGTCACTTCCTCAGTCTTTCTTGCCATAACAGTCAGGAGTCCCCAGAAAACAAGGCTTAAGATAAAATAAACTTTGGCAAATAAAACCAGATTCAGCCTGTACCTTAGGAAAGGAGAAGAGGAAAGGACCAAAAAAGGGGGAAGGAGGGAGGGAAACCAGGACTGCAACAGGGAATACACTCGAACAACTACATTTATGGTAAGTGTACACAACTGTACTATGTTCATGTTCACTGTTGCAGTCCTAACCAAAGGGTTGATTACCAAAGCCCAGAGAAAAGGGAGGCGGTACCAACAGAAGCAAGGATTGGAGAGAATGCCCTGTAGAACAGCAGTGGCAGACCCTGCCCTGGCTCTAGAAAACAAAGGCAAATTATAATGCTTTGTGAAAGTGTGAACAGAAGACCATGTGGCAGCCTCTAAAATGTCTTTAGTATGGACATCCTTAAAAAAGTTGCAGAAGTGGAAGCTGCTCTTGTGGAGTGAGTCCTAACCCCTTGAGGAGGAACCTTGCCATGAAAGGAATAACAGAAAGTAATACAATGTGCAATCCACTTAGAAATGGTTTGCTTAGGGCTCCAGGGGCAAAACTGACCAATAACTGTGCTGATTTATGAAGGTCTTTAGTCCTGTCCAGGTAAAACCTGAGCTGTCTGTGCACATCAAGAGAATGTAGAATCCTTTTACCTCTATTTTGAGGATTAGGAAATAAAGTAGGAAGGTGTATGGGCTGATTAAGAGTCAGGCTAGAAACCACCTTAGGCATAAAAAAGAGACTGGTTCTCAGAGACATGATCTGCATGGAAAATAAGAAAAGGCTCCACAGCCATCAAAGCGTGCAGCTCCAAAACCCTCCTTGCTGAAGTTATAGCCAAAAGGAAGGCAGTCTTCCAAGAGAGAAACTTTAATCTGCAGTGGCAGCTGGCTCAAAAGGAGGAAGAGTGAGTTTCTCTAGAACAAAATTAAGATCCCAGGCTGGAGTAGGTGCCCTTCTGGGAGATTTTAAGTTGCAAGCACCTCTGAGAAACATTTTCATCAGGGGATGAGAGAAAATGGGTTGCTCAAAAGAACAATGAGCAGAAATGGCTGAAGCATGGATCTTGACAGAGGAAAAAGAAAGACCACACTGAAGCAAATCAGCCAAGTATTCCAGGATCAGAAGAAGAGTAGGTTGAGAAGAAGATTCCCATCTAGCCTGCATCCAATGAGAGAATATTTCCCATTTGCCAGCGTAGGACTTCCTAGTGCTAGGCCTCCTGGCCTCCTGAAGTACATTAACCACCTGCTGGGAAACTGGGAGAGACTGCAAAGCAGTGGATACCAATGCTGTCTGGGCCAGTTTGGAGCTATGAGAATAGTCCTTGGTCTTTCATCCCTTATCTTCAATAATACTCACAAGGCATAAACTGGCAGAAGCATCCAAGGGAAGGGCATCCACTCTCCAGGCCTTGCTTTCTGGTGCAAAAAAGTGGTAGACGGTGGTTGTCTGGGGAGGAGAAAAAAATCCACCTGAGGAGTGCCCCAATGTTGAATGATGCTGTAAAAGACTGCTCTGTTCAGTTGCCACTCGTGAGGATCCAGGGTCTGTCTGTTCAGCTGCTCTGCCAAAATATTGAGTCTCCCTGGAAGAAACTGAGCTAGGAGATGCAGGCCCAAGGATGCTGCTATGGACCAGAGAATCATGCTTTGTCTGCACAAGAGGTAAGAATGAGTCCTTCCCTGTTTGTTGATGTACCACATGACTGTGGTGTTGTCTGTCTTGACAAGCAGAGCTCCTGGAGAAAGAAGATGCTTGAAAGCTAGTAAGGCTTGCTGAACTGCCATAAACTCCTTTAGGTTTATATGCAGGTGCATCTGCTGGGCGTTCCAATGTCCCTGTATGCATCTGCCATCCAGGTGAGCTCCCCAGGCGTAGTCCAATACGTCCATGGTAAGAACTTGAATGGCATGCGGTGGGCAAAAAAGCATGCCCTTGTTTTGTAGACAGGCTGTTGCCCACCATAGAAACTCTGTCTGCAGACATGGAAGCAGAGAAATTATCATATCCAGGTCCTGTGTGTGTTGACACCAAGTGTTCTTGATGTACCACTGCAATTTCCTCATTTGCAGTCTTGCATATGGAATAATGAGAATGCAAGAGGCCATGTATCTCAGAGCTTGCAGGTATTTCCTTGCAGAGAACTGGGACAGGCTTGCCAAATCCTTGAAGTAAACTGAAAGAGTTGCCTGATTCTCCTGGGTGAGATATATCACCTGGACGGCTGGGTTCAGACTTGCTCCCAGGAATGTTATCTCCTTGGATGCTACCATTTTTGATTTTTCCATGTTGAGAGTGTAACCCAGAGAAGAGAGAAGAGTCTTTACAAATTTCAGATCCTTTAACAGCTGTTCTTAAGAATTTGCTTGAATTAGACAGTTGTTCAAGTATGGATAAATCTGAATTTTCTTCTGCCTGAAAAAAGCAATGACTGGAGCTAGGCACTTTGTGAAAACTCTGGGAGCAGTAGATAACCCAAAGGGCAGCACAGAGAATTGATAATGTTGCTTGCCCACTCTGAAACAAAGGTATTGCCTGCAATTTTCCCTGATAGGGATGCGCAGATAAGCTTCTTTGAGATCCAAAGTTACTAGTCAGGAGTCCTTGTCTAACACTGGTAGCAACTGATGCAGAGTGAGCATTTCGAACTTTGGAATGACCAAGAAAGAGTTCAGAATGTATAGATCTAGCATAGGATGCCAGATGCCTTTTTTTTGGAACTATGAAAAGTCTGGAATAGAAGCCCTGGCCTACCTGCTGAGCAGGAACTGATTCTATTGCCCCCATATGTAACAGAGACAAAATTTGTTTTTCTACTTCTGCCCTTTGGTTTGGAGGAGTGTCTGGGAATCCTTTGGGTACTAGAAAGGTGTGGAAAGAAAACCTGTGACCTAGGGATACAGTTCTGAGTACCCATTTGTCATCCGCGATGGTGGCCCAGACATTTGCAAAAAAGACCAACCTTTCCCCTAAAGGATTCTCCGGGCAAGCCGGAACAGGCAAAAGTTGGACAGAGTCATTGAGAATCTTGCCCACCTTGGAAGTGGAAGCATGCCAACGGTTAGACCTTTGAGGGGTAGCCACCTGCCCCCTAGATTTGTAACTTCTAGTCCTAGAGTGGTTCTGTGTACTGGTATCAATAAACATCCAACTCTTAGAAGGGTAATTCCTGCTGAAACGAGAAGGTTGAACTTGCAGAAAGTCTTTAACTGTTTGCGTAGACTTGGCCTTATTCTCCATCTTTTTTGAGCACTTCCTCTGCTTTGCTGCCAAAAAGACTGTCCTTATGTAAGGGTACATATAAAAGCTTAGAATTTACAGGCTCTGGAAGGGGCTGCTCCCTGAGGCAAGCATGGCTTCTGAGAACAGATCCAGTAGCTGTAGCCCTGCAGGAGGCTTCTAGAATGTCAACACCACAATGCAAAGAATATTTATTGACAAGACTGGCAGAATTCAGCAAATCCTGCATTTGAAAATCCAAGGACTGCAGGGGCTGCAAAGGCACCTCACTGGCCACCGCAGGACTGACAACCAACTTATCATCTGAAGGCTTGACCTTCTGAAGCCTGTCACGGTCCTTGTCCTTATGCTTCTTAGGGATATCCGAAGCCTGAAGACCAGTGGACGCCACACCGACAAACATACGCCACACTCCAAAATGCTTAACTAAAAGCTTAGCCCGACGATGAATAGTATGCGGATTAAAGGAAGCACAGAGGTCACAATTAGGAACATCATGGTCAAAGCCTAAACAAATAATACAATAGGAATGAAAATCTCTCTGGGGAATCTACTTTCCCCAGGTAAGACAATTATTGAATGTTTCTGACATTCGTTAAGGCATGAAAAGAGGATCCCCAACAGGGTACTTAGCTGTAGTTGACTTCAACTTTGTAGTCGGAAACCAAAAAGGTAAACTGCCAACCGGCACTCGTGCAAAAATGCTTCTGCTTTAGGCTCCACGGCAAGGAAGACTGAGGAAGTAATGTCGGCTGCCTCCTTTTGTATCAGATGTCCTGACGTCCTTTACAATCGATGATAGCCGATGTCATATTTGCTTACCTTAGATATTTTGGCCGATCGAGGGCTACCGGGAGCCGGCTAACCCATTGGTTAGGACTGCAACAGTGAAACACGATGAACATCATATTATTCTTGTTATTAAGAAGGCTTAAATGTAAAGTTTTCCAACTGAAGCTATAACTAGTATCAATCCGGTATAAAACAACTTTAAAAAATGATGCTTATATAGGTATCAATATCTGGAAAATTAATCCCCCCATCAATCCAAGGTCTAATGTATTGAGAAAATGCTAGGTTTATTGGGAAACCAAAGAAATTGTAAAAGTTTATTTATTTCACTAATGTGATGTTTATTTGTAAAGGCAGACAAGACTTGAATTATATATATTTTAGGCAGAAGAATAATGTTTATTAATTGAAGATTATCTTCGAACCCAGCCACTGGGGATGCACAAGCCAGTGCATTTCTTTGTGCCGGTCCCAAGCCCGGATAAATGGGGAGGGTTGCGTCAGGAAGGGCATCCGGCGTAAAACTTCTGCCAAAAATTACTGATGCGGAGAACTTTTCATAATTGCATACCGGATCGGTCGAGGCCCGGGTTAACAACGACCGCCACCAGTACTGTTAGCCAACAGGGTGCTGGCGGAAATTGGGCTACTGTTGGCCGAAGGAGAAGAGGAGGGCGAAGGCGTGCAGGAAGATAGGAGGAAGGTTAGGAGTGTAGCAGTGAGGGTAGGAACTTTGAATGTTGGCAGTATGACTGGTATAGGAAGAGAGCTAGCTGATATGATGGAGAGAAGGAAGGTTGATATATTGTGTGTGCAAGAGACCAGATGGAAGGGAAGTAAGGCCAGGTGTTTAGGAAACGGGTTCAAATTGTTTTATCATGGTGTGGATGGCAGGAGAAATGGGGTAGGGGTTATACTAAAGGAACAATATGCCAAGAGTGTTTTAGACGTGAAGAGAGTGTCTGACCGAGTGATGTTTATGAAGCTCGAAATTGACGGTGTAATGATGAATGTTGTTAGTGCATATGCTCCTCAAGTTGGGTGTGCGATGGAAGAGAAAGAGAAATTTTGGAGTGAGTTGGATGAAGTTGTGGTGAGTGTACCCAAGGGTGGGAGACTAGTGATTGGAGCGGACTTTAATGGGCATGTTGGTGAAGTGAACAGAGGGGATGAGGAAGTGATGGGTAGGTATGGTGTTAAGGAGAGGAATGCAGAAGGTCAGATGATTGTGGATTTTGCGAAAAGGATGGACATGGCTGTGGTGAATACGTATTTTAAGAAGAGGGTGGAGCATAGGGTGACGTACAAGAGTGGAGGAAGATGCTCACAAGTTGATTATATACTATGTAGGAGGGCCAGTCTTAAGGAGATTGGAGACTGTAAAGTGGTGGCAGGGGAAAGTGTAGTTAAGCAGCATAGATTGGTGGTATGTAGAATGGCATTGGTGCTCAAGAAGAGGAGGAGGAATGTGAAAGCTGTGCCAAGGATTAAATGGTGGGAGTTAAAAAGGGTGATTGTGAAGTGGAGTTTAGGGAAGAGTTAAGACAGGCACTGGGAGGCAGTGGAGAGTTACCGAATAGCTGGGTAACTACAGCAGAACTAGTAAGGGTGACTGCTAGAAAGGTGCTTGGTGTGACATCTGGACAGAGGAAGGAGGACAAGGAGACCTGGTGGTGGAATCTTGGAAGTACAGGAGAGTATACAGAGGAAGAGGCTGGCGAAGAAGAAGTGGGATTGTCAAAGAGATGAAGAAAGTAGACATGAGTATAAGGAGATGAGGCATGGCAAAGAGAGAGGTGGCGAAAGCTAAGGATAGGGCATATGGAGAGTTGTACGAGAGATTGGACACTAAAGAGGGAGAAAAGGACCTGTACCGATTAGCTAGACAGAGGGACAGAGCTGGGAAAGATGTGCAGCATGTAAGGGTGATAAAGGATAGTGAGGGAAAGGTACTCACAAGAGAGGAGAGTGTGTTGAGTAGATGGAAAGAGTATTTTGAGAGGCTGATGAATGAAGAGAATGAGAGAGAGAGAAGGTTGGATGATGTGGGGATAGTGAATCAGGAAGTGAAACAGATTAGCAAGGAGGAAGTAAGGGCAGCTATGAAGAGGACGAAGAATGGAAAGGCTGTTGGCCCAGATGACATACCAATGGAAGCATGGAGGTGCTTAGGAGAAATGGCAGTGGAATTTCTAACTAGATTGTTTAATGAAATTTTGGAAAGTCAGAGGATGCCTGAGGAGTGGAGAAAAAGTGTTTTGGTACCTATCTTTAAGAATAAGGGTGATGTGCAGAACTGCAGTAACTACAGAGGGATAAAACTGATTAGTCACAGCTTGAAGTTATGGGAAAGAGTAGTGGAAGCAAGGTTAAGAAGGGAGGTGATGATTAGTGATCAGCAGTATGGTTTCATGCCAGGAAAGAGCACTACAGATGCAATGTTTGCTCTGAGACTGTTGATGGAGAAATACAGAGAAGGTCAGAAGGAGTTGCATTGTGTCTTTGTAGACTTGGAGAAAGCATATGACAGGGTGCCTAGAGAAGAGTTGTGGTATTGTATGAGGAAGTCGGGAGTGGCAGAGAAGTACGTAAGAGTGGTACAGGATATGTGAGGGTAGTGTGACAGTGGTGAGGACTGCAGTGGGAGTGACAGATCCGTTTAAGGTGGAGGTGGGATTACATCAAGGATCAGCTCTGAGTCCTTTCTTATTTGCAGTGGTGATGGACAGGTTGACAGATGAGATCAGACAGGAGGCCCCGTGGACTATGATGTTTGCAGATGACATTGTGATCTGTAGTGAGAGTAGGAATCAGGTTGAGGAGACTCTGGAGAGGTGGAGATATGCTCTAGAGAGCAGAGGAATGAGGGTCAGCAGGGCTAAGACAGAATATATGTGTGTAAATGAGAGGGAGGGTAGAGGTATGGTGAGGATGCAGGTAGTAGAGTTGGTAAAGGTGGACGAGTTTAAGTACTTGGGATCAACAGTTCAGAGTAATGGTGAATGTGGAAGAGAGGTGAAGAAGAGAGTACAGGCAGGGTGGAATGGGTGGAGAAGAGTGTCAGGAGTGATTTGTGACAGACGGGTATCCGTAAGAGTGAAAGGGAAGGTCTACAAGAGTGTAGTGAGACCAGCTATGTTATATGGGTTGGAGACAGTGGCATTGACAAAAAGGCAGGAGTCAGAGCTGGATGTGGCAGAGTTAAAGATGTTAAGATTTGCAATCGGTGTGACTAGGATGGATAGGATTAGGAATCGGTATATTAGAGGGTCAGCTCATGTTGGACAGTTTGGAGACAAAGCAAGAGAGACGAGATTGCGTTGGTTTGGACATGTGCTGAGGAGGGATGATGGGTATATTGGGAAAAAGATGCTAAGGATGGAGCTGCCAGGTAAGAGGAATAGAGGAAGGCCTAAGATAAGGTTTATGGACGTGGTGAGAGAGGACATGCAGGCGGTTGGTGTGACAGAGCAAGATGCAGAGGATAGGAAGAAATGGAAAGAGATGATCCGCTGTGGCGACCCCTAACGGGAAAAGCCGAAAGAGAATGATGAATTGAAGATTATCTTCAAATGAAATAAGCTTATAGGTTCATAGGTAAGGTTTAGAGGTAAGATTATTTATTATATGTATGATATAATTAACAGTCATTATTTCATCTATAAATGATAGCAATATGATACGTAGATATTCAAATGAGGATATCTGTGTACCAATAATGTGATTTTTATATATTTTATTTTTTCTTTTTATTTATTACTATAAAATTAGATTTGGATTGATTAAAATAGAGACCAGAAATATATTGAATGATTCTATAGTAGATTCTAGTTTAAGAAAGGTTGATCTTGAATTTGAAAGTTTCAACATCTGGAGCATTTCTCCCTGGGCCACCACTGAAAATGGATTCTGTCCCAGTTGGACGGTTAAAAATGTTAAATAAATAGTAAATAAATAAAATAAATATAATCTATAAATAACATAATTTTAGAAGAGTAAGTATTAGGTATATCTATACTGCTAATGTTTGGATTTTTACAATTTTTTTTTTTACAGATTACAGAAATTAGCAAAAGTTTCAATTGCTAAAGGGAATAAAATTGGAGAAAGAGGACAACCTTGTTTGGTACCTTTAATCAAAGAGATATGCTCAGAAGTAAAAGGAACAATTTTGATGTATGCAATATTATTTTTATAAATATACTATACAAGTCAAATGAAGGTTTTAGGAAAATCAAATAGATCTAAGATTTTGAATAAATAATTCCAACTTAGACAGTCAAAGGTTTTTCAATATCAAGACTAATTAATAAAACTTCTTTTCAAAAAAGCTATAAGAGTTAAAATGGATCTAATATCATCATTTATTTGTCTTTGATATATAAAACCTGTTTGATCAAAATTAATTACTTGGGCTATAGGATTTTTTATTCTGTCAGCAATGATAAGCATGAAAATCTTATAATCATAATTTAAGAGTGAAATATGTTTATAAGATGAGCAGAATTGTGAATTCCTATTTTCTTTTAATATCGGAGCAATTAAAAAATATCTTCAAGAGGGTGGAATCTTTTCCTGAGATTGAATTTCAGTAAGTGTTTTGTGGAAAAAGGATATAATATGATGAGGAAAAAGGTTATATATTTCTGTTATTATCCCATCCATGCATGGAGCTTTGTTTGGTTTTAATGTTTTGATTTTATCTATAATTCCTTTGTAAGATATACGTTTATGCTAATCATCCTTTAAATTTGAGGGGATATTTCTTAAAATTAAGATTTAATATTGGAGTTATTGTTTTAGAACTGGAGTTTGAATGTTGAGAAGTGTAATGAAATGCAAAAGCAACAATAATTTCCCAAATGTCTGTGTTTTTTTTTGTATTATTCAGGCCTAATTTCTAAAATATTATTAATTGTTGATTGTGTCTTGACTCTTTTGGAAAGATTATGTATATGTTTGGGAGATAAAGATTAAAAGTCCATTTTTAATAAAAGTCCATTTTTAATCTTTCAATAGCTAAATTTGATTTATGGGTTAAAACATCCCAACATATTTTTAATTCAAATGTCTATTTCTTTCATATTACATTTATTGTTTTTAATATTTTTGGATTTGGCCAAAAGAGGTTGATTTTGAATGTTTTGTACTTCTGAGTCCCATTCTTTTATTTTATTTTATACCAGGTTAAACTTTTACCAAAAAATTAACCTTTTAATGACTCCCAAATCATAATTATGTCAATGTCAGGCATATTATTGAATTCTAAGACAGACTTTATTTCAGAGATCAACCTAGGTTTACATTCCTTGAGTTTATTTATATATGCATGAATTCTAGTCAAGAAGGATAATCTTTTGACATTAGTTTGAAATTTTAAAATAAGAACATCATAGTTTGAAACAGGACAAGGAATGATGTTAAAACTTGATACTCTGGCAATTATGCCCTGTGAAACTATTATTCAGTCTGTTCTGGTCTGTGTGCCATATTTATAATCCTAATGAAAGTAATGAACCGAGATCTTTCATAGTGAACATATCCTTTAAATTGAGATATTCTATCTGTTTTATAAGTATTTTTGCTATTGTATTGGTTTCCTTTTATTACTGCCATCAGAATCCTCCAATATGCAGTTGAAATCCTCACCAATAATTAAACTACCTTTATATTTATCGAGTATAATATTTACATGTTTTTTGGCAAGACTCTGTCCCATACCTAGGAACCAATAAAGATTTACTCGAGTTCATAGTCTATTGTTAAATTTAAAAACTATAAAGGTTAGAAGTCCTTCTTTATCTTCATATTTATAGATTATTTGTGGGAATCTATATTTTTCTATAGAATCATAACTCCTCTTTTTAGTTTTAGAAGAAGATTGAACTAGAATTATATATTTCCTGGATTCCAGATATCCTTTTCTGTATGTTTAATATGAGTCTCTTGAATTAAAACTACTTGAGCCCTGTTCATATTTAAACAATGCAATAAGTTTGATCTTTTCCTTGGATTATTTAAGTCATTAACATTCAAAGATAATATAGATATATCCATCTATATACTATAATAAATTAGTTATTTTTATATCATTACTATTTAAAGAAATAGAACAATATGGCATATAAAATGATGAAGAGTCTCTTATGATTATGGAGCATAAACATTATTTACTTAAGTTTGATGACTGGGAAGTTCACTGGGCCAAGAAGAGCCCATTTTCAGTGGAGGCCCAGGGAGAAAGCTCTACAATAATTGCAAGTTACATTTCACATGTTACAAAAGGACATAGTTTATACAGCTAATTAAATATTTACAGATAATCTCCATGATATTTGCAATTGGCTTGTCACAATGTTACAAAAACGAAAAGGCATAATTCAATACAGAAATTTCAACATTTACATTATTTTTGTTATAAACTCAATTGTAGGTGTAACATTTCAAAATATATTGCTACTAGCCATTAGTAGGTTAGGAAAATATTATGCATGGGGAGAGTAATAGTATATTTGAAATTGGAGAGTATAGTACAATAGATATTAGAGAGAAGATTAGTTTTTGGTAGGGGAGGGATTGTTTTGGGTGGGATGAAGTAATAGTAGTGGTAATTAGATGAGTCAGTGCAAGGTGGAATAAGGGGGAAGGGGTTTAAGTCGAAGCATGGCAAGGGCATTCCCATTTGGAAGAAAGATGAAAGAGTAGCTGAGATTTGAAATTTGCATGGTTAGATAGGTTGTGTAGGTGTGTGGGGAGAGAGTTCCAGTGTTTAGCTAATGAGTGGGACAGTACTAGATGGCCAGGAAATCGTGCACATTTGTGGACCTGAAGGAGCTTTTGTTTTTTGGATTTGAGTGAGCGGTTGGGAATGTAAGGTTTTAAGGAAGTAGCAAGAGCTGGGTAGTTAGCAGGTTTAAAGATGAGCTTATGGGCAATGGTGAGTTGTAGTTAACTGAGATAGTTGGGTAGTTCAAGCTAGTTGAGGGTGAGGAGGGAGTGGCAGTGGTGAGATGAGTTTTTTTGAATTGGTTGCAAATTTGGAGATCTTGTGGTAGCAGGATTCAAGTTTGGACCGAAGGCCAAGATGGAGATTGGTGAAAAGAGGGGCACGATACATAAGGGTGGGGAATAAGAAGGTGGATGCAAGAGTTTGACAGGTATAGGGGCTTAAGAAGTGGTTGTGCCTGTAGAGGAACCTAACTTTTGGTGGGTTTTCTTGACTGCAGAGCAGATGTGGGTGTCAAATCTTAGTTCTTCATCAGTAATGATGCCAAGAAGCTTGGTGTTGGGAATGATTTCAAGGAGGGTGTTGTTTTGTCTCTGTATGGTGAATGTGGATTTGTCAATGGAGTTTTTGGTAGGGAAAAAACATTAGTTTGGTTTTATTTGCATTTAGTGTCAGATGGTTAGACTACATCCAGGTTTCTGTTTTGGAGAAGTTTAGGTGGGTCTTTGCAAGGAGCTTGGAGGGGGAGAAGGCTGCGCAGATGATTGCTGAGTCATCTGCATATTAGATGATAAATGAGTCTGGGATGGATTGGTAAAAGTTGTTAATGAATAGGTTGAAGAGAGGAGGGCCAAGAACAGACTCTTGTGGGACATCTGTGGGTGTGGGAAGGAAGGGGGAGGTTGAAGTTTTCCATTGCACAGCTTGTTGGCGGTTGGACAAATAGCAGGAAAACCAGGTGATGGTGGTGGGAGAGAGGTGTAGGGTGGACAGTTGGGATATAAGTAGGGTATGTGAGATGGTGTCAAAGGCCTTTGACAGATCTAGGAATAGTGCAGATATGAACTTGCCTGAGTCACGTTTGAGGTTTATGGTTTCAAGAAAGGAAAGAAGGGCAGTCATGGTGCTGTGGCCAGGACGGAAGCCGTGTTGGGTAGGGGAGAGGAGATTGTTTAGTGTTAGGTGTTGCCATGAGTTATGCTTGTATTGTTTTCTCTAGTATTTTAGAAAGAGGGGAAAGGATGGCAATAGTCCTGAAGTTAGTGGTATCAGTATTTTTGCCACCTTTGTGGAGGGGGATGATGTAAGCATGGTGCCAGACAGAAGGGACATACGATTCTTGTATGGATCAATTTATAAGAATAGAGATGGGATAGAGAATGCTATCTGCAGATTGTTTGAGGAATGTGGGTGGAAGGTTGTCGGGTGCATTCCGACAGGGTTTGAGTTTGAGGAGAAGTCTTCTTATAGTGCTTGTGGGGATGGGATTGAGGCAGAAGGATGTGGAGGAAGGTTGATGATTGGGGTGGTGGTCGGGGCAGAAGGGGGTGAGAAGGAGGCTGATAGTTTAGCTATGCAGTCTATGAAGAATGAGTTGAACTGGCTAGCTGTTTCAAGGTTGGAGAGGTTGGGGTCTGGGCAGGTTTTTTTTTTGTTGCCAGGATGCAGCATGTATGAGATGGGAGTCCCAGACTTTTTTGGGATTTGTTGAGTGCAAGAACTGGAGTTTGGAGTACTGGGCTTTGCAGTCTTTAATTATTATATTATTTGCAGATTTTTGTAATTGCTTATAATCTAATAGAGTGTTAGGGGTTTTTATGTTTTTGATAATGATTCCATTTTTTGTCCCTTTGGTGCAAGGCTAGTTTAGTATCTTTTGATAACCATGGGCAGTGATTGGTTTTGATGTGCTTGGTTTGAGCGGGGGCTTGCTGATTGACAAGGGTTAGCAATGAGTGTTTAAAGTAGGAAAAGGCATCATTTAGAGGAAGGGTATTTAGAGGGGACCAGTCAGTATGCTTTAAGCATTCGGAGAAAGTTAAAGGGATGAAAGAAGAGAGGTTGTGGGTTTGGATGTAGTGGTGTTGTTTATGCAGTGGAGATGGAAGATGGTCAGCGAATGCTGGTAGGTGATTGCTGACAGGATCAAGTAATGTTCCGGCTTTGGTGATAAGGTTTGGATGAGTTGTTAGGATCCAGTCAATGATGGTACCAGAGGTACCATCTTTATTTGGTCTGGTTGGAGATTGTATTAGTTGGGAGAAGTTGTACAGGTTGATTGTGTGGGATGGGGCTTCAGAGTTAATAGTATTCCAGGTGATGTTGGTATCACCGAGTATATAGGTTTCATTTTTTTATACTGGAGGAGAACCAGGACAGGATGTTTTCAAGAGTTTTGATATTATCACCAGGAGGGAATATAGAGGGCAGCAATACATATGGACTTGTGGTTGTTTATTTTTAGTAAACTTATTATAATTTCAGCATTGGCAAAGGTTGGTATTTTATTGGAGTAGGGAGTTATGCTATGGGAGGTGGGGTAGATTATTGGTAGTCCACCTCCTTTTTTGTGGGCTCCGTCATTGTGAATGATTGGGAAACCTAGTGGTAGGATATCACTATCTTTTATTTAGGTTTTCAGCTAGATTTCAGAAATGGCAGTAATGTCGGGGTGGTTATGTGAGAGCCAGGCATGGAGGTTAGGGATTTTGTCTAAAATTTTTCACAAGGGGACAGCAGCTCTTTCTCAGATCTATAAATTTTGTTTTTTAGGCTTTGTGCATTAAGCATTGTAAGGCAAATGGACTTTGAGTTTGTGGGTTGAGTGGAGGGTTTGGTGAGACTGATGTTAGAGATGGGTCCAGGGTTGGGGGTGGATGTCGCCGGCTAGTGAGAGAGAGATGTGGTGGAGTAGAAGAGTGAGGCAGTGTGTTGGGCAAGGGTAGCTTGGGTTGTGTGAGAGTAGTGATTTTCTGGTACCACATTTTTTGGTTTGAAAAAATAGATTGGGTTAGAAGTAAAGATTTCATGTTAGATGGATGAGTAGGATACGAAGTGAGATGGATGGTAGGATGTAGTGGAGTGTGTGTGAGAGTTATGACAAAGGTTAGGAAAAAGTGTGAGATACATAAGAGAAGAAAGAGAGATTGGTAGGACAAATGGGGTTATAGGCAGAGATGTTATGTAGAGCATTGTAGGAGGGGTGGATGTTTGGGGTGATGTAGATCGACAGGTGGGTGGGTTTTGGCTTAGGTGTATTGTGATTGGAGAGGTGTTGGGTGGGGAGGAGTCAAGGGATGTATAAAAGTACTGGTAGTGGGAGTGTGTGAGATTTGGGGGCAGGGTAGGGGAGCAGAGTGAGCCCGAAGAGCAAACGGATGGGGTTACAGCTTCCGGGAGGAGCAGCAGTCACCAAACAGAAAACAATCAGTGAGAAAGTTAGCAACTACAGAAATAGGGCAGCCTATCGTTTTGGTTTGAATGTTACTTTTCTGTTTGTTTTTATTATTTATGCACCAATGGGGTGCTGCAGTTCACTGAGAAGTAGGAAAATAATGCAGTAAATTATGATTCAATAGAGTACTAATTAAAAAAGAATGGAATATGGTATAAGTGAGTACACTACTGGGGATTCCTATGAAGCAAGGGCAGAAAAGCTAAGTCAAAAGATGGTGCCTTTCTACATCAGTTTTTTTGATTCAATATGTAAGTAGAATTATAAGTTCAAATGGTACTTACAGTTGTGCACACTACTGAATGATGCCCATGGTACAGACAGAAACAGAATGTAGTCAGGCAGATGTTTTTAGTATTTAAAGATGGCGCCGCAGCTCAGGGGAGGAATAAGTAAACTCTCAAGAGGAAGAGGGAAGGAATAGACAGGATTGACAGGAATAGGAAACTTACAATAAGATTATGTTAGGAGACTGAGAGAAGACGGGGCCAGGGCTTGGAGAAAGCTGTGAGAAAACAGGTTTGACAGGGCTCGGAAACTTACACTAGAATTATGTTAGGAGAACAAGAAAAGGGGGGAGGCTATGGACCAGGACTTGGAGAAAGCTGAGAGAAGAGAAAAACAATCAACCACCTAACCCAGGTCAGTACCTAAAGGTGTCTGTTTATCTGTGTGAATTCAAAAGCAGATTTAGTAGAGCATCAGGGAAGTAGAATATAAAATAAATGTAAAGCTTTGGGAAACTGAACATATTTGTTACAGTAAACGGGAGAATAAAATATAAGAATATAAAAGAAACGTGATATACAAGATAAATAAAATATAAGAGTATAAAACAAATGCAAAGCTTTGGAAAAATGTATATATTTGTTACAGTAAATGGGAGAGAAAAGGGGAGGGGGGGTCCAGTAGTGTGCACAGCAGAAGAATCAGTAGGAGTACCACAGAGAAAAAATTATAATAGACCTACACTGCTCACAGTCCATTGATAAAAGTAGAACTTGCAGTGGCTTTTACTGGTTTGTACTGGGTTCCGCTCTCCATGTTCTTGTATGCAGGCAGTTGCCTCAGGTTTATTTATTTATTTATTTATTTATTTTTGGACCTCTGAATGTATTTAAGGGACTGGTAAGGAGCTAAAGAGAGAGAGTGAAAGAGATGTTAATATGAAGCCAGAAAGGGGGTAGGTGAAGTAAATACGTGGAAATAAGAGACAGGCAAGGAAATACGACAATTTAAGTAGTTCAGCCAAGCAGTACTTAATCAAATAAATTAGTTAAGGAACGAGCAGTGATAATTAATCAGAAAGTCACCCTGTTCAGTAATATGAAATTCAGTCTATTGCCACCTTAATTTCACAGAATTCTTAGGTCAGGCCATAGAAAAATAAGAATAAACAACAATAGAATGAATAATGAAATTGTAAATAATGTAAAATAGTTACAAACATGGAATTATCAAAATTCCTAGTCAAATAGGTGAGTAAAGAAACCTATTGGACTATCCAGCAATACCCTACCAATCTATAAGCTGAAGTCTTAGAAAACCAAAACCTACCATTTTGAGCTGTGTAGTAAATATATAAATAGAGACACTGTAAGTTTGAAAGGAGTACATATACAACAGGATTATATCTAAAGAAAGAAGAATTAAATAAGTAAATCAGCACTGAACATATAAAATGTGTAGTAAGTAATTATATACTGGAGAAGACTGTAAACTCTTCGTCTCTCTCTCTATTTCTTATTCTTAGCACCTACTTCTCCTTTCCATTTTCCTCTCAATTTTCTTGAAGACAAACTTTTTTATTTTGATGAATGGAAGAAACAGATGTTAAGTACTTCCATTACATATGATAATACCCGAGACATATATTGTACCTATGCTTTTCCATGAAACTGTTACACTTACATACTGTACTCCAACTTTCAAACCTTTATAACTATTAGCCATCCTATAGTATGTTTACTCAACTGTCTCTTCCATTAATACTATGTATAACTTATGTAGTTTCTTAATGTATGGAGGTTTTCTCCCCAGGACTCCACTGAAAATGGACACTAGTGGTCCAGCCGGACTATCCTGGTAAACAAATATTAAATACATAATAAATATATTATTTATGACTTTTGTTGTTGTTTTCATTCTGATGTGTATTTGCAGATGCATTTTTATCAATTTTATAGTTCCTCTCCCTATATCATTTATTATTCACTTTATTACTTCCGAAGTCTTTAAATTAGTTCTAGAATGCTATGAGAAAAGTGTATGACTGACACAAAATCAATTTATTCATTAGCATCAATAAGGTATGTCACTCTGTATATATTAGTGCTTAATATTATTACAACTGTTGGAACTGTGCACCCATCAATAAGCAATGGGCAAAAATCGCTTCTGGCAATAAACTACAGATGTACACTACATTTTCATGTGACTGCAGTACTCTAATTAATTACCAAAGTAACATCGAACATCAATTAATTAATCTTAATTTCAGAACATATGTTCATTGTTTTGAATCAATATTCCAAATTTTACAAGGTATAAATATAGGACTGCAACATTCTACCCCAGCAAATTCATATAAGTCAAAGAAAAATTGTATCAGTCTGTGTGCATGTTGTTCCAGATACACACACACACACACACACACATACACGCACATTCACACCTATATACATCTCTCTCACCGCACACATGTACCATGCACACCCACATGTCTGCTTATCAAACTATACATACATGTATGTGTAACAAAAGGAGATACTGTCAACACAGCTATCTGGAATTTTGTAAATAATTATATGTCATTTTTGAATATTAACATGATGAGATGTAACAAAAGGGAGATACTGCCAGCACAGCTGTCTGGAATTTTGTAAATAATTATATGTCATTTGTGAACATCAACAGGATTCATATGCTTATGTTACAGATGTATTAGAACTGTATGTCATGTTGTGCAGACATGTTCTGAAGAGATATTTTGTAAAGTACTGAACAGAAATGTATATACACTATTGTAACTGTTTAGATGTGTATATTTTAACAGGGGAGCTGGAACACAGGAGATTATCTTGCAAAACTTCAGAAGAATGGTTGAGTTACTTTATGACTGGGCCATAAACAAAAGAGATGTTATCTTTCAGTTTCAGTGTAGTAGCAGGCACAATGTCTAGACCTACAGGTTTTTTGTATTGTCTTTAAATGTGGAGGAATGTAAATTATTTTAGGACTTCCACCATTTGTCAAAACATCTGAAATCTATGTATTTTCATAGACAGGTTCTAAATGCTACAGTGGGGGGATTCACCTGGAATAGTTAGATGACAAGAAGTGATGTCATTCTGCAAGTATCCCAGCAGTAGTATTTGGGATATTAATTTAAGAACTCTCAGAGAGAGACTGAGCATTTTGTATTTAACCTGACAGCATCAGCTGGAAGACCCACTCACCACATCTGTCTTGCTTTGTTCTGTGAGTTAACTAGGGTAGAGTAATTTCTCTTAGATACAGTCAGGAATATAGTGAAGCATAGCTTACATGTTTTATTTATTTGAGATTGTCCTGCAATGTTGTTTCCAATATTCCCTGTGATTTTGAACTCTGATGTAACTGTGATTATTTACTGAGTATTTTCTTGTTCTTTTATTATTTACTATTGAATACATTTAAACCTATCATCGTGGCTGATATCTGTGAGATATACTTAAGTTCTGAGAGTACTTGCATATTTATTTGGTGACACTGTGGGCCACTCCTAATAGCCTTGCTCTTGGTCAAACTACCATTTGTATTAACAGTAACATTACACAGTAAGATTGAATACCCTTTGTTATGGGTCTTAAAGTAGCTGATAAAGAGCTGGCTGTTGGCAGTAATAACTACCTTATAGTCTGGGCAAAAAGAGGCACAGCTATTAAACCTGTATCAGCCTTTCCCAGGTGTGTGTATATGTCAGCTACTTGGGAAGGGGCATGAAACACTGCTTGGACAAAGAGGGTGCTAAAGGTCTTGGCTTGGCCACTCATCTGAGATCTCAACTCTATAGCTGTGGCAGTGGGGAGTCTTATAGGGGATCTGGTGAAAGAGGGGAGAAACCATCCCCAGACTGACAGTGGTCTCTGTGTGCTCTTAAGGGAAATTGCATTTTACTGTGTGTGTACTTGTCATCCTCCCAATGTTCGTCCCCCACTGGTACCAGTGGTGAGGATTGAGGGTCCTTGATTACTGAGCCAGTGGTAGGGCATCACAGTATGTATATGTACAGCCACATGTACACAAAAAGAGAAAGAGGGAGAAAGAATGTATCAGAAGAGAAAACAATAAGTGTGAATGTGTGTGTGCCCACGTGAGCATACCCACAACATCCCACATAATTTGATGTTATTTTCTAGGTATATATTTATCATTTGAACTTATTTTCAAGATTTATAAGGCACTAACATGTAACTATGACACTGCAAGACAGCCAATTTATATCAGGTCCAAAAAAAACTGTAGGCGTGCTCTAGTGTACACACACATAAAGAGAAAAAGAGAGAATCTGTATCAGATGAAGCACGAGTGTTAATGCACAAAAGAAAAATCATCGTTGTATGCTATTGGCTAAATTCAACACCATCTAAATCAAATTATCCCAAACATATACAAATGTGCTACAGTTGCTATTACTGAAAACAGCTCAAGATTCATTAACCTCCATTGATAGTCCAGACCATTGCAACTGTCATATATTTAAGATAAATATTTATAGTTGTTAGCAAATGAGTGTTTAATATTTGAAATCAATGACAAGAATAAAATTGAAACACAAATAAATGTATGGTGCATATAAAATGTCAACTTAAGTTGTAATGAGGAAGTAGTTAGTGGAAGCAAAAGTGACTTCCTGTTTAGAAGTGTAAGTGTGAGGATATCCATCATGAAGGCTAAAGATGCTGAAGAAGAAAGAAAAAAGACAATAAGCCAAGCTTGCTCTATAAGGCACAAGGTAAGGGGTGAATAAGTTAAAGAATAACTGCAGGTTGGAGAAGCTTAAAACTGGTTATTTGGTGTCAAAAGTGAGTAGAAGTTCATACAGCATTTTATACTGAAAAACAAAAAAAACTCTCATAGAAACATTCCTCTTGCCATGAACACGATTAGATGGAGTTAAACACAAAATATAAAGTTACATATCTAATACATTTAGAAAATGGGAGTAAGTAATATGAAAAAATGAGCAGCCTATTAAGTATTCTAATATTTCCAAGAAGACAGAGTGAGACAAAGGTCAAATAATAGTATTTAATCAAAAGGAAAAGTAAACAGAAAAACACAACTATGCATGTATAGAGGTTATATCAACTAATAGTTTAGATATTCTTAATAAGTTGCTATATAAAAAAGAAAAATGTTACCTTTATGAAGGCATATATATTTGACTGACTTAAGGATACTCAGACATTCATTTTGAGATAAAAAAGGAATTAATAGATGAATACATTACCACCAGTGAATGTCTAAGGATTAAATATCCCATACAAAAAAATAAATATGAAATAAAACAAGAGAATTTGTTCAGAAAAAAACAGTTATTTCAAAAATGAATGTTTTAAAGTTTTGTTGGAGGAAGCTAAAATGAGATATGTTTTGTTTTTCTTTTTCTTCATATTAGTCTGTGAATTTTTATCTGAGGTTCTTTTCAAAGTAGGAGATGACCATTTCATGCCCTTTGTTACAGGTTGTTGTTTTTGACAAACATAGAGGCTTATTCTAAGTTATTAAAAAATCTTATTCCATTAGATAAATGTATTTTTATTTTTGCTGGAAAGAGTATCTGAGATTTGAGACCATTTTGTCTAAAATTTTTCACAAGGGGACAGCAGCTCTTTCTCAGATCTATTATTTTTGAAGCATAAGCATTAACAAATCTAATTGCATTTTATTTGTATTTCAAGGGAACTTTCCTCCATGCAGTTTTAACTGCTAGTTCTTTGTCTATATAAGACAGAAATTTTATAACAACAGAGCTCAGAGGAGAAGTTGAGGAAGAGGGAAAAGGTTTGCCTATAACTCTAGGGGTTCTTTCAATACCATCTGAAAAACCTTCCTAAAGATTTAACACTTCAGGAATCCAGCTATTCAGAAAATAAATTAATTCTCACCTTCAGTTTTTTTTTTTTTTTTGTCAGGAAGGCCAAAAATTCTTATGTTACATCTCCTCTCTCTATTTTCCAGATCATCTATTTTGTTTAAGAGCCAGGTATTTTGTTTTAGTAAAAAGTCAGTTTGTGATTCTTCCTCTTTCAGTCTACCATCCATGTCATTCAAGACATTCTCTATATCAAGGATTTTTGTTTATTTCTGTTGTAACATTTTTTAAAGACCTAGATTTGTTTAAGACAGTTTTCTTTTAGATTTTATAAGTTATCTTAGAATCCATCCATTTTTTAAGATAGTTCCTGAAGGGTTGATGTTACTAGTTGTATGTCTGTTCTTATGGAGCATGAGAGTGTTTGGAATTTTGCTCATTTTCAATAAGCAGTTCAGTCTGCAAGTTAAAGTGACAGGAATTTTTTTTATAAAACTTCACAAAAATCAGTAAATAAAAAAACTGAATGGATATCAGTAAGACTGCATACTTGTTTGCAATGAATTAATTATTTTCCTGTATTTAAGACTAATTCTACAGTGCTCAAAAAAAGTGCTGTCTTCACTTAGCCATCTTGACTCCACCCCCCAGCTCCGTCTAAGTCCACTTTTGAAGGTGAATGCCTGATTCAACCTGGCCAAGCTGCTAACTGAGGCTACTAACAACTGCAGGACTAGTGAGTGATGTAACCACTGGTATGACGACCTGCACCACCACTAATGTGAAGCTCCCTGGCATCAGGAAGCAGAAGTTCAGGATCATAGGAATTACAAAGGGAGTTGGTCAAGTGACAATTTATGCCTTGCTGAAATCCATCCCTTAAAATGTACCTTTCACTTCCAGAAGTGCAAAACAGGTCAGATCAGGAATGAATTTATGGCTGACCTGTAATTACATGAGAAATTATCACTATCTTCACCCCAACCCCAGTGATGATGGATTGTCACTATATAAACCTCTATCACTCATAAACAACAGGATTGTAGCAGAGAAATAGGTCTCTTACATACAGTATGATACAGTGGATTTTAATCAGCTTTGTATTAGTGTAATACCTTGTAGGCCATTGTGCGCAGATGTTGGCATGGTCTTAGTGACTGACAGGTGAAAGGGGCATTTTGTTATATGGGAAACATGCATGACTGACAACCATGCAGGTGTGGCATGAATATTCATTGTCTATTCGTACTTTACATTTTTCCTCGATGTAGTGTGATCTTGGAGTTGGTATATTTAATTTCCTTGGGGTGTGATGGGGGATGCAGGGGGGCTTGCCCCCCTGCAAAAGTGAAGAAAAAAACTAATATTTGCAGTTATAGTGTTATTTTATTCCCTTCATTTTTGCAGGGGGGCAAGCACAGCTGCACCCCCCACACCCCCAGCTAATTAAATATACCACCTCTGAGATCGCACTACATTGAGGAAAATGGTAAACTATGAATAGACAATGAATATTCATGTCGCCATCAGTATGAATATTACTTAAGTTTACTAAGATCTCACTGACTGTTGGACGTTGGCTAGGGTTTAGAAAGGACTTGCTACTGTGCATCCTTTGAGGTACTACACTAATACAAAGCCTTTCAGTTTGTGTTTTTGACTCTCTGAAATCCATTCATTTTATGTTCCAGATTTTCTGAAATACCTAGCAGTTAAAGATAATAAAATGAAGCAAATGGCAACTGCATCAGAATTGTTTAAAACATTTTTAGAATAAGATTGTACTGATGTAAACTATGAAGCTGGATAGGGTTGCTGTTTGCTCAAGTGAAGTCCAAGTTTACTTTAATATTTGCTGCCAAGATTTTGAGCTAAGTTAATTGCCCCTTCCACCATTACACAGGAAAGCAGTAATCAGTTTCATTATCCTGCAACTTATTAGAACTTGCTGGAGGGATTAAGGTACATATTTGAATGCAATTATCCATGAGAGATCCCAGGAATCAGAACACAATGTCTTGTGTAGCTGTAACAAACCAGTCGTCCACATTACACTTCAATATAATCACTTGCAGGAAAAAAAAATAACACTCTCTTCATGACAGGAAGCTTGAGCCAGAGGCACTCAATGAGAAACAACATAAAACGCCAGGGAAAGGAAAAAAAACAAACTCAAAGTCAAAGAAAACCTAAACAAAACCAGATCTCTTTGCTATTTGCTGTCAGTGAAGTAACACTCATTCAGGGACCCTGGAATCCTTACACAGCTGCAAACTCTTAAATGAGATAACCGTCTCCTGAGGTATGTTTACATATGGCCAGCCGGATGCATGTGTCAGAAAGCTGGACTTTGTAAAGACTGAACAGATGCCTCATGCTGACTGTAAATCATCTAAATGGCAGCAAACGGTGGCCTCTGCAGAGCACACAAGTGGCTTTTTGTAAAAACTAACAGCTGCTTTTAAGACAGACACCTCCATGTCTTCAAACATTAATGACTTCATATTTGGGCATCTGTCAGTAGGGCATTAGTTTTTAAAAAGATGATACAGGCGTGCAGTAAAAGACAAACTTTTACCTTGTGAATAAATCTGATATGGAACACAAAGCAATCATATCACTACTTCCAGAAAACTGCTGTGATGTTAAGTTTGAGCAGATATGGGGATGCAGAAATAAACAAAGTGCCTTTCTATATTTTAGATCAGTTGATTTGCCATTTAAATGTGTATGATTTGCAGCACTTCCACCATCTGTTTCTCTTAGTTACAGGATGCTTATGCCCCAACTTGTCTAAGCGCAGCCGTACTAACTAATTACCTAGCAGGGTGGTCGGATGTATCTTATTAGCTAGCTTGCTATAAGGACTTTCCTAGCTAATGTATTTAATTGCAACAGGTGTAAAAAGATGGCCAAGTAACATGCAATTATGATTACTGTAGGAAAAGTCAGACCCCTGATTAAGAACCCAGAGAGCATTTATGTATGATGAAGTCCCTGATTAGCTTGTTAAGCTGATCACAGGTCTGACGGTAATGCATCAAGGCAACTATTAATCCATAGATTTGGTAAGGTCTATGTTATAAACACATTTTGTTTAGTGGACATTAATAAAAGGTCAGGTTGCTGTTAATTTTTAATTTTAGGTGTGTCTGTTCTCCTTTTTATTCATACTCAGCTGTTTGGGTACCAGTGATAACATTAGTCATTTTTTGATTATTTTTAGTTAAGTGAATATTTACAAAAGGAAAACTCAGTTGTGAATTTCAGAAGGAAGCATTAATTAAATGTATGCGACTTAAATATATTCATTAGGTCCCAGTAGAATATCATCATGCTATACTACCTGAAAGCAAAGTTTACATCTCAACATTTGGCAGACTGATATTTTAACCACGGCAATGTTTTACAATACCCTTTATTTCAAGCAGGCACTGTTATTGTCTGTGCATCAATTCTAGAAAACCGATATGTTCTTGGAAGCACATACAGAAATGAGAGTTGTACTTTGCTATACATTATAATAACAGTTTCAATAGTTCAACCAATTAAACTGTCTGTTGTTGTTAAAAGTTTTGAAGACCAGATTACATTTTTTAGCCTTCAACCAAAAGATGCTGAAATTGTTCTCAAAGTCTGACTTATTATTAAGTGAAATTCCCAGGTCTTTAAATTCATCAGTCCCACTAGTTTAGCAACACAAGAAGTATTTTATTTTCTAAAATGTGTAATCAAGCATTTGTTGAGCACCATACCAGAATATTATGTATGTACTTCAAATGACCAGACTTGGGATGGGAATTAACAGTGTGCATCTGTTTAACAGCGTGCATGTTTACTTTTGTGAATTTTGTGCTGTATACTATTGTACTGCACACAGCATGGTGATTAAGCTCAGATACTCAGAAAAAGACAAACCAGTTAAGCGCCAAAGCGGCACACGATCCAGCCTTAACAATTGTTAAGCACCCCCCTGCTGAAGTTGTTAAGGTCAGGTCTAGCACTTGGCAGCAAAATCTGCCTGCACTGACAAGCAAATGACAGTGGCAGAATAAAAGATTTGTTTCTGTCTGCTGTACATACTGGTAATATATCCCTAATGTCCTCTTAAAAAAAAAAAAAAAAACCTTGCTCAAATAACAGGATGTGTTACCATGCTTTTTCTGAAGGATACACACACTTGAAATTCAAGTGTCTCATTATTTAGTCACTTCAGTTCTTAGTGGTTTGTCCAAAAAAAACACATATGAAGCAATAATCTGGACGTTCTGTGAAAATCCAGGAAAGGTAAGTGTAAACATAATGGACTGAATCACACTGCCTAATAGTATCTGCTAAGTGTTTTATGACTTTGAAAGCTGAAACACTTAATTTTTTTCTTCTGTAACTAGCAGTACATAGAGTAGATAAAGCTCTATACACTACAAAAATTACGATTATGTCATCAATCATAGACTTAAATTGTGTGTTTTCAACATGGATGCCAAGATTCGACTCTCAAGCTTCATTCTCATGGTGAATTTCTTGGGATCCATGTCTTGAACACATAATAAACACATTATGATTGACAACTCAGTCATAATCATGTATGATCTAAACAGAACTACCATGTGGAATATGAAACAATGCAAACCTAAACAGTACAGGGCCAAACAAAGAGACTTGCCGAAAGTTTGCCGTAATGTATTTGTCCACAACAACGTTAACAAATATACCTGCTCTTTTCTTTCTATTGTTTAAACAGCAGTAAGAAAAGGATTTGCATTATTTGCAATGAGACTCATTATTGCATGTAAAAATGGTCAAATATCTTGAGAAGGTCCAGAGATGTTATTATCCTTTGCTTCATTTATAAGAATACAGTTTATAGGACTGAGCAAGCTGTAATAAACCTATGATTGTTGGGACAAAGAAGGGAATACAGGCAGTGTTATTAATGATTAAGGGTTTAGTACAGTGACCAAGACAATTTCTCAATCAAACTGTTAAGGCTGAAGAACAGATGATCCTTGTTTATTTCACTATTGTCTGCATAACAAACTGGAGTAACCACTGCTTCTTTCCAACAGAGAGGAATAATAAATAGTGAAAAACAGAAGATACCAAGGACAGATGGGAGCTTCATTTTTTTCTAATAATGAACACACTGAATTTAATTGTAGACACAGATACAGAACTTTTAACTTCTAACAGTGCAGTTTGTAGTGTATATTCATCTGTATTAGGTAGAACATCAGGTAACTACCTTAGTGAATATGAAATGTTTTGCAGCAGAAGAAGCATAAGATATTCTTCCTGTTTTTTTTTTAAACACTCCATGACTATCATATTCTTTGAATACATTATTTTAGTGTTATAAGATAATGTCACAGTTATATTACTTTGTTGTTTTAAAATTGTATCATACAGAAATATATAATAGGTCTTTTTTTTTACACTTTGTACTGTTACCTTTCATTGATTCTGTATTGTTTTATAATGCTTAGCAAGTGTAATCATTAATTGTAAATTGTATTTGTGTACTGGAGCTTTTCTACTGGGCCTCCACTGAAAAAGTTCTTTTTAGGCCCAGTCAGAATTACCCGATAAACAAATGCCAATAAATAAATAGGGCTGTAGCTACTGTACCATTATTTATTTAGTTACAAAGTCCTTTTTACTTTAGATTTTATTGAATAATTCAGATTAAAAGTTGGATTTAGCATTTGTAATAGCTACTTTTAACAGCTTATAGTGGCTTTGTACTATGTACATTTTGACACTATCTCCTTTATAAAGTAACTTCTTTTATCTATAATTCCACAATTACTGCCTTCTGAGTCAAATTCAGCCAGGTAAAGGTGCCACATGTGAAAAAAGATGCTCTAACTATCCTCATTTTAATAGTTCTTAAAGTACTCCACTCCATAGGGATGATTTAATTTTAGCACTAGCATTTCTACAGTCTCTGAAATTAGAAACAAAATACTGTTTTATATTACTCAAAACCAAAGTGTCAGATTATAACACACACACACAAGTGCATGCACATTTATCAAGACCAAATGACATTCTTGTATCATCTGAAAAAGTTTTGACCACTTGCAGTTGTGCTTTCAGTTCCACATCTGATGATCTATACAGTTTCAAATTATCTACAAAAAGAAGATGAAAAGTCTTTACACTTTTTTGTTTCCAGGGAGCCAAATTATAGTCATGACCTAATTTGTTAAGTAGGCAGCTTAGTGGGTTAAGGGCAAGACAAAAGAACAGCAGTGAACGAGTCACCCTGGAATATCCCAAATTTGAATTTTTGTCCCTGGTCGCTGCAATGTAATTGATCAGTGTAGGGTGTATCTTACAAATTTCTAAGTACTCTTTGATCTATGAGTGTGGGATACTGTCAAATGCTTTTTTGTATTTTATCCATGTCATACTTAGATTCTTTCCCTTTTTGCAGTTCTCTATTATAACTTTAACAGCAAATGATCCTTTGTTCCATATGACTTTCTTGTCATTACCCTTTTGTTCTATCGCCATGATTGAGGATTGAGTTTTCTTCTAAATGACTATAAACTCTGTTGACATCATTTCCATTATATATAGTTTATATGTTGTTGGAAGGCAAGTTATTAGTCTATAGTTTTTAGGAAAGCTTGCAGGTTCGTTCTTAAGTAGGAGTACTGTTTTTCCTATTATTAACCAGGCTGGTGTTTGTTCAGGGTGCACATATAAATAGTTCTTACTCATGGCTAAGTCTTTATGTAAAGATGTTAATACTTTTAGCCAGATGTTATGTAATGCATCTGGGCCTGGGGTTTTCCAATTAGAAGCTTTGCTTAATTTTGTTTCAATCTCTCTGGCCATTACTTCTTCCCATTTCATATCCAGTACTTTTGAACTTCTTGTTCTTTCTTTTATTTCTTCTGTCCATTTAACATCTTTATTATGTTTCACAGGCTCTTCATAGATATTTCTCCAAAATGTAGCTAATTCTCCTTTTTTTGGTGGTGTTTCAATTCATTTTGCATCGTTTCCCAGTTCTTTATAAAACTTTTTTGGGTCATCACCAAATTGCTCATTTTGTAGTTTTCCTTTACATTTATCTGCATATCTTCTAAGCTTTTCTGCCTGTGGTGATATTTTTAGCTTTTTATTTGTGATAATGGACGATAGATCCTGATCTGTTCTGATACTGCGCATTGCTTTTATCACATCTATCTTTCTGAGTATTTTTGTTGATCTGCTCCCTCTTCTGTACTCTTCTAACAATGACACTTCTTGTTTTAATTGCTTTCCAGTTTTCTCTGTTTGATACTTCCATGATGGCAGTCAGTTTCTCCCCTTCCTTTCCCTTATTACCTTGTGTTTTTGTGGTAAGACTTTATCTGTTTAATTTAGCTGCACAGTAATATATCCTATTTACTTCTGTTATATGACATGAATCTCTATAGACAGTCCTAATTACTGTGTTCATTTCTTTTATCAGACGTCTAACTTTTTGGATTTTATTGACTTTCTGTAGTCTAGTTCTTTCATTGATCCTAATATGTCTGTCAATTTCTATTAAATCAACTCTTCTCTTAGGCCATTTTCTTCTAAACTGAGGGCACAGTCTTTGCTCTCCATTTCTTATAAGCATTCTACAGACACTTCCAGAGCATCTTCCTGTGCCGTAGGTCTCCTCAATTTCATCCTGTGCCATCTGTTGCTCCTTCATATGAGAGGGTCACTGGCCTATCACTCCACAACTTTGACTGTGTCAGAGTTGCCACAGTTTCCAGTTCCTTCTCTTGCTGTGCAACTTCAACTGATCATTTGTACTGGTTTCCTATGAAAAGCTCCAATGTATCTTAATATGGCAACTGATCAAATGTTTTCCACTCCAGTGGTTTCTTCTTAATTTGGTGCTCCACGCTGTGATGTTATCCAAGTTAAATTTTCTACACTAAGTCCTTCAATTCGCGGGTAATCCATAACCTCAGTTTCTATTTCTTTAACTTCACTATTACTAATCCTCTTTTCTACTTTTCTTCTTTGTCTTCTTATTTTTTTGTATTGTAAAATGTTCCATGTCTGGATGCCTTTGCCTGCATTTCTCTTCAAATATCTTTGGTACTGTTCTTTTTGTATTGGTTAGTTTTGGTTTCTTCTTTGCATAAATATTGTATCATATTGAATCTCTTTTTCTTTTCCATGTCCATATTTCTTCTTCAGATGTCTCCTGCTCCTCCTGTTTGTTCTTACTTTTGGGACTCAGTGTTTTATCATGCTGTGATGTAACCTGTGTTAGACTTTCTGCACTAAATCCTTCACTTCACAAGTGTTCCATAACTTCATCTCTATTTTTTAACTTCCACTTTACTAATCTTCTGTTCTATCTTCCCTCTCTGTGATCATATTTTTTTATTGTGAAGTTTTCCGGTACTTGCGTATTATCGCAACCAGATTTTCGCGGTTGAGGTAATACGTTTGTTTGCCTAAAAACGGATAGTGGGAGTTGTGTTAAGGTGGAATTTGATGTTTTCAATGGGTATGACTTAGTTTGTCCTTACATTTCGTAAGGTAAATCAACGTGGAGAAGGAGAAGTGAAACTACGTACTGTAAAGTTGTTCACACTGCTGTCATGCCGCAGAAAATGAAAGGTGGACACCTGGGAAATGTTTGGGTGAACTTCTGCTGTTCTGCAACATGGATTACTTATAAGTGTACAATACTTTCTTCAGAGAATAAGGCACAGAGACCTGCAAATCTTTTTTGGTAAATTGTTGGATTCATTGTTGCAAAATGTTGAATAGAACTGAAGTTAAGGAGAATAAGTAAGCGAATATGTATGTGCACACTTTATAAAGTACTTGTACAATGACGCTGTTCTGTTATGTGGCAGTCCGATAATAATTTCTTTGGAGTCATTGACTGTAATGGTTTATTTTTTTGATTCAGATGGTGTTATCCTTGTGGATACTACTTACTGTTGTTGGACTTTTTAGTGGAAGTTTTATGGCAGCATACTTGTGGATTGTTCAGTCGCCTGTTTACTGTTTGGAACGTGCCTAACACATAACAGGACTTGAAAATGTAGTACGAGTGACATGATTTTGGGAACGGCTTCAAACAAATCTTACTTTTTCAAATATTACACTGCTATTCCTACCTAAACAAAGTTTTTTTTAAAGGTAACATTGCCTGCGTGATTCTACATACATTTCTGGTTTAAATTACCCACGGCAAAGAAAGCGGTATTATCGCAAAAATGTGGTTGCGATAATACGTAAGTACCAGTTTTCCTTATCTGGATTCCTTTGCCTGTATTTCTCTTTGAATACATTTGGGTATGCCATTTTTGTGTTGATTAATTTAGCTTTCTCCTTTGCATAAATACTGCACCATATCAGATCTCTCTCTCTCACTCACTCTCTTTCCCATGTCCATATTTCTTTTTTATACCTTTCAAAAGTGTCTAGATTTTGCTCTTTATATTTCCACATTTCCTTGGTTGCTTCTTTTTCCAAATTGCCCAAGGTTTCTTGGCGTATATAATGTTTTTTATAAATTTGTTGTATTAATGAACACACATTTTTATTTGAAGCTTCTGACAGTTTTTCTTGTGGAAATATTTTTCTTTGCTCTAATTTCTCACTTAATCTTTCTGTATATGTTCTGTCTGGAAATTCTGGGCTTCTTGAATAATAGTAACAATACATGATTTCCTTCTTATCCTCAATAGTCCACTCTATTGTCTTTATGGCTCTTTTTTGGCCTATCAGTTTTTGTGATTTTTGTGGACTACTAGTTCCTTCTGCAAAATGGGGGACATCCTCCCCCTGGGCATGGCCTAGCCCCATTGTAGGAATGTTTCTGTGTTTTGAGGATTCTTCTCTCTCATTTTTTCCAGTTTTGGCAACACTGCACCTACCAGGATTGAACACTTTTTTATCCTGGGTCTTGGGCACCCAGCTATCTTTTTTCTTTTTTAACCTACTTCTGTCCATGATATAGGCTATATAAATTACAGTCTGCATATCAGTATCATCTTGGTAAGATTTTATGAAAAACAGGATCCACCTCGTAAATGTACTCATTAAGACTTGAGGATTAATTCAGTTCCAGCAACACTGCTCTCCTTTGCTTGCTGACTTATCTCTCCATTTGGACTCCATTTGGTGCATGATGATTATTTTGATGGCCTTACAGATGAAACTAGTCAGGCTTATAATTCCTTAGGTCGATTGATAATCCTCCCCTTGGGCAGAGGGATGACAGTTGCTGTCCTCCATTCAGCCTGAACACTGTCTGTCTGGAGGCTGTGGTTAAATAAGGATCCAAAATGGGTCTGCTAGGTCATATTTTCATTTATTTAAAAGTCCACTAGGTCATATTTTCATTTATTTAAAAGTCCACCTGGGATGTTGTCAGGGCCCACTGATGCCATGTTTTTTGCCTTAGAGAGCACAGAGATGATCTGTTCTCTTGAGATAATAGGCTGAGGAATGGTGGCAGTTATACTTTGGAGGACAACCAGTGGGGATGGGGAGGGGGGGGGGGTTGATCCAAACCTGTCAGCAAGCAGGTTGGTTATTTCCTCTGGTTGAGTATGGGTGGTGCCATCCACAACCAGCTCTGCTATTAGCTGGGTATTCCCTTTAAGATTTTGGATATAATTAAAAAATGCTTTGTGATTTTCCTTAGCTAGGGAGGCTATTTTTGCTTCATAATTTGTTTTTGAGGACTTGACCAAATCTCTGAATGTTTGTTTAAATTAGTGAGGGGATTTCTTCTGCTGCTGAACCTGTTCCTGCTTATTTTTGGACATTAGTTTCTTTCTTTTGTTGTACGGCCTGTTTATATCAGGGATCTACCAGGATAGCTTGTTTTTCTAACAAGACCTGGGTTTGATCCAGTCCAGTACTGCCCAAGTGGCTATACAGGTTATTGGTGTATACCTCTGCGTAGGATTCTGTTTTCTGGTTAAGGAGGGAGCTTTGAAATTTCTTATGCCATCTCTTAGTAGGTGATAATTTGTCTTGATGAAATTCTTTAGCATTTTTGAGCATGATGGGGGGTATCTGGCCTTATATTTATTTCAAAGGAGACCACTTTGTGGTCCAAAATTACCAAAGAGAATATTATACATGGGGGAGGGGTGCAACACTCCCCCATGTTAGTGAGTACTATATCCTGGATATTTGAGCCCCTAGTAGATGTGCCAACCAGCTGTTTCAGAGTATTTACAATGGTAAAGTTCAAAAGCCTCTGAGCCTTAACATTAGTGGTCATGTATGCCCCCCAGTCAATGGTAAGATATTTCAAATTAGCCATGAGTAAGGTATTTGGCTGCATGGTGAGTGGCTCTAGTAAGTCCAGGTATGTGGTATGTTTTTCCTAGTTCATGCTGTGGGACCTATAGCTAGCGATGATGTGGTATGGGATTTTACCTGTGGTTAGTTGGACATGGAGTAGCTCAAGAGAGTTGTACTGTTTGACCAGTCTTGAGGTGTATTTATCTTTTATGAAGATGGATATACCTCCTCCTTTGGTTCTTTCTTGCTCAGTTGGTGGTCTGAATGCATGGAAGATGTTATAACCTTACACAACTGGGAAGCTTTCCACAGCTTTGAACCATGTCTCAGTGACTGCACCTATATCAGCATTTTTCAAGGTGACGAGTACCTCTATGGAGTGCAGTTTTTTTGTTTTGACTCCTAGCACTGAGTAGCAGTACCCTGAGCTTCTCAAGAGAAGATTTTGTTAGAATGAGAGGTTGGTTACTTTAACACTGCCTAAACAGGCACTATAGGGGTGGAGAAAGCCTTTGCCAGCATTCAAAAGCCAAGAGGAGACAGATGCTGCCCATCTCTGGCAAAACAGCACGGCCTGTTGATCATGTCCTCCCAGGCTGACAAATATTGGATCCTCTTGGACTGACACCAAAAGTTAAGCCAATTGTTATTTTTTGTTTGTAAACCCGAACCTCAGGACCTGGACCACAACAATACTTTCTTGGATAAATTCATGTTTATTTAATTCACATTAATGTAGATTTAAATAAGTGTGAATTTATCCAAGACAGTATTTTTGTGGTCCATTTCTTGTGGGTCAGGTTTAGATTGTTCATTTTTATTTGTATTGTGGCATCATTCTTGGAGAAGGTAGAATGCTGCTCAAGGCTAGGCTCATACCTGTCTCTCTTCATATAGTCCAGGGAGGTACATCTCAGGTCATCCACATGGGCTACAACAGAGTCATACTAATACTTGTGGCTGAGTGACTTGAGTGCTTGTGTGATCTGAGGGATCCTGGCACCTGACAGTCAGCTAACCGTAACCTTCTCCTTATCCAGCCTGATGATGAGAACATATGTGTGTCTCACTATGGAGTCTTCTGTGACCAGTATGCTAGGTTTTATGATGTTTCACCTTATAGGCTTGTTTGTTGAGACACTGGTGTGTGCATTATTAAGTGTTGTGGTGGTTGTTTGCTTTGATGTGTATATATGTGGTATCTGAAGGTAGTGTTTGGGAGGCTTCTGAGTTTTTGGTAAGCTATTAGTGAGTACCTCCACATATGTGGGTTTATGTGTCAAATCCTTATTTAGTGGGTCAAGTGATGTGTATGTGCTGACAACCTGTTTTGCATTCGATTTGTCTATATGTGAGAGTACTGCCTCCATTTTCATAGTATAACTACATCTCTCACATATAGTCTTTCGCTGGTTTCAGAATTAAGTAGTTGTCAGTATACATAAAACAATTGCTACACTGCCTCAGGATGCCCATGTACATCAGGGTGCCTACAGAGATGGTAGGTAACTTCCCATCCATATCAGATTCTTACTGTGGGTTTTATCAGGGAAATGAATGGGTTAATTAGACTAGACTGTGCTGCTAGCACAGAGACGATAAGTGGGAACTATACTTTGTGTAGTTTAACTTTAAACAACAGAGCAATGCTGCTCAGTGTGCAACTTATTTGCTCCTAGTGCAGCATGGGGCTGGTTATGGTTTCAGTTATAGTTATTTTAGGGAAGTTTCATCTTCAAGGCATTTGTGTCTATGCAGGATACTGTTAACTACCTCTGCACGGAGAGCAGCTTCGCACAAACATGAGGCATACATACAGGCTAAAAGGAACAGGTTTTATGCTACCAGTTAGGAAAGCCCACAATAAGCCTTTCACCAGCAATCCCAAATTCAGAGAGGTTTAGATTAGCACACTTCTACCACAAGAGTGCAAAAAACCCTTCTTAATGTAAAATGCCTGGTTTGAAGCCAAAGTGTAAGAAGACCATGCAATCCAGATATAACAGCCCTAACTAATTGGGTTCCTATTATTTCCTCGAAGAGGCATTCTATTGAATGTTGCTTCATTGAACTTAAAACCATGAAATTTGAAAACATCGAACATCCACATAACAGATTTCTTTCCTTGGGTAAGAAATTTCTTGGCCATTCTTGTCAGTTTGCCATTATCCCCACTGTTGTGCAATCTCGGAGTTGGTTTGTAGTGTAGTGTTTGTGGTTATTTGTTGGCGTTTGTAGGGCAAGCGATTTCTTTCCAAGGGAAAGAAATAGCTAATGTGGAGGTTCGATATTTTGAAAGTTCACAGGTTTAGGGTTGATATTGAGCCATTTGATGGAATGGCTCTTCGAGGAAATAATATAGACCCAACTAACTGATACAATGTAATAAATACTTAAAGTAGCAATAGAGTTTTTTTTTTCATTTAAATTATAGCAAATATCACACAAAACTAACAAAATACAATCACAACTATCAATAAAAGTGCAAAACAATACTTATTTGTGATTAAGGTACAAGCCTCACAACCCAATCTCCTTAAGCAACGTTATAATAAAATTGCAAAATTTGTCATTGACTTACATTATAAAGCACACCATTACACTGCTCTTAAAAAAAACGTTCATGACTAGAATAACCCCACTTCTTATCTTTCTCACAGTTATATCCTACATGAAAACATGTCTACAAACTTGTCCAAGGTGTACTACTAAACAATATTTTTCAACATTAATCCCCAAATAGACAGCTCTGCTCCATGAACAAACTAATTCTCCATATAACCCTATCTAATAATTTAGCCAGTGACTGTACGTGCTCCTCTTTATATAGACTATGGAACACCTTGCTCCGACTGCTTAGATAAAAATGGCAATAACAAATGTTTCAAAATTAAACTCTCACAACATTTACTGGCTAAGTGATTCCGCTCTTGTTCCACACCAGGATAACTCTACACTTTCTTCACCTTTCTAGAGAGATTTTCCTTCCTTTTCTCTTCTCATTCACAATAAATTATAAAACTATTATATTTATCATATGGGAGGCCTTTCTCCATTCTAGTTCTTCTTTTTACCTATTTTAACTCTTGTTGACACTCCAGATTCAAAATGCCTACTTTATTCTGCTCCTCATTTTTCATTTTCTCCCTAATATCTTGTTTTCTGATCTTTCCCCAAACTTTCCCACTCTACTTTCCCAAATCTACTTACTCCAAGTCCACTAGATCATAGGGTTCCTCTGAAACTTCTGAAGGGTTCCTTGAATCAATGTCAGCACAGAAGAGGTGCTCTACATGTTTTTCTATTTTATCTTTTTTTCTACTTATAAAGATAAAATAAAATACAGAAACAGCCAGCAGGGCTTCATTTGAAAACAGATGTGACTACTGCACCATATGATGAAGGTGATTAAGGTTGTACATTGATATCCAAGAGGTCAGTGCACTTAACCAAGCAATTCTTAGTGAAGGGATGTGGTTGGTAGCAGAGTACAGATTATACATCTAAACTGTGCCTCTCTTAGTGGTATTGCACAAATTTCAGTCCTGACTCTCGGGCATACTTATAAACTTTGTTTGCTCAAGAATATGTTCAAAGCCAAAAAAAAAAATGGGGAAAAGGCACAAAATTAGAGACAATGTGTTAATTATTATTCTATCACCTTTTAAATGCATTATAGTAACAAGTTTTGCATCAACATTGTTCAATGTTATGCACATTATTGTAATATTTATGTAAACTTCATTCACAGGCCTTTTGTACATTTCTAATGTTCTCATTATTGTAATGTTTGCATAAAACTTCACTGCCAAATGTTTTTCTTTTTTGTAACTTTGTAATAACTGTCTGGAACTTTTCTTCTCGGGTTTCCACTGAAAATGGGCCACTGACTCAGTTGGACTAACCCAGTTAACAAATGACAAATAAATAAATAAACATGATATATCAGAAAATCAAAAAAATATTATGGATATGCAAAAACATGACGCAAACTCAGGAAATGTCCTGCAAAATTCTGGGAAGTTGAAAAGTATGCTCACAGGCTGTCATGACATAATGATATGGCCCCTTTAAATGAAAATAAGTTTTGTTTTAAAATAAAAAATGCTACACATACAAACTAGAAGGATTGGTTGCAAATACTTTACAAATATGCTTTCACTATAGTTTCCTCAGGTATTTCCACCTGATAAACACAAGGAAACTGCAGCAAAAATAAATTTCTATTTATCTGTGGGCATTTACCATTTTATATTATACGTGAGTATATTTGTACATCATTCCTTCTATGTGATGCATGGAGCAGTTGTTTGGATTTTATTAGATTATTGCATTACATACTAAGAAGAGACAATATTCAAATTTCCCTTCTGCTATTTTATGATTTCTCTTTAGCTGTGTGAGTGGGCAGGGCTCAGAAAGTGAACCAAAGAAAAAAAGACATGAGACCAAAGCAGCTGGAAAAGTCAGGGAAAGTATGGTAGAGGACTTGTGTTGAATTTACTGACATTGTGTGTGTGTGTGTGTGTGTGTGTGTGTGTGTGTGTGTATATATACAAATAAAAGTCTGATATTTACTTTGAGGAGTTCATTGTAACAGAATTTACTATTATCTTATACTGCTGCTTGCTGGCGTGGAGGTGACTCATGCTGGACAATGGCTTTAAAATCTTGCATCAGCACCAGAAAAATATTATAATGTTATGACTATTATACATCTTTATTGCTTGATGTTTTTAGGTTCTGAACTTTGGAAATCCAGCCTGCAAGCTAGGTCTATTCTTGGCAGGTGCCATAAGTGTAATTATGTGTTTTGCCATAAAAAATAATTACAGTAATAGCATTTCCTTCCCTCACAAAGTGAGGGCAGTCACAAATGAAACATTAAATAAACATGAAGCACAAAACTGCCACCAAAGCTCTGAAAGTCTCTTGTCCTGCACAAAATGAATGTCCAGCATACCTCTCAACCTGGAAACATCAAAAATCTGGCAAGGCCCATGAAAAATAGGTACAAATCTGTACACTGATTAACATAAAATCTGCATACATAATTATGTAACCCCACCCACTCCGATGGAATTGTGGGATATCAACTTTCAAATGGAAACTGAAGAACAGACAACCAAAATATGGCACCAGAGTCCCCCTGCAGCCATTCCAATGCCCCATTACCTGGCTATTTTGCCCCATTTACCATAAACACTAATGTGTGCATACTGCTTTACTTCTACAACAATTATTTGGATTTTATTTTTACATTTTATAGTACAATGCACAAACACGAATAGGTATCTGCTAAACAAAGCAATACTGTCTCACAATGAAAATAAGACTTGGCATTAAAACTTCGCTGCCCTTGAAACTCACATTCATTGAAACAGCATTGAAACCCAAACCACATACAAAGAAAATGCATCTGGCCAGTGTTGGATAAAGATTACCTTTGGGCTGTTTTCAAATCATAGGCCCTTGCACACAAAAGAAGAAACATATATGCATTATTTGATACACCTTCCTGACTTTATTAAATTATGTTCCTTGTATAATACATCACAAACTTGTTAGACTTAAGTTAGAACGCATTTTAAATTTATAGTTTGAACTTTTTTCCAGTAGGCAATGAACCAATAATGACAAAACTACCCAATTCAGAACATTTCCATCATAAAAGTCTACCTACACACACATGCACACACAAAATTGCATTTTAAATGTATTGTTTGAACATTTTTCCAGTAGGCAATGAAACAAAATGCATGAACCAATAATGATAAAAACTGCCCAATTAAGAACATTTTCACCATAAAAGTGTAAATATATAAATAGAATGACAGTAGTGCAAACTACAAGTACCCTATTTTGAAAAAAAGCAAACATAAATAAATATATAAACAGAGAGACAGAAAGATAGATAGATAGACAGATATATAAAAAAGTAAGTAATCAAGTAAGTACCTGTTACATATTTGTGCGGGGTGTGTATATGAGCATGGGTCCCTTGCAGACATGTGCACAGGCATTTCTAAACTTACTCTTGTGAATAACACCAGTACAGACTGCAGTATTGTACAGACATTTTCAACAGAGCAAGTGTTGTACAGAAGAACTGCATGCCATGGAAGGTCATATCTAAGCAATGGTTACACATTATACATATATATATATATATATATATATATATATATATATATATATATATGTCTGTGTGTGATCAGTGAAATGCTTTCAATACTTTTGATAATTACTATACATAAAATCTGCTTGTTCACATCAAAAAGACTCTCTTTTTTTGACATTCAGAATTATAACCTTAGTTCTATAGGGTAAGATTTTACAAATGTTAGTGTCTGTATAAAAATTACCTCCAGGCATGGGAGAACCCCTACTAGTTGAATGGTACTTATATGTAGTACATAAGAACTATGAACGAACATGTTCTTAAATTCTTTCATAAATGGAAATCCTCCACAACATGTGATAGTAACAGTTTCAGTATTTTAAATACATCCTCTTTTTGTGTAGTCTATAGATTCTTATCAGGTGAACCCAGTTTTGCTTTTCAGGCCTTGTTCAACCCTACTACCTATTATCTCCTTTCCCTTAAACATCAATGAATGCCGATTTAAAAGAACTAGTTATATAACAAAATACCAATATGTCAACAGCATCAAGTGTCCTCTCATTTAGGGAACAAGCGACATTCAAATTTCAGTTAGACAAATGTTTGCATTTCATAAATTTATGCCTTGAGTCTCTAGCTCCAAACTTCTATGCTAGACTAAACATCTTCACATCTTAAAGCTGTCCAAAACATGGCCTGTGGAGCGTATTGCTGCATTAGTGAAAGAAGCAGGGTGACAAGCATATAACTAAATAGGACTCACTCACTGTCTCTCCATCACTCATACACACACACTCTTCAGCTTTCATACCAACATTCACTCACTCTCTCTGATCACTCACACACAAGCTCTCTTCAACTTCAATACCTGCATTCACTCACTCACTCTCTCTGATTGCTCTCACATACTCACACACACTCACACACATTCACTCTTCACCTTTCATACCTGCAATCACTCACTTTCTCTCTCCAATTGCTCTCTCTCACACACACACACTCACACACACACACACACACACAGAAGCTCGTCAGCTTTCATACCTGCATTCACTCACTTTCTCTCTCCGATCGATCGCTCACACACACACACACACACACACACACACACACACACACACACACACACACACACACACACACACTCTTCACCTACCTGCATTCACATACTTTCTCTCTCCGATCACTCACACACACACACACACACACTTCACCTTTCATACCTGCATTCACTCACTTTCTCTCTCCGATCCCACACACACACACACTCTTCATCTTTCAAACCTGCATTCACTCACTTTCTCTCTCCGATCGCTCACACACACACTCTTCACCTTTCAAACCTGCATTCACTCACTTTCTCTCTCCGATCGCTCACACACACACACACACACACACACACACACACACACACACACACACACACACACACTCTTCACCTTTCAAACCTGCATTCACTCACTTTCTCTCTCCGATCGCTCACACACACACTCTTCACCTTTCAAACCTGCATTCACTCACTTTCTCTCTCCGATCATTTACACACACACACTCTTCACCTTTCAAACCTGCATTCACTCACTTTCTCTCTCCAATCGTTCACACACACACACTCTTCACCTTTCAAACCTGCATTCACTCACTTTCTCTCTCTGATCACTCACACACACACACTTTTCACCTTTCAAACCTGTATTCACTCACTTTCTCTCTCTGATCGCTCACACACACACACACACACACTCTTCACCTTTCAAACCTGCATTCACTCACTCTCTCTGATCGCACACACAAACACACACACACACACACACACTCCACCTTTCAAACCTGCATTCACTCACTTTCTCTCTCCGATCACTCACACACATGCACTCTTCACCTTTCAAACCTGCATTCACTCACTTTCTCTCTCCGATCGTTCACACACACACACTCTTCACCTTTCAAACCTGCATTCACTCACTTTCTCTCTCCGATTGCTCACACACACACACACTCTTCACCTTTCAAACCTGCATTCACTCACTTTCTCTCTCCGATCGCTCACACACACACACACACACATTTCAGTTACCTTAAAGCAAAGCAAGCTGTGCGGCAACTCCCGTTCTGCCTGGAAAACTCTGCAGTTGTATGGTAGCAGTCCGTTGAGCTGAAATAGCTTAAATCCAAAACGGCAGTCCCAGTATTCAAACCACACTTGCATGTCCCTTGAACTTAATTCCGACAGGCTGACGGAGCTGACGTCATCATGCACGTGATGACGTCAGCTCCAAAAGCGTGAAAAATGAAAAAATCTAAAAAAATAGATGAAAATTCGGAAATGAAGGGGTGCCACTCGGAAATCGAGGCGCCCCATTATTGGGACCCCAAAACTCAGTAAAAACCAAGTAATTCGGGACGGTTGGGAGGTCTGATGTCTAGAATAAAATTCAAAACACCAGGACTTGGAGACAGCTGTAGGATCCAGTATAAAAACTTTAATAGACACAAGCACTTTCATGGGCAACCCCACTTCTTCAGATGACAGTACAAATTAAAACAAACCCTTGGCTGCCTGGATTTTAACTTAGGGCATAGTGGTATATATTCATTGAGTCCATGGCCTCTACTGGCCCTTAACCTAACTATCCACTTTGCGTCAAGTTTTTCAGTAATGTTCCGTAGGTCTCCCCTTCTGACACTCTCATAAGTTCTCCCTATAACCAGAAACTTGAAGACATGTTCCACATCAGTATTAATAATGTGTCTGGCTAAGGCATTGACTCTATTCTTCTTATTAATGGCATAGATATGTTGGCGTATTCTTTCCTTCAAAGCTATCAATTATATTTATAATCCGCTGCTAGACTGCACCATTGATGAAGGTGAGACAAACAGCGACTGTTGTTTTGGCTGGTCTTAAAAAGAAATTGTTAGCATTAGAAAAATATCTGTTCAAATTAAAGCATGCACAATCTGAAGTTTCATATGGAAATTTGCTTCTTAGAAGGTCTTGTTCCAAGGGGTCCAAGGATTTTAAAATTGCTGTCTCATGTGAATTGTGACAAGGAGTTACTTGTAGAACAGCAGAAAGTGAACTTAGCTACTAGTGCTTCATACATTAAACTGTTAATTGCAGCAGGAGACAGAGAGATACAGGTGTTTACCCTGTCTGCTGAAACCAAATATGCTGAAATGCTTTTCCTGTATGAAGCCAGTCTCGTTGACAAATATTTACTAGATATTCTGGACATAATATCAGCTTATGAGCATAAGCTGACCAAGCAAAAAACAAGGAAAATAGCCCAGAACTGGCATGATTTTGAGCTAGGGCACATTTTTTCCTGGCCCAGGTTTACTGAAAGCAAGGGGGGTGTCTAATGAGCCACAGACAACCCCTCACAAAGCCTCGACCAATGAAACAGAGGCTCTAGTTGTGACTGACAATGTAGACAGGCCTACTAATGATTTACCAGCCATTACGATGTTGCATGGTGTTAGAGAGAACAGTTTGAACATAACGGCAACTGTTCTTGCAGATAACCAACAACCAGTCAATCTGAATAAGGGCAGGAGCCAGACAGAAAACTTTCCAGGTTAAAGCCATAGTCCATCGGTTGGCAGAGAATACGACATCACCAACTGGACTTGATTTGAATTCCAAACTTCCTTTAGAGCAACGTCAGCTATCTTTTCCTTTACCGGTGAGGGAATTAAGTAGAATGAAGGATCAGCAGTCGAGAGGAAAAAGCCGAAGTCGGCAGAAACGGAAGACAGACGGCCAAATGATGAACCAGGGAAATATAAAGAAGGCCTTCTTCAAAGAAGGCTAGTTTGGAATCTCTCACAGTATAGGTTAACAGACGATGAACTTTGGGTTTTGCACAAGGGACTTACATATATTCCTACAAGGTATTGTGATTTAACTGATGCCATATTTGATATTAAATGTTTTACTCGTAATGTGATGTTTAAATTAATACATAGTGATGCAGGTAGTGCACCTGATACCAGTAAAAATACCTGTAAGAAACCCAGCCTTTATGTACCACAGTTAAATCCATTGTTAAATGATTTTGAACAATTATGTATTGATGATTTCTATAAAACAGCGGCTAGCAATTATAGAAAACATAAAGGTGGATTTAATTTGACTAAGAGAGAATATCTTGCTCTTAAAAGTTTGCAAAATAATAAAGAGATTATCAGACCCGCCGATAAAGGTGGTCCAATAGTTGTATTAGGTACAGATGCCTATGATAAGGTGATGCATGCTATGTTAAATGGTAAGTTTTATGTGACAGTCAAGGTTTATCAAGTCAAACAAATGTCTGTAAAAGTAGCTATCAAACTAACAGAATTATGGTCAAATGGTTTAATTAGCAAGAACCTATATGATTACTTTGTAGTCCCTCATCCCACTATTCCGATTATTCAAGGGTTACCCAAAATCCACAACAGCACAAGTAATCCCCCCATGCGCCCGATAGTATCTGGGAGGAAATGGTGCATGGAACCTGTAACAATATATTTAGAGAAATTTTTGAGAACTAAGATAAATAACATACAGCACATTTTAGGAGACAAAGAGCATTTCATAATGAAGACATGACAGTGTGTTTGCATTTTTGTGTCATTTTGTCACTGTCATTTATTAAACTTGCATTTCTAAGTAGAGTCCTACAACCCTATGGGGGTGGGGGAATACCGATATATAAGTTTTTGTGTGTCCACGTGTTTTGACCAGATGTTAATATTTTTCGATAGCATTTATGCCTGCTTTAGATAGCTGCTGTTTTAGGGGTACAATCCAATGCTTCAGGTACCAGATATCACTGCATGAGAACATAGCTCTTCACTGCCCGTCTCATATTTTTATTCTTTTCCTCATAAAATGTTTGGCTTTCTGGAGACTTGTGTTACTGTCATACAATACATATATCAAAACTGTTCATCTGTCCCCTTCAATGATTTTTGATTTGTTGGTCTGTTCCTTGTACATGTTGTGGTTTTCAAAATCTAGCAAATCACTGAGGTTTATGGTTACTTCACTAAATAATAACAGATGCTTGGTTGCAGACTTCATATCCTTCAGAAAATTTATGCCAACACAAAACCTGCTGTTCTAGAAGTTTTCTAAGTATATAAGAAAATATTAAAACGCTTTCCCTTATTTTTTTTTTTTTTGTTTCATTCTTGATTGTTGTGCTAAAAAAGTTGAGAGCTATAAGAGTACTTTGCTGAGGGTCAGCTGTTATTTTGTTTTATTATAACTGATTATCTGAAATACATGCAGACAACATTCTAGATTTGCAGGAGTAATGCAATTTGTGCAAAGCAAGTCTGAATTCCTCGTAAGTATAGTTTGTGTGAAAAAGTTTAAATAAATGGTACTGTGTGGTCATTATTTTTCATCACAATCAGCCATCTGAGCTGTACACATTCAAAAAAGTGGATATAACTGCTAAGCAGGGGTTAGGGTTGTCTGTGGATGAAAGCATCTAACCATCTTGTAGTGTGCTCAATGTAAACAATTATTGATCTAGGTTTGCAAGACTAAAGTGCAATTTGAGTGAAGTGAAATTGGAATACTTTACTGTGATTATACTGTCTACTCTGTGTGTGTGCAAATCAAATCACAATTAGATGTCGGAGATGTTCTTTGCTAACAAAGTGACTGTAACTACTGGAGGGAGCCATCTATGGATTAAAGTACATTTCTTCCATATGCTCATCATTAAGCTGGATTTGCAGGACACATGTATTTCTGTGAAACAAGTTGCTATACTTCACTGTGGCTACTTTACAGGACTACTCTGTGTTTTGTAAAGCAAGTTGGAATACTTTACTGTAGCCATTTTTGTCACAATCCAGCATGTGAGGTGTGCACAGTCAGAATTGCTGTAACTGATGGGTAAGGATATTGGATGATTATAATAATGATAGCTTGTGCTCTTTTATGGTCGAAGTTGGTAATACTATTATTATTGGTTAGTCAAGTTTGTTTCTCTTCTTGCTGGAAAAATGTTCAAAAGTCCAAACTTACAAGAAAATCAAAAATGCATTATTTAACAATACATTATCAAACAGTAAATATAGTTTATTTACTGTGTGATAATAAATAAAATAAATGTATCAAAAAGTAAATATAACTTCAAGCAATCTGTTAGGAAAGTATGCATTGGAAACTGTCAGGAAGGTGAATTCAAAAGAACATATTATTAACGTGTGGTCCTAAATAAAACATTTTTTTAATTACAGATATTTGTTGATTTGAGTAATAAAATAAGTCATATCTCTTCTTAAATAATACACAGGCTAGTAAGGAAATTCTGCTGATAGTCCCAATGAGCAGACAGCTAGCAATGTAGATAAGCAGCCACATTACCAAGCAAATAAGTTTACTACTGAAAATATGGAAAAACAGGGGCCATCAATAAAATGATTCAAATATGAACATTTCCTTTTTTGAAAGTTGTGCTAGCAGTAACACGTTATCTCCTGAGTTACAAAGAAAAAAATGAAAATATAATCATTCATACATAACATTTGGATTTACACAGAGATATTTATCTTCAATGTCTTGTGAGTTCAGTGATTTTGTATAAAAGTACAATGTCTCCAGCAAAACATAAGAAGCAATTTGTATACTAAACACAAACAATACAAGACTACACTAGTTCAGCTTTTTGTTAATGAAAGGAAAAGTGGTTAAAATCTCAGCAAGCAATGTTGAAGTATACATGAAAGTGTACAGGAACTGTGTTAACTATTATAGCATGGTTTTGATATCAGTTGTCATTGCAAAATCAAAAACACGTTTCACCATAAAGGAAGACTTAATTATGATTTGCATGTTGGATGCATGCCAAACAGTGTTCTGTCATAAATTTGCTATGAAAATGAAAAGGACTTTATTTGGGAGGAGAAGAGGGCAAGAGTTAAATGGAATAAGTTGATCCTTCCCATAGAGCAAGGTGGTTTTAGATTACTTTACTTGAATTAATTTTGGGAGCTATGCAGTTAAGGTTCATATACATAACACAAGCAGAAGATTATAAATCAAAGTGGAAAGGAATGATGATGAAACAGAGGAAAGCTCAAAAATAATGAGAGATTAGGATTTTGGATGCAGATCCTTACGGATAACAGCAACCACCATACAGAATATTTAATTCACAAAGTAGTGAAATAATTCCAAGAACTAAGCCAATATGGGAATGAAGAAAGAACATCCTGCCAGTAGGGATGACTAGAAGTAGGGGTACAGAAAAAAGACAAGAAAGGGGCTAAAATTTACTACAGAAAACTGGCAGAGAAACCAATGTATTGGGAAAAATAACTACAGAGGGAAAGATAAAAGAGTAAGATGTGGCCAAGCAGACCTGCAGGTTAAATACTGCCTTCCCTACCAGTGATTGATATCAGAATACAGGCAAAAAGACATAGTGGAATGCTAACTGAAAGACCAGCTCTACTAGAGCTGTTAGTCAAGTTTAGAACAGAAGCTGCTGTAAAAAAGGGATAATTAGTACAGCATGTAAAATATTGCATGACAAGTATAACAATCAATCAGAGGAGTTTTTTTCCAAATGAATAATGGGACAACATCTGTATAGCTCCTAAGTATACAACAAAGTCTAGAAGGTGTTTAGGATTTTTCCTAAGAAATGTTTACACTGGTATTTTATACCCCAACCAGACTGCAGAAAAATTTTCCTCCACTAGATAAATGCTTGGAAGTGTGATGGGAAAGAAAGAGGTAACTGGTGAACGTGCTTTTTAGGAGTGTAATGAATTGGCAGATTACCTTTTCAGAAATGCTGAGGGAGTAAATAGCTGTCACTAAACAAATTATTGTTTTAAGCTGGGCATAGGATCTGAATTGCCTAGACAGGTTTATATTACATAACTGAAATCTACTTACCTCAAACGTGTATTCATCGACAGTAAAACAGTGAAACACACTTCAGATAACACCGAAAATTTTACTAGGGTAAATAATCACTTGGCCACTACAAAACCACAACACACATCACACTAAATCAAACCCACCAAAGTGGGGGGCTTCCCCCACACACCCCCAATGGGGGAGGTTGTGTCCCCCACCCCCAACTATATAAACTCCAAGAAGGGAAAAGGGCAAAGGTGTGGTGTTGGCCAACTCCTTCCTTAATCTAGGAAAGTTTTCGTTATTTGCAGAAGTGAATTTCGCTTTTTCAGTGTCAAGGAATACAGGTTCGAGGTAAGTAGATTTCAATTATCTAATATAGACCCACCTAGACATAGCAAGGTCTTAGAGTAAGTTTAATACTATTGGCTGCCAAAAAAAAAAACAATTGCTAGAAAATGGAAGTCAAAATCTAAACCAACTATAATTGAAGCAATGTATATTCTAAAAGAGATAAAAGTATTGGAGGTAAAACGGATGGATCAAGTTACACATCTATACATGTAGAATAATGTTCGAGCATAATGAGGATTAAGGGAGGGTGGGAACTGAGCAATTTATATAATGTTGAAGTGAATTACGATTGTTGAAAGAAGGAAAACAAATGTAATGACATAAATCTAAACATTAATATAGTTTGTTTTGTTTTCTATTAATGTATGCGTGCTTATGTCTTAACTGGTAATTTAATAAAGGTGTTTAAAAAATAACCAAATTTCATCAAAACAAAAGTTTCAAATATTTTGATCTCAACTTCCAGCCCATGATCTTCTTTTGAGCATCTCAAGCCTTTTGGACCAAAACAAATGTTTACTGCTACTGTTCATAAGTAACAGCCATAAAGAAATGTTGAAAATTTGTGACAACATTCAAGTTGGAGATGAAGGTAACAGTAAGCCTACCCTACATTTCAAAAAGATCACTTCTGACTCAGAAAATGAAACCTTTTAATCATAGCCACTTAAATATTTTTTAACATATTTCTATGCTCATTCATTCTGTGATGAGAATGCAAGGAATGTCAAAACAAAGCGGTTATAAGGAGTAAGTATAAACATTTCAAAACAGTACTTATCCTGTCAAAGAATTCCAGTTACATGAAATCATGTGCTATTAAAATGTTCCAGTTAGTTGGCACTGACCTTATTTCCATTTGATCAGCATATACGTTGCCTGAAGAAAAGCCCCTTAAGCAGGTTTGTGGACTCATACCTGCTGACCCGTATATTTACTAACTTCACATAGTTTATGCATATGCAGGTACACGTCAATAATGGATAAGTAGTAACATTTTAACTAGCAACTCTATGAAAATGAATATAGCTAATTACATTTAATGCAGTCATAATTAAAAGCATACTGAAAATCTCCCTGGAATTATGAATGATTACTGAGTTGAACAATATCAAAAGCAGTTTTGGAAGTAACGAGCAGTACTGCTAGATGTTGTACAAATAATAAATACTGCTCCAGTAATTATATTATTTACTTACAGTGTATTGGTTTCTTGCTACAGTTTGTATGCAGGAATGAATACAAAATGTTGATGCTTCTGTTAGCCGGTTTGTTTTCAGTTTGCTACAAACGTGCAGACACTTTTTTTTAGTTACATTTATATAAATAACTGGCCATAATCCAGTGCACATATGTAGCAGCTACCTGTCAGAGGTGTCTTATTCTTCAGTCTACATGGCCGAGTTAGTTAGAGCACAAGTATCTTTCATTCTTTTAAAGAGATTCAGTATTGTTACTGATATATTTGTTCAGAAAGTAGAGAATCTAAAATTGTTTTGTGCACTGATAGACAAAAAATAATATTCACCTACTGTGCTCTCTGAGAAAAAGTATACCAACACCAGAGTTGAAAATAAAAAACAAGTTAAAAGTCTCTAAGACCAAGGAGACTGCATCAATGGGCCCAGACAATATCCCAGGATGCTGTCTAAATAGCATGAAACATGACCTATCAGGCCCTCCAAAATTACTGTAGATATATATATATATATATGGGTACCTATCAAAACATCGACAACTTAAAATAACGAACCTGACTCCACCGACAACTGAATTAACCGACAGCGCAAAAACGGACGTTTACAAGGTAAGGGGTGTAAATTCGCTACTCAAGCCTACCATGGTTTAGGAAGGGTGGCAGTGTCATGCACACCATGGTAGGCTTGAGTAGCGAATTTACACCCCTTACCTTGTAAACGTCCGTTGGCCTGTCGGTTAATTCAGTTGTCGGTGGAGTCAGTTTCGCTATTTTAAGTTGTCGATGGTTTGATAGGTACTATATATATATATATATATATATATATATATATATATATATATATATGCATACATACATACACACACACACACACAATATATATATATATATATATATATATATATATATATATATATATATATATATATATATATATTTTTTTTTTTTAAAGATAATTGCATCTCCAGTACATCAACATTTCCAAAAGTAGACCAACAATGTTCAACAGCAGAACATCACCAACAAAATGTTCATGCTCCAAAACATAACCTCAGAGCATACTAATTAAAATCAGTGTGTTTTATAGGGAGGCAAGTCCCCTGCACCCTCTACAACCCCTGCTAACTCAATATAAAAACTCAGAGACAGCACACTACCAGGAAATAGGGCACATTCCCAACCCTGACATTGTAGCTGTATCCCAGAAAAGGTGACAGCTTTTCTGTTGACCAAATTATTAAATTATGTCAGCAAACAAATCTGTTGACTAACTCACCAACCCATATCAGTATTCCCACAGATATCTATCTGCATTTGTATATATATATACTGATATAGCCGTAGATATACAGATATAGTAGCATGGATGTGTGGGTGGTGCAGTGGTGGACACTTTAACAGTGAGTCTTGGAATTTGTTGTTTCTTTAAACTGAACTGCTTAATTTTTGAGGTGTTAAAACTCATACTTCCAAAAAAATGATGATAAGGTCAAGGATTACATAAAAGTATACGCAGGATAGGATATGCTTGCACAGAAGTCTCTACAGAGCTGGGTGACAGACTTTTAACCTTTATTTACACAACAAATGCCTTTTATAAATTTGTTTGACATAACTATCGTATGCTCATAGTTTTTGTGTCTGCCTTTATTTTTATACACACCAAAACAAAGTTTGAAAGAATACAAGTGACAGATTTGCTTGCAATAGCAAGTTCCATGGTGCCATAGCAATTTCTACATACTCCATTATCGAAGACTGCAATGATTTTGGAGATCTTTAGATCTTCTGGACTTTCTTATTTTTTACAAATTCAGAGAATAAGTACCACTTCTCACCTCCAGACCTCCAGCCTTAAAGAATTTAGCTGGCCTGCTATCTAGTCCAGTGGCTTTGTTTTGGCTTGGTTGGTAGCTTATCTTATTTCCTCAGTGTTACAAGGATCAGCAATAGAATCGCTTACAGAGGGTTGAAGAACGCATTTAGTAGTGGCTTCTATTACAGAGGACTCATAGTTCAGCAGAATCTCAAAGTGTCCCTTCACATTAATAACACATCAACAATTCAGCGCTCATTACACTGAACTTTCTGTTTGGTGTAATGCTGGCTTGGTTGCATTTATTATTATCTGATTCAGAAAAGTAATACTAACTGCAGAAGCATTATATATGCTAGTAAAACCAAGTCTTAGTTATCCTTTGCATTTAATATTGAGAGTCCTGCTTTCCAGCTCACAGCCAAGTTAAAAAATACATCAAGGTTACACATGGGAAGAGCACATTCCAAAATTGATATCAGAAGACATCCGAAACCCATCCCCTGACTCAAACAAAACTCCCGATGAACTTGCCACCCTCTTCAATTCCTACTTCATTGACACCATAGCTAACCTAACCACCACCATTCCTACGGTTAACACCACCACCACCAACACAACCAATGACCAGATCATCCCAGAAAACAATCCTACCTTCAGTTCCAACCTAAAATTCTCACCCACACCCACCACCACAATAAAAAATGTTTACTTAAGCTAAAACCCTGTACTCTGGCCCCTGGCAATATACCCCCACACTTTCTGCAGCTAGCTGTAAACTCTATAGCTTTTCCCATCAGCACACTCATTAACAGATTGATCAAAGAATCCCTAGTCCCAGACATCTGGAAAAAAGAATACATTCTTCCCTTACACAAAGGCGGCACCAGCACAGACACCACAGACTTTCAGCCCATAGCAATTCTTTCACCCCTCTCTAAAATACTGGAGAAATGTGTCCATGCCCAACTCCTCAACCACCTGCTTGAAAACCAAATGCTATCACTCACCCACTCAGCAAGGTTTCAGACCAGGTCACAGCACCAATACTGTCCTCCTCTTCTTCCTTCATGCAGTTAACCAGGCATTTTTGGATTCTGGCAAAATAATTGCTTCTCTTTTTCTAGACCTCTACAAAGTTTTTGATACCATTTTCCACACTATCCTCCTCTCCAAACTATCCACATTTTCCCACCTACCTTGCAATGGTTCAATAGCTCTCTCTCCAATAGGCAGTAATCCACCAAATGGCAACAGTCTTACTCTCCCTTCCTCAATATTTCCACAGGGGTACCCCAAGGCTCCATACTTGGTTGTCTCATATTTAGCATCTTCATTAACAACTTTCACTTCTCTCCCCCACAATGCTCAGTAATCCAGTATACTGATGACTCTACTATAATATGCACTGCAATCACCCAGAATGCCCTCACCTCTACTGAAGCTTGGATGCTTAATCATCTTGCCCTAAATCTGAAAAAACTAAACTATACTTTTTACTCCTAAGAAAATCACTCCCCTAAATAAAAAAAACTCTTCACTATTCAAGCCTGAGACAATACCACTATAGAAGTTGTCCCATACACTAAACTAGTAGCCATTATTATAGATGAAAACCTTAACTTTGACATACACATAAACAACAATATAAAAAAAACACAAGAAAAGCTCTATGCTCTACCGGCACCAACACTTTCTTAGCCTCTCTACTAGAGAAATCCTTGCAACCACCTTTTTATTACCCTCTCTCCTTTATGGCACCCCCTCTCCTCATTAATATCCAAAACTCTACAAAATCTAAACTTGAAATGTGTTACAGCAGAATAGCCAAATTTGTCACCAAGGCCAAATTCTCATCCCACCACTGTAACTCACTGAAACAATTAGGCTGGCTGGAACTCCCCCACCATCTCTCATTCGCCCAACTAACAACAGCGCACAAAATAATCTACAGACCCTCAGACTGTCTTGCTCTCTTGACACTACTTGCCCCATACCAACTGAGCAGGCAACTACGATCTGAACATCATTTACTTCTAAAAGTAGAAAAACCCACCTTATCTGCTGGTCAACTCCTCTACTTCTTCACCATCGCCAAAGTATGGAACTCACTTCTATCTTCTATAAGAAACACGGGCAACACCACCACCTTCAAACAAACACTGAAAAATCATCTCAACTCTTCCTGGCTATGTACCTGCTCTATAACCTAACCTCTTCCTTCTCCTTATATCATAACTAAATTCCTATGCGTTTTACTACTAATGACTGATGATACTTTCTCCATAATTATTATTTTTTTATCACTTGTTGATACTGGTACAATAATGCTGAGTAATATATCTGTGTTTATACCTCTTTGATTGAATTCATCTGGCAACCAAAAAAATGACTGCTTTTATGGATATATTCTGCATATGTTACTGTAATCACTATGTGTAATGCTGTATCTACTTTTGTACCAATTAATGTTTTATATTTTCTGTATCTATGTTCTTGTCGGATCTTTTCTCCCAGGCCCTCCACTGAAAATAGGCTCTTTTAGGCCCAGTGGACTTTCCCGGTAAACAAATCCAATAAATAAATAAGAATTATGCCCTGATATATACATCAATAAGCAGAACAACAGGAAAGTGCAATCGTCTGATAATGCACCATAACAGTAAATGTTTGAACAATTAAAGAATCACTAAAAATAATCACAGAACATGCACCATAACAGTAAATGTTTGAACAATTAAAGAATCACTAAAAATAATCACAGAACAGCTTTATTCAAGTTTTCCCTGCCAAGCTAGCACAACAGTTCTCTATCACCCATCAAACAGCTACTTCTGGGACAAATGATAACTGCTCAGCAGTCTATAGGAGACTGAGTAGAGGAAAGGGCTTTATGGCTCTCTGCATAAGGCAGATTTGTTATGCCTTGTACTCTTTTTGTAAGGAAGACCTCTGAGGTTGTTCTAGTTGCTGCATATGCCTGGTCAGGTACATACAGAAGGCAGCATTGTACTGTATGATTGCTCTGATAAGGGTAGAGTACAGTGGGATAATAACTTCTTTGGACCTAGACGCCACATCCTTACTTAAAAGTTGTGCAACATAAAAGGACTTCCTCACCACGCTGGCCATGTGGTGGTGGAAGGTAAGGCTAGTGTCTATGTGTGTTCTCAGATCCCTAACCACTGGGTCAGCTCTTGGGGAGTATTTTCAACATGGTAATTAGTTGGGATGGTTGACTTCCCAAAGGGTACAATTATGCATTTCTTAGCATTGAGTTTAAGAACATGGCTTTCACATAATTTGTTAGTTAGAAATAGGCCTTCTTGAATAATTCTAGTGTCTGCAGGACAGTCAATGATAACCCCCGGCCTGCAATCAACTGCAAACTTAAGTCAGCCATAAACCTTCGATGATAACCTCCAGCCTGTAATCATCTGCAAACTTAAGTCAGCCATAAACCTTCAGCATCTGCTTCCAGTACAGAGAAATAGATGGCAAAAAGAAGTAGGCCCAGTACCAAGCCCTGGGGCACTCTGCTAGTGACCAGTCTCTTGGTGGAGGTGGCATCACTTATTTTGACCTCCTGGGTCCTATCAGTGAGCCAGTTGGTTATCCAGTGGATGACAAAAAGGGTTTTTACCTAAATTAGCGGGCTTGTCTATAATGCTTGAGTGGGGTATTGTATCAAAAGGGTTGGCCTGGTCAAGGTAAGCTGTGTGCACAGTTTTGTCTTCATCCAATGCTTTACTGACACTTCCAGAAAAGCTCACCAGATTTAATAGGCATGACTTCCTTTAACAAAGTCAAACTGTGATGGGTCCAGCATTTGCAGGTTACCTATGTCTTTATTTATCATGTCCATGATGATTCTTTCCATGGCCTTAAAGATTATATGAAGCTGGTCAGACTTATGGGCCTCCAGTTACATGGCTCAGTGGCTGGACCTCCTGTGTGCAGGGGAATAACTGTAGCTATCTTCCATTCCTTGGACACATAACCTGCTTCAGCTGAAAGTGATTCAAGTGGACCAGAGAGGTGATACTTCATGCTATTTATTAAGAATTCTGGGATGTTACTGGGGCCCATCAGTGCAGTGGTTTTGGCCTTATAACTTGCATTGATGACCTGTTCCCTGGTAATGGTTGGGGGATTGGCATATGCGGTATTTCTTCTGGACTATTGGTGGGGAGAGAAATTTAAGCTGAACCTGTCAGAAAAAACATTGGCAATGGCCTCCAGTTTAGTGTGAGTGATGCCATTTACAGTAAGCTCTGTGCATTGTTACATATTTCCCCTGAGGTTACAAATATAGCTGTTGAAAGCTTTGTGGTTGCCCTTTTCCAGTGAAGCTATTACTTCTTCAAATTTAGCCTTTGAAGTATTAATTAGCCCTCTTAGCTGTCTGTTTAGATTAGTCAGGAGGCTTTTAGTATGTATGGCTTTATTCCTTCTATGCTTGGACAAGTTTTTTTTTTCTTTTGTTGTATATCAGATTGCTACTGTGATTCCACCAGGGTGGCTTGTCTTTTGAGTTTGTCCTGCTCATAATATGAGTGGGCACAGCTCACTCTATACAGCTACTGTATCAATATACCTGTCCTGTACAGAGATTTTTATAAACAGCTCAGCATATGCTGCACTATTTACTAGATTTGGGGGTGCTTGGAATTTAAAGACACATAGACCAAGAACCAAAATAACAATAACTGTAAACAGTTCAAACAATACTTAGCTTAGTAGTCAGACAGAAAGATTAGACTTGGTATAGTTCTTAAAGGCTTTTGGTTTTGTGAAATCCCTGGATTTAACTTTTATTTCAAGCAATACTGTGTTATGGTCAGATATGACGAACAAAGACATTCTGCCCTTCTAGACTGGATCTCATGTCTATAATGTTTGGAGAATGTGTGAACAGATAACCAAGTATCAGCCTCACCCTCAATCCCAATGTCCTGGGATTAAAGGAAACAAAAAGCTTGTCAGGCTTATGAACGGCCTTAGTTTTATCCAGATATTACCTGAACTGTCTGTGCAAATCCAAGGTATGTAGGACACTCTCACTAGCAGTCTGCTGAGAAGGAAAAAAGGAAGGGAGTTGTACTGCCTGACTCAAAGACAATTTATTAACCACCTTGGGCATAAAAGAAGATTAGTACAAAGGGACTCCCTGCCCCTGAAAAAAAAAACAAAAAAGGAGGGATGGCCATAGGGGTCTGAAGCTCAGAAACCCTCCGAGCAGAAGTAAGAGCAAGTAGTAAGATAATCTTCCAGGTATAATGATGCAGATAAGCTGAACGTGCAGGCTCAAAAGGAGTCTGGGTCAATTTTTATAAAACAAAATTAAGGTCCCAAGGAGGAGGAATAGGCTTTTTTGGGGCCTAAGATGCAAGACATCTTTAAGAAACTGTTTGACCTCAAAGTGAGAAGTCAAAGGAGGATTCAAGGGCAGACAGGCAGAACTAGCTGACAAATGAGCCTTTACAGAATAATAGGCCAAGCCAGACTGGAGCAACTCACACAAATGGTAGACAAGCAAAAGGACTCCCACTGAAAAAGGGTCCTGGTTGTGAACTTAGCATCAGACAGAAAATGTCTTCCATTTGGACATTTAAGACTTTCTGGTTGCATGTTTTCTTGCCTAATGTAAAACCCTAAGCACATCCTCAAAAAAGAGGTGCCTAAAAGGGATCAAAACCCTATCACTCACAGTGTCAGCTGATGAATGGACAAGTGAGGGTGGATGATTGACCCTTTGTCCTGTGAGGAGGTCCAACCAATGAGGTAACATATGGTGATTATCCCTGGACAAACGGATTAATAGGGGGAACTAGTGCTGTCTTGGCAAAAAAGGGAGTCACTAGCAAGATTTTTGGGGAGTCCAGCTGAATCATCTGCAGGACTGGTGGAAGTAGGGGAAGGGGAGGGAAGGCATAGAGAAATATCTCCTTCCAGGGAATAGAAAGAATGTCCACCTTCCACACCAGATGCCATGGCATTCTAGAACAGAAAAGAGGGAGCTGCCTGTTCAAAATGATCTACCTGAAGAGTACCCCACCCATGGACTATGACCAGAAACATGTATCTGTGAAGCATCCTTTCTTGAGCTTATGTTTTAGACCTGCTCGAAGTGTCTGCCACTAGAATATACTCTGAAGGAATATACACCACCTGTAGAGTTAACTGATAAGTGAGAGCCAGATCCCAGGCCTGAAGAAGTAGCCTGCAGAGCAAATACCACATCACTGTGGTGTTTTCTGGGTAGGGTCTGTAGAGACTGTGGAGTGAAAAGCTTAAAGGGACAGAATCAGGACTTTTATCTCTTTGACGTTGATATGGTATGACTTCTGAAAGGGGGACAAAGACCTTGAACTTTCAGGTGATCACAAGAACCCCCATCCCATGTCTCAGCTGTTAGTAAAGTTCTTTGAGAAGGAACCCGAGGCTGAAAAGTCAGGCCTGTTTGAGAGTAAGTTGCTGAATCCATCACTCGAATTCCAACTTCAGACAAGGAAGGAGAAGCACTCTGAAATCCAGAGTATGGAAATGCTGAAGCCAAAGTGACTTGTGGTAACATTGAAGTTCCAGCAAGTGCATTCTGGGAAGAAGGAGCATTGGGATAGAAGAAGCCATGAATCCCAGGGATCAAAGAAACTCACTGGCTGGAAGAGCAGGCAAAGGAAGAATAGACTGAAAGAAGCAACTGATACAAGGTCTGTGAAGTCTGAATGTCTTGGAGCCTGTAAAAGGTAATCACAGGAGCTAGGCATTTTGTGAATACCCTTGGGCAGTAGAGAGGCCAAAGGGCATAGCAGAGAACTGAAAATGAGAAGAAGAAAAAGAGAAACTTAAAAACTTCCTGAAAAGAGAGTATACAGGAATATGAAGGTAAGCATCCTTCATAGCCAAAGACACCAGAAAGGACTGGGGTATTAAAAAAAGAAATATGGTTTGAAGAGTAAACATCCAAAAAGAAGGAACCTTGAGAAAGATGTTGAGCAAGGAGAGATCCAGAATAGTTCTCCAAATGCCCTCCTTTCAAGGGCCAGGAATATCCTCGAGTAAAATCCACTTCCTACTTGGGAAGGAGGGACATGTTGAGTAGTTCCCTGATCCACCATGGATAAAGGACCTCTGAGAAATGAGGAAGTTGTTCCAAAGAAGGTCAGGGAATCTCTAAAAAAGGAGGAAGAGATTTCCATATCATAAAGTAACCCTGAAGGATGATAGAATCCAAAAATCTGAGGTGATGAGATGCCAATTTCGAAGACAGGAGGAGAGCCAGACAGACAAAGGAACTTGGCTGAGGGGTGGAGGGGATAACAAAGAGAAACAGGCTTGTCAGATAAAGGAGGCTTTTGAGCCACAGAAGCCTGAGAAGACTTAGCAAGAGGAGCTCTCCTACTACTCTTCCTCCTTTAGTGGCCTTACGAGGCTGACTGCAAACAAAATCAGGCCTAGTAAGATAATTCCTCTGGAACTTAGGGATAGGAGAGACAAAAATATGTATAATGTTCTGCAGAGCCTTACCTTTTTCTTGAACATACTTAAACATAGCAGCAGCAGTCCCACAGCGATTTTTATTATCCAAATAAGCATCCAGCAACTTGGCCTGAATGTCTTCAGGTAATGACTTCAGGTGAAGCCAGGAATAATGCCCCATGACAGACCCAAAGGTAGCTGCTCTGGAATAGGCATCAGCAGCATCATAGCTACACTTGATAGAATGATGAGCTACCTGAGAGGTAGAACTCAAAACAGAAAGAGCAGATCATCTTGCCTCAGAATCAGGGGGGGTCAGAAAGAACCTGACAAACCTGGGCAATCAAGGCCAGAGCATATCTGTTCATGTGGGTCTGGTAATTGAAGGCCAAAGTAGAAGCAGTATAAACCTTCTTACTAATTCTCTTCATTGTCCTACTATTCTTATCTGAATGCAAAAGCTTGGAAGAGGGGAAAAGTTTGGAAGGCTTGTCAGAGGAGACAGTAAACACAGTAGAGTCTGCAGAAGGGCACTTAAATAAGAAATGACAATTCTCTGGAATCTTATAGAACCTGTCAGGTTTCTTTGGAGCAGGACACTGAGAATCAGGAGACTTAGAAGCAGTTATAAAGGTGTCAAACAAAGCAGCCAACACAGGAGATACTGCACAAGGTTTAGGAGTGTCCACCTGGAGCACCTCATAATAACTTTTCAGGATATGAGACACTTGACAAAAATCACACTTAAGGTATTCCATCATTCTAACTACAGTGTCTCCAAAAGACAATTCCTCAAAAGGAGACTGGGGATTAACAGACTCTTCTTCAGAACCATAAGTCAAAGGCAAAGGCATCTGGGAAGAGTAAAACAAGGACCCATCATCAGACCTGAATCCTCACCTGAGGAATTGGGTTTCCTAACCTGTTTGGAAGGAGTAGATGTCCAAGGGCGGTAGGTACAGAAACCCCTTCAGGAGACTTCAGGGCCATTAAGGTGTTAAACAAGCCCCGAATAGATTCCTGTCATTCCCTTTGAGGATGCTTAGGGTGTATGCTTAGTCTTCTGCTTTTTCTTGGTAGGGACACCAACCCTAACATACATCAGGGGTTGTGACCCTTGAAGAGATCAGTAAGAGTACCTGGAACCTTTTCTCTGACCAAAATCTGTAGAATCCTTCTAGGGCCCTATGATATGATTATGGGCGATTCCCTCTTCACATCCAGAGCAGCTGCCTACAAAGCCTCTCAAGACATGCAAAAGGAGTCTTCCATGCAAGCCTCCAGTGGGGTCATGGCAAAGGAATTCAACACAGACATCAGATGGCCTACAGAGCTATCACCTGCTTCTAGAGAAACATCTGGTGGAGGCTGGACAGCTACAGAATCCAGACAAGATTTCTTGACCTTCTTCTTACTCAACAGTACCTTGGGGTTACAAGAGTCCACCATGCTACCTTAGGCTAACAGTTTAAGCCTCTGGTTCTCAAGACAGATGGCCAGGGAAGTCTTAGGCACAAACACTTTACAAATGCTACAGAACATATGGTCGTGGGAATCACCCAGGCATAAAAGATAATGCTAGTGATGATCCTTATGGGGAATCTTCCTCCCACACTGACATTTTCCCTCCCTGGATGACATGAACTCTTGGTAACCAAGAAAGAACAAGACCAAAAAGAAGAAAGACACCAGCGGGGCACTAATCTGATGGCTAGGTGTTCAGCACAGCAAAACGGCATTCAGAACAATGGATGATGATAGTGTCCAGACTGGCAGCAAATAAGTTCTGGGTAAATGCATCCATATGTCACCTTTATGCCCTATGTCCTGAATGGAAAGCATACATGTTATGTACGGTGCTTACAAGATGTAAAGTCTTTAGTATACTAACCGGACGTTGGTCTGTCCTTGGCAGAAGATCCCTACAGTGAAGAATACTGCAATAGTGATACAGAAGAACATCTTCTATTCCAAAAGTAAAAAAGTGTACCTCTTTTGGGCCCACTACTATTGTTTTTAAAGGCTAGCAATATGATTTTAATGTCCATTTATAACCTACACAATGTACATATCTGAGATGACTAGTTTATGGAAACAACAGAAACTGCCTTAGACATGAAGGGATTTGTCATTAATGACATTATGTCCCTCTGGAAAATTGTGCATGGCTCTTTCATATGGATGATTAAAGTTCAGAATTTCTTTAATCCAAAAAGACTTCTGCACAGATTTTTTTTTCCAGGAAGAATATAAAGTTTGAAGTACTGAGAGGCTGAACGTTTACATATACAAAATCAAGTCAAAAGTAGCTGCCACTGGATGTCTTGGAGGTCTGAGCTGACTGATCCCTTTCAAGTAGTGTTTTATAGGCAAGCTGAGAATATGTAGCAAAAGAAGCAGGAATGCAGGCTGAAATAAAATGTATCTGCAATGTGAAGGATGAATGCTCAGGCCAGTACTGAATGAGCATTGTAAGACCTCAGGATTTAAGCATGCAGCAGGTTCTAAGAATAGGTTTTTAATACCAAGAGAAAAATGGGTTCATTTAAACAGGTTCACTGAATGCAAACAATACTTGGAGACAAAATGACATTGGGAATAAACTTTATGCCCTTCAGCCTGTTAGATTCAGGAACCTGAGATTCAGAACTATATTTTGTTTTCATGACCGAAGTTTCTTGTATAGAGGCAAGTGACTGGAAGTGCCACCAACTCCTGGGTTAGAAAAGGTTGTCTGGGCCAACTTACACCTCCGAGAAGTGTGTTTGCCTTTTCTTTTTACTTTTAGCCACATTTTTAACATCAGTGAGTCAGTGGAAAAGCACACATTATGCTTTGACTAGATATGCGTGAGAAGACATTGGTTACCATTGTTTTATGGAAACCTCTAATAAGTGTACTACTGTAAGCTACTATCAGTATGGCCACAGTATAAATCTACCTATTTCTAGTTCAAAGACTAAAGATTTCTAACCTAAAAAGGTTCCATGGTTAACACCACTAATGAGCAATACACAGTTGCTAGACATTGTTCATTTTTTAAAACCTTATGTAACACACCAAAGTACTCAGAATGTGACAATGTTAACTGTCAGGGGCATTTTATAGAACTTTGATATAAAACTTGAAGTTAACAGCTATTTATAAAAAAAAAAAAAAAAATGGTGTGCCAGAAAGAATATGCAAAAGATTTATAAATTGTAAGGACCATGTTTGATATGATGTAACATGAGTGCATTACAGCATGCAATGCTAGATGGGGTTACATTTAAGGTAATAACCTCGGGTGCCTGTTTTCAGATACATAAAAATAATAATTTGTCATTTAAAATAACTTATTGCACAGAGATAGAGAATGAAAATATTTCTATAAGTAATATAAAGCACAGGCTTAACTAATAGAAGTTCAGTTGAAGTACTATGGATTTTGTTTTTCTTATTTAAAAATGGATGTGATGTGATACAAAATAGTGAAAATAGATAAAAATATACCTCACAGAAACTGACCTCCACATTAATAGACTTGTATGGTAGTTAAGTAATAAAGCCCAGAGCGCGCATCTCTTTTTTGTCCAATCTGCACTTACTTGAAAATAGGTTAAAAATATCTTGCCAGAACCCATACCACTCAAATGTCCCTCATTTTACAGAATGTCTTTGATTTTGCCTCATATTTTTGCCTTGTCCCTTGTAAAATCTTTGATCTTTTTGGTAAATCACTGAGGATTACAGTCAATCAATAATGCCTGACTTTAGAGCTCCACATGTTTTATTGTTCAGGAAATGAATGTTGATGCAAGACCTTTTATTCTATTAACTTTGTAAATGAATTAGAGTAATACTGAAAACTAGACCTGATTGTGAGCCTCTGCCTCCCCATTATTTTTGGCTTTATCCAAAATAAAAGGGGTTGAGAGATATGTTATAGTCCGTTGGGTGCTTCTCCTGTAACTACAAACAAAAACAAATTATTAGATAGGTTGCGAAGTGAGAGTGTAAGCTGCTGCAATGCAGTAAAGATAAATTCATTTTGGTCAAACTCTTCTGTACTTTTAGTATATACAAGGCATTACGTAGGTAGAATTTGCCTAATTATGTCATTTTCAAAATGTATCTTTTGGAAAGCATGTAATGTTTTTAACATTACTCCTCACTATAACATGTATGCATTTCAAATCATTCACATTTGTTGTACTATTTCTAAAGGTTATGTCTTTGGCTTGAAATGTGGATGAAAATAGCATATGGATTATTCTACCAACATGTATAAAAAAACTAAGATAGACAATACTTTCCTATTTTTTTTTTACAGCTGATCTGTCATTTGATGAAAACTTTTCTGAATGCAATCTCCCCTACCTGAAACAGCCTCCCCCATTGCTTTTACATTTGCTGTATCATGAGATTGCAGTACGCTTAAAAACCTCAGCTTTGGCCAGCTAAGATCTAGCAGTATTCAACTGGACGTATAAGAGAATTTAAGTACCTTTATCTGCACTTTTTTTCAAATAATACAGTATTTAAATTGCGTTAACTGTGTTGCATGATCATTAACTGAACTGGAAGTTTTGACTCTGTTCTTTAGTCAGTGCTTGCTTGAATATTGTTATTTGTTAGTAATTGCAGGTGTGGGGGTAGCCACATTCTTTCATTTCCTGTCCTTGCCTATTTAAGTGGTACAGCTTGAAATATTTTCTGCTTAAAAACCACAGCTTTGGATGGCTAAGATCTAGCTGTATTCAACTGGACGTATAAGAGAATTTAAGTACCTTTATGTGCACTTTTTTGAAATAATACAGTATTTAAATTGAGTTAACTGTGTTGCATGATTATTAACTGAACTGGAAGTTTTGACTCTGTTCTTCAGTCAGTGCTTGCTTGAATTTTATTATTTGTTAGTAATTGCAGGTGTGGGGGTAGCCACATTCTTTCATTTCCTGTCCTTGCCTATTTAAGTGGTACAGTTTGAAATATTTTCTGCTTAAATACCTCAGCTTTGGCGGCTAAGATCTAGCTGTATTCAACTGGATGTATAAGAGAATTTAAGTACCTTTATCTGCACTTTTTTCAAATAATACAGTATTTAAATTGAGTTAACTGTGTTGCATGATTATTAACTGAACTGGAAGTTTTGACTCTGTTCTTCAGTCAGTGCTTGCTTGAATTTTATTATTTGTTAGTAATTGCAGGTGTGGGGGTAGCCACATTCTTTCATTTCCTGTCCTTGCCTATTTAAATGGTACAGTTTGAAATATTTTTCGTTTAAAAACCTCAGCTTTGGCGGCTAAGATCTAGCTGTATTCAACTGGACGAATAAGAGAATTTAAGTACCTTTATCTGCAGTTTTTTTCAAATAATACAGTATTTAAATTGAGTTAACTGTGTTGCATGATTATTAACTGAACTGGAAGTTTTGACTCTGTTCTTCAGTCAGTGCTTGCTTGAATTTTATTATTTGTTAGTAATTGCAGGTGTGGGGGTAGCCACTTTCTTTCATTTCCTATCCTTGCCTATTTAAGTGGTACAGTTTGAAATATTTTCTGCTTAAAAACCTCAGCTTTGGCCGGCTAAGATCTAGCTGTATTCAACTGGACATATAAGAGAATTTAAGTACCTTTATCTGCACTTTTTTCAAATAATACAGTATTTAAATTGAGTTAACTGTGTTGCATGATTATTAACTGAACTGGAAGTTTTGACTCTGTTCTTCAGTCAGTGCTTGCTTGAATTTTATTATTTGTTAGTAATTGCAGGTGTGGGGTAGCCACATTCTTTCATTTCCTGTCCTTGCCTATTTAAGTGGTACAGTTTGAAATATTTTCTGCTTAAAAACCTCAGCTTTGGCTGGCTAAGATCTAGCTGTATTCAACTGGATGTATAAGAGAATTTAAGTACCTTTATCTGCACTTTTTTCAAATAATACAGTATTTAAATTGAGTTAACTGTGTTGCATGATTATTAACTGAACTGGAAGTTTTGACTCTGTTCTTCAGTCAGTGCTTGCTTGAATTTTATTATTTGTTAGTAATTGCAGGTGTGGGTGTAGCCACATTCTTTCATTTCTTGTCCTTGCCTATTTAAGTGGTACAGTTTGAAATATTTTCTGCTTAAAACCTCAGCTTTGGCCGGCTAAGATCTAGCTGTATTCAACTGGACGTATAAGAGAATTTAAGTACCTTTATCTGCACTTTTTTCAAATAATACAGTATTTAAATTGAGTTAACTGTGTTGCATGATTATTAACTGAACTGGAAGTTTTGACTCTGTTCTTCAGTCAGTGCTTGCTTGAATTTTATTATTTGTTAGTAATTGCAGGTGTGGGGTAGCCACATTCTTTCATTTCCTGTCCTTGCCTATTTAAGTGGTACAGTTTGAAATATTTTCTGCTTAAAAACCTCAGCTTTGGCCGGCTAAGATCTAGCTGTATTCAACTGGACGTATAAGAGAATTTAAGTACCTTTATCTGCACTTTTTTCAAATAATACAGTATTTAAATTGAGTTAACTGTGTTGCATGATTATTAACTGAACTGGAAGTTTTGACTCTGTTCTTCAGTCAGTGCTTGCTTGAATTTTATTATTTGTTAGTAATTGCAGGTGTGGGGGTAGCCACATTCTTTCATTTCCTGTCCTTGCCTATTTAAGTGGTACAGTTTGAAATATTTTCTGCTTAAAACCTCAGCTTTGGCCGGCTAAGATCTAGCTGTATTCAACTGGACGTATAAGAGAATTTAAGTACCTTTATCTGCACTTTTTTCAAATAATACAGTATTTAAATTGAGTTAACTGTGTTGCATGATTATTAACTGAACTGGAAGTTTTGACTCTGTTCTTCAGTCAGTGCTTGCTTGAATTTTATTATTTGTTAGTAATTGCAGGTGTGGGGTAGCCACATTCTTTCATTTCCTGTCCTTGCCTATTTAAGTGGTACAGTTTGAAATATTTTCTGCTTAAAAACCTCAGCTTTGGCCGGCTAAGATCTAGCTGTATTCAACTGGATGTATAAGAGAATTTAAGTACCTTTATCTGCACTTTTTTCAAATAATACAGTATTTAAATTGAGTTAACTGTGTTGCATGATTATTAACTGAACTGGAAGTTTTGACTCTGTTCTTCAGTCAGTGCTTGCTTGAATTTTATTATTTGTTAGTAATTGCAGGTGTGGGGGTAGCCACATTCTTTCATTTCCTGTCCTTGCCTATTTAAGTGGTACAGTTTGAAATATTTTCTGCTTAAAAACCTCAGCTTTGGCCGGCTAAGATCTAGCTGTATTCAACTGGACATATAAGAGAATTTAAGTACCTTTATCTGCACTTTTTTCAAATAATACAGTATTTAAATTGAGTTAACTGTGTTGCATGATTATTAACTGAACTGGAAGTTTTGACTCTGTTCTTCAGTCAGTGCTTGCTTGAATTTTATTATTTGTTAGTAATTGCAGGTGTGGGGTAGCCACATTCTTTCATTTCCTGTCCTTGCCTATTTAAGTTGTACAGTTTGAAGTATTTTCTGCTTAAAAACCTCAGCTTTGGAGGATAAGATCTTGTTGTATTCAAGTGGACATATAAGAGAATTTAAGTACCTTTATCTGCACTTTTTTCAAATAATACAGTATTTAAATTGAGTTAACTGTGTTGCATGATTATTAACTGAACTGGAAGTTTTGACTCTGTTCTTCAGTCAGTGCTTGCTTGAATTTTATTATTTGTTAGTAATTGCAGGTGTGGGGGTAGCCACATTCTTTCATTTCCTGTCCTTGCCTATTTAAGTGGTACAGTTTGAAATATTTTCTGCTTAAAAACCTCAGCTTTGGCCGGCTAAGATCTAGCTGTATTCAACTGGACATATAAGAGAATTTAAGTACCTTTATCTGCACTTTTTTCAAATAATACAGTATTTAAATTGAGTTAACTGTGTTGCATGATTATTAACTGAACTGGAAGTTTTGACTCTGTTCTTCAGTCAGTGCTTGCTTGAATTTTATTATTTGTTAGTAATTGCAGGTGTGGGGTAGCCACATTCTTTCATTTCCTGTCCTTGCCTATTTAAGTGGTACAGTTTGAAATATTTTCTGCTTAAAACCTCAGCTTTGGCGGCTAAGATCTAGCTGTATTCAACTGGATGTATAAGAGAATTTAAGTACCTTTATCTGCACTTTTTTCAAATAATACAGTATTTAAATTGAGTTAACTGTGTTGCATGATTATTAACTGAACTGGAAGTTTTGACTCTGTTCTTCAGTCAGTGCTTGCTTGAATTTTATTATTTGTTAGTAATTGCAGGTGTGGGGTAGCCACATTCTTTCATTTCCTGTCCTTGCCTATTTAAGTGGTACAGTTTGAAATATTTTCTGCTTAAAAACCTCAGCTTTGGCCGGCTAAGATCTAGCTGTATTCAACTGGACGTATAAGAGAATTTAAGTACCTTTATCTGCACTTTTTTCAAATAATACAGTATTTAAATTGAGTTAACTGTGTTGCATGATTATTAACTGAACTGGAAGTTTTGACTCTGTTCTTCAGTCAGTGCTTGCTTGAATTTTATTATTTGTTAGTAATTGCAGGTGTGGGGGTAGCCACATTCTTTCATTTCCTGTCCTTGCCTATTTAAGTGGTACAGTTTGAAATATTTTCTGCTTAAAAACCTCAGCTTTGGCCAGCTAAGATCTAGCTGTATTCAACTGGACGTATAAGAGAATTTAAGTACCTTTATCTGCACTTTTTTCAAATAATACAGTATTTAAATTGAGTTAACTGTGTTGCATGATTATTAACTGAACTGGAAGTTTTGACTCTGTTCTTCAGTCAGTGCTTGCTTGAATTTTATTATTTGTTAGTAATTGCAGGTGTGGGGTAGCCACATTCTTTCATTTCCTGTCCTTGCCTATTTAAGTGGTACAGTTTGAAATATTTTCTGCTTAAAACCTCAGCTTTGGCCGGCTAAGATCTAGCTGTATTCAACTGGACATATAAGAGAATTTAAGTACCTTTATCTGCACTTTTTTCAAATAATACAGTATTTAAATTGAGTTAACTGTGTTGCATGATTATTAACTGAACTGGAAGTTTTGACTCTGTTCTTCAGTCAGTGCTTGCTTGAATTTTATTATTTGTTAGTAATTGCAGGTGTGGGGGTAGCCACATTCTTTCATTTCCTGTCCTTGCCTATTTAAGTGGTACAGTTTGAAATATTTTCTGCTTAAAAACCTCAGCTTTGGCCGGCTAAGATCTAGCTGTATTCAACTGGACGTATAAGAGAATTTAAGTACCTTTATCTGCACTTTTTTCAAATAATACAGTATTTAAATTGAGTTAACTGTGTTGCATGATTATTAACTGAACTGGAAGTTTTGACTCTGTTCTTCAGTCAGTGCTTGCTTGAATTTTATTATTTGTTAGTAATTGCAGGTGTGGGGATAGCCACATTCTTTCATTTCCTGTCCTTGCCTATTTAAGTGGTACAGTTTGAAATATTTTCTGCTTAAAAACCTCAGCTTTGGCCGGCTAAGATCTAGCTGTATTCAACTGGATGTATAAGAGAATTTCAGTACCTTTACCTGCACTTTTTCAAATAATACAGTATTTAAATTGAGTTAACTGTGTTGCATGATTATTAACTGAACTGGAAGTATTGACTCTGTTCTTCAGTCAGTGCTTGCTTGAATTTTATTATTTGTTAGCAATTGCAGGTGTGGGGTTAGCCACATTCTTTCGTTTCCTGTCCTTGCCTATTTAAGTGGTACAGTTTGAAATATTTTCTGCTTAAAAACCTCAGCTTTGGCCGGCTAAGATCTAGCTGTATTCAACTGGACGTATAAGAGAATTTAAGTACCTTTATCTGCACTTTTTTCAAATAATACAGTATTTAAATTGAGTTAACTGTGTTGCATGATTATTAACTGAACTGGAAGTTTTGACTCTGTTCTTCAGTCAGTGCTTGCTTGAATTTTATTATTTGTTAGTAATTGCAGGTGTGGGGGTAGCCACATTCTTTCATTTCCTGTCCTTGCCTATTTAAGTGGTACAGTTTGAAATATTTTCTGCTTAAAACCTCAGCTTTGGAGGATAAGATCTAGCTGTATTCAACTGGACATATAAGAGAATTTAAGTACCTTTATCTGCACTTTTTTCAAATAATACAGTATTTAAATTGAGTTAACTGTGTTGCATGATTATTAACTGAACTGGAAGTTTTGACTCTGTTCTTCAGTCAGTGCTTGCTTGAATTTTATTATTTGTTAGTAATTGCAGGTGTGGGGGTAGCCACATTCTTTCATTTCCTGTCCTTGCCTATTTAAGTGGTACAGTTTGAAATATTTTCTGCTTAAAAACCTCAGCTTTGGCCGGCTAAGATCTAGCTGTATTCAACTGGACATATAAGAGAATTTAAGTACCTTTATCTGCACTTTTTTCAAATAATACAGTATTTAAATTGAGTTAACTGTGTTGCATGATTATTAACTGAACTGGAAGTTTTGACTCTGTTCTTCAGTCAGTGCTTGCTTGAATTTTATTATTTGTTAGTAATTGCAGGTGTGGGGTAGCCACATTCTTTCATTTCCTGTCCTTGCCTATTTAAGTGGTACAGTTTGAAATATTTTCTGCTTAAAAACCTCAGCTTTGGCTGGCTAAGATCTAGCTGTATTCAACTGGATGTATAAGAGAATTTAAGTACCTTTATCTGCACTTTTTTCAAATAATACAGTATTTAAATTGAGTTAACTGTGTTGCATGATTATTAACTGAACTGGAAGTTTTGACTCTGTTCTTCAGTCAGTGCTTGCTTGAATTTTATTATTTGTTAGTAATTGCAGGTGTGGGGTAGCCACATTCTTTCATTTCCTGTCCTTGCCTATTTAAGTGGTACAGTTTGAAATATTTTCTGCTTAAAAACCTCAGCTTTGGCCGGCTAAGATCTAGCTGTATTCAACTGGACATATAAGAGAATTTAAGTACCTTTATCTGCACTTTTTTCAAATAATACAGTATTTAAATTGAGTTAACTGTGTTGCATGATTATTAACTGAACTGGAAGTTTTGACTCTGTTCTTCAGTCAGTGCTTGCTTGAATTTTATTATTTGTTAGTAATTGCAGGTGTGGGGGTAGCCACATTCTTTCATTTCCTGTCCTTGCCTATTTAAGTGGTACAGTTTGAAATATTTTCTGCTTAAAAACCTCAGCTTTGGCGGCCTAAGATCTAGCTGTATTCAACTGGATGTATAAGAGAATTTAAGTACCTTTATCTGCACTTTTTTCAAATAATACAGTATTTAAATTGAGTTAACTGTGTTGCATGATTATTAACTGAACTGGAAGTTTTGACTCTGTTCTTCAGTCAGTGCTTGCTTGAATTTTATTATTTGTTAGTAATTGCAGGTGTGGGGTAGCCACATTCTTTCATTTCCTGTCCTTGCCTATTTAAGTGGTACAGTTTGAAATATTTTCTGCTTAAAAACCTCAGCTTTGGCCGGCTAAGATCTAGCTGTATTCAACTGGACGTATAAGAGAATTTAAGTACCTTTATCTGCACTTTTTTCAAATAATACAGTATTTAAATTGAGTTAACTGTGTTGCATGATTATTAACTGAACTGGAAGTTTTGACTCTGTTCTTCAGTCAGTGCTTGCTTGAATTTTATTATTTGTTAGTAATTGCAGGTGTGGGGGTAGCCACATTCTTTCATTTCCTGTCCTTGCCTATTTAAGTGGTACAGTTTGAAATATTTTCTGCTTAAAAACCTCAGCTTTGGCCGGCTAAGATCTAGCTGTATTCAACTGGATGTATAAGAGAATTTAAGTACCTTTATCTGCACTTTTTTCCAATAATACAGTATTTAAATTGAGTTAACTGTGTTGCATGATTATTCACAGAACTGGAAGTTTTGACTCTGTTCTTCAGTCAGTGCATGCTTGAATTTTATTATTTGTTAGTAATTGCAGGTGTGGGGGTAGCTACATTCTTTCATTTCCTGTCCTTGCCTATTTAAGTTGTACAGTTTGAAGTATTTTCTGCTTAAAAACCTCAGCTTTGGAGGATAAGATCTTGTTGTATTCAAGTGGACATATAAGAGAATTTAAGTACCTTTATCTGCACTTTTTTCAAATAATACAGTATTTAAATTGAGTAAACCGTGTTGCATGATTATTAACTGAACTGGAAGTTTTGACTCTGTTCTTCAGTCAGTGCTTGCTTGAATTTTATTATTTGTTAGTAATTGCAGGCGTGGTGGCAGCCACATTGTTTCATTTCCTGTCCTTGCCTATTTAAGTGGTACAGTTTGAAATATTTTCTGCTTAAAAACCTCAGCTTTGGCCAGCTAAGATCTAGCTGTATTCAACTGGACGTATAAGAGAATTTAAGTACCTTTATCTGCACTTTTTCAAATAATACAGTATTTAAATTGAGTTAACTGTGTTGCATGATTATTAACTGAACTGGAAGTTTTGACTCTGTTCTTCAGTCAGTGCTTGCTTGAATTTTATTATTTGTTAGTAATTGCAGGTGTGGGGGTAGCCACATTCTTTCATTTCCTGTCCTTGCCTATTTAAGTGGTACAGTTTGAAATATTTTCTGCTTAAAATCCTCAGCTTTGGAGGATAAGATCTTGTTGTATTCAAGTGGACATATAAGAGAATTTAAGTACCTTTATCTGCACTTTTTTCAAATAATACAGTATTTAAATTGAGTTAACTGTGTTGCATGATTATTAACTGAACTGGAAGTTTTGACTCTGTTCTTCAGTCAGTGCTTGCTTGAATTTTATTATTTGTTAGTAATTGCAGGTGTGGGGTAGCCACATTCTTTCATTTCCTGTCCTTGCCTATTTAAGTGGTACAGTTTGAAATATTTTCTGCTTAAAAACCTCAGCTTTGGCCGGCTAAGATCTAGCTGTATTCAACTGGACGTACAAGAGAATTTAAGTACCTTTATCTGCACTTTTTTCAAATAATACAGTATTTAAATTGAGTTAACTGTGTTGCATGATTATTAACTGAACTGGAAGTTTTGACTCTGTTCTTCAGTCAGTGCTTGCTTGAATTTTATTGTCTGTTAGTAATTGCAGGTGTGGGGGTAGCCACATTTTTTCATTTCCTGTCCTTGCCTATTTAAGTGGTACAGTTTGAAATATTTTCTGCTTAAAAACCTCACCTTTGGCCAGCTAAGATCTAGCTGTTTTCAACTGGATGTGTAAGAGAATTTAAGTACCTTTATCTGCACTTTTTTCCAATAATACAGTATTTAAATTGAGTTAACTGTGTTGCATGATTATTCACAGAACTGGAAGTTTTGACTCTGTTCTTCAGTCAGTGCATGCTTGAATTTTATTATTTGTTAGTAATTGCAGGTGTGGGGTAGCCACATTCTTTCATTTACTGTCCTTGCCTATTTAAGTGGTACAGTTTGAAATATTTTCTGCTTAAAAACCTCAGCTTTGGCTGGCTAAGATCTAGCTGTATTCAACTGGATGTATAAGAGAATTTAAGTACCTTTATCTGCACTTTTTTCAAATAATACAGTATTTAAATTGAGTTAACTGTGTTGCATGATTATTAACTGAACTGGAAGTTTTGACTCTGTTCTTCAGTCAGTGCTTGCTTGAATTTTATTATTTGTTAGTAATTGCAGGTGTGGGGGTAGCCACATTCTTTCATTTCCTGTCCTTGCCTATTTAAGTGGTACAGTTTGAAATATTTTCTGCTTAAAAACCTCAGCTTTGGCCGGCTAAGATCTAGCTGTATTCAACTGGACGTATAAGAGAATTTAAGTACCTTTATCTGCACTTTTTTTCAAATAATACAGTATTTAAATTGAGTTAACTGTGTTGCATGATTATTAACTGAACTGGAAGTTTTGACTCTGTTCTTCAGTCAGTGCTTGCTTGAATTTTATTATTTGTTAGTAATTGCAGGTGTGGGGGTAGCCACATTCTTTCATTTCCTGTCCTTGCCTATTTAAGTGGTACAGTTTGAAATATTTTCTGCTTAAAAACCTCAGCTTTGGCGGCCTAAGATCTAGCTGTATTCAACTGGACGTATAAGAGAATTTAAGTACCTTTATCTGCACTTTTTTCAAATAATACAGTATTTAAATTGAGTTAACTGTGTTGCATGATTATTAACTGAACTGGAAGTTTTGACTCTGTTCTTCAGTCAGTGCTTGCTTGAATTTTATTATTTGTTAGTAATTGCAGGTGTGGGGGTAGCCACATTCTTTCATTTCCTGTCCTTGCCTATTTAAGTGGTACAGTTTGAAATATTTTCTGCTTAAAACCCTCAGCTTTGGCGGCTAAGATCTAGCTGTATTCAACTGGACGTATAAGAGAATTTAAGTACCTTTATCTGCACTTTTTTCAAATAATACAGTATTTAAATTGAGTTAACTGTGTTGCATGATTATTAACTGAACTGGAAGTTTTGACTCTGTTCTTCAGTCAGTGCTTGCTTGAATTTTATTATTTGTTAGTAATTGCAGGTGTGGGGGTAGCCACATTCTTTCATTTCCTGTCCTTGCCTATTTAAGTGGTACAGTTTGAAATATTTTCTGCTTAAAAACCTCAGCTTTGGCCGGCTAAGATCTAGCTGTATTCAACTGGACGTATAAGAGAATTTAAGTACCTTTATCTGCACTTTTTTCAAATAATACAGTATTTAAATTGAGTTAACTGTGTTGCATGATTATTAACTGAACTGGAAGTTTTGACTCTGTTCTTCAGTCAGTGCTTGCTTGAATTTTATTATTTGTTAGTAATTGCAGGTGTGGGGTAGCCACATTCTTTCATTTCCTGTCCTTGCCTATTTAAGTGGTACAGTTTGAAATATTTTCTGCTTAAAAACCTCAGCTTTGGCTGGCTAAGATCTAGCTGTATTCAACTGGACATATAAGAGAATTTAAGTACCTTTATCTGCACTTTTTCAAATAATACAGTATTTAAATTGAGTTAACTGTGTTGCATGATTATTAACTGAACTGGAAGTTTTGACTCTGTTCTTCAGTCAGTGCTTGCTTGAATTTTATTATTTGTTAGTAATTGCAGGTGTGGGGGTAGCCACATTCTTTCATTTCCTGTCCTTGCCTATTTAAGTGGTACAGTTTGAAATATTTTCTGCTTAAAAACCTCAGCTTTGGCTGGCTAAGATCTAGCTGTATTCAACTGGATGTATAAGAGAATTTAAATACCTTTATCTGCACTTTTTTCAAATAATACAGTATTTAAATTGAGTTAACTGTGTTGCATGATTATTAACTGAACTGGAAGTTTTGACTCTGTTCTTCAGTCAGTGCTTGCTTGAATTTATTATTTGTTAGTAATTGCAGGTGTGGGGGTAGCCACATTCTTTCATTTCTTGTCCTTGCCTATTTAAGTGGTACAGTTTGAAATATTTTCTGCTTAAAAACCTCAGCTTTGGCCAGCTAAGATCTAGCTGTATTCAACTGGACGTATAAGAGAATTTAAGTACCTTTATCTGCACTTTTTTTCAAATAATACAGTATTTAAATTGAGTTAACTGTGTTGCATGATTATTAACTGAACTGGAAGTTTTGACTCTGTTCTTCAGTTAGTTTTCCCACCCACCCTCCCTGTTTCTGTTTTGGTGTTAATCTTAGTGGCTTTGAAACTGCCCACCCCTCTTGTAAATTTGTGTTTGGATTCTCCTTCTGGACCCATCTCATTTGCTCACTCATCTGAGTGCAGTGAGATGATATTCTGATTTCAGGCACTCCTACTGTGTACAAAGAGAGCATCTGGGAAAGAGAACAAAAAAAATAAGCTTGTTTCCTGTCGTTCCTGTTAAGTGGTCTAGACTGCTTGTAGGCTTCTGAGCCCCCAAGCCCTTCTGTGCTGGAGGGAAGCCTTCTAGCTTAGTTTTGTTTCTTATAACTAGCCAGTTTTCTAGTTTCAGCCCTCAAATCTGTTTCTTTGAAATCAGCACTTGTTCAGAACTCATTGTAAGCACTACATAAGCTGCAAATTACTACAGCACTCAACTTTCCTCACTTGTCTAGTGGAAAGCAGTTTTTAGTACTTAATAAATAAGCACATCCAGGCATGTCTAAAAGTCAGCTCCCAGTGATTTCTCCTGTCTACCTGATGAATCTGGGCATCCTGGGGCAATGCAGCAACTGCCTCATGTACACAGACAACCCTCTCCTCCTACCACCCAACACTACAACCTGTGAGAGATGCACTTATAGAGCCAAACTGGAAGCAAAGCTCTCTTCACCCAAGACTGGACTAGACAGTCAAGAGGAGAAGGTAAACACTTGCATCACACCACACTCATCACATAGTCCCTGAAAACCTACACCACCAAAACACACATATAGAAACACAAAACACACACCTACATTCATGAAGGATCTCAATAAAAACCTACCCAAGCATCAGGGACATCCAAAACATAAACGCAAGCAAACTCCACCTCCCAACACAACCCAAATGACACATAGCCCACAAACTCAGTGTGCCACTCAACCACAGCCCATAAGGCATAACAACATACCCAACACTCTAGTCATAGGTGACTCTATAGTCAGGCACACTGATGTTCCACTCACTAGACTAAACAAGGAGAAAATTACTGTCAGCTGCCTGTCAGGTGCCAGGATCCACCACATAATGCATGCACTCAGGTCACTCCACAATAAGTACAGATATGACACTGTCATTGTCCATGTTGGTGTGAATGACCTGAGATGTACCTCCCTGGACTACATGAAAAGAGGCATGGAGTAGCTCTCCGATCTTGTATCCCAGGCAGGTATGACCCTAACCCTGTGTAGCATCCTGCCATCACCCAGAATTATACCACAGTACAAGGACAAAATGATTGACGTCAACAATTGGCTAAGCTTCTGGTGTCATTTTAAGGGGATCCAGTATTTGTCTGCTGGGACAACATGATTGACAGTCCACGATGCTTTGCCAGAGATGGCCTGCACCCGTCGCCCTTCCAGATACTGGCTAAGGCTCTTGCCACCCCTATACTGCCTTTTTTAGGCAAGGTTCAAATGACAAATTCACCACCGTAACAGGTACAAGCAAGCAAAATCTGAGGGTAATGCTACTCAATGCTAGAAGTCTAAACCTCAAAATGCACTCACTCGAGGCACTCCTTAAAATGGAGAACATTGACATCTGTGCAGTGACAGAGACCTGGCTCAAAGCTCCAGAGAGCACCCCTGCATTACCAGGCTTCAATTCATACCACATCGTTCGGCCACCTAACCCAGAAAGAAGCACTAACTAAAGGTGGAGGCGTGTCCATATTCATTAAGGATATCCACACCTCCAGGCTAGTTGCACAGTATAATGCATCCGAAATTATCCAAGTGCAACTAACTCTGGGCAAGACCGCAATCCAAACTGTAGCTTGCTACAGACCCCCCACCATGCCCCAGGATTCACACTCTTCATTTCTTGATACACTGGAAAGTATTACGGTACAACCCAACACCCTAATAATGGGTGATTTCAACTACCCCACCATTAACTGGGAAAACTACTCATGTACCAACTCTTTTGCTCAATGTTTTCTAGAATTCATAAATTCCAATGCCTTGGATCAACTTATTCACACCCCCACCAGGGGCAACAATATCCTAGACGTGGTCATTACCAACATGGGAAACCAGTGTTCCACACCAGAGGTCAATTCCTCATTGGTCAGATCCGACCACAAGCTAATCAGCCTAGATATCCACATCCCACCCCCAGCCCCAATTAGGGAAACTATCATAAAAAACTTCTCTAAAGCCAACTTCACACTTCTTTAGACAGAAGTGGAAAACTTCATGACACCCATGCAGACGGACAATAGAGGTATGACTGCCAAATCCTACACAAATGCACTTTATAAGCACTTAAACGAGTGCATGGATCATGCTATCCCTAATAGATCCAAGATGTTATCCTCCAAAAAAGGAAGCCAATCTGGTGGTCCTCTGCCGTAAACAAACTCTACAACAGAAGAAAGAAACTGTTGCAAAAAAGAGTAAAATCCCATGACTGGAGGAACTCCCTGGTCAACCTCGGTAAGAAGCTGAGATCCCTCATAAAATCCTCCAAAGCTAGTTACGAAAACAAAATTGCCACTGACTCTAAAGACAACCACAAAGCATTCTATAGCTATGTCAAGAATCTAAATGGAACACTCAGATCTGCTCTGAGTTACAGCACAATGGCACTAAATATACAGAACCAACTGATATTGCCAACATCCTAGCAGATAGGTTCAGTGCTAACTTTACCTCCCTCTCACCCCCTAGAGGGCCCATCTCTATACCGGAAGAATGCAAAGTTCCTATAATCATGGCTGCACAGGTAAAAAACACACTCTCCAAAGCCAAGAACACAGCATCCATGGGACCTGACAATATCCCAGGCTGCATTCTACACAAACTACAGAATGAACTGGCACCCTACCTAAGTACCATGTTCAATCATAGCCTCACCTTAGGCTTTGTACCCACAGAATGGCGCACCATGACGGTTATCCAACTCCACAAAGGGGGAGCCACTATGGACCCCAGGAACTACCGCCCCATTAGCCTGATGAGCCTGGTCTACAACACCATGGAATGTATCATTGTGGAACTCATAAACAAAGACATTGGTAATCTCCAAACTCTGGACCCTACCCAGTTTGGATTTGTAAAAGGCAGATCATGTCTCCTACACCTGATTGACTTATTTGAAGCAGTCACCAAAGCCATAGATGAGGGTAAAATGGTTCACACAGCTTATCTAGATCTCACCAAGGCTTTCAACACCATCCCCCACTCTGGAATTATAGATAAGCTCACTAAACTAGGTATAAATCCCTATGTCACAAGATGGGTTGCCAACTGGCTCACAGACAGAACCCACACTGTGGAAGTAGTAGATTCCAAATCCGGCATCAGACCAGTGACAAGTGGAGTACCACAGGGTTCAGTCCTGGGTCCTCTCCTGTTTGGTATCTACTTCTCTGAAGTGCAGGCCAACACAGAAGGTCTTTGGCTAACAAAGTTTGCAGATGACTGCAAACTAGGAGCCATAATCGAAACTCCTAACGATGTGGACAAACTACAAAAGGGCCTCACTGAGACAGATACCTGGTGTCAAAGCCATTACCTGAAGCTTAATGCCAAAAAGTGTATTGTCATCCCCTTTGGTAAAAACTCTGTACCCATGAACTACCACATAGCTGGTAGTCTACTTAATGCCAAAAATGTGATAAGAGACCTTGGGACACAGGTGGACAGTAGTCTCTCCTTTGATAATCACATTGCCACAGTGGTCAGGAAATCCTTCTATGTGGCTCATCTCATCACAAAAGGATTCTCATCCAGAAAAAAGAGGTCATTGTTCCCCTCTACTCATTACTCATTAGACCCATTATAGAGTACAATGCCCCTTTTGGTATGTACCTCACAAGACATCTTTAACAACTGGAAAGACCACAGAAATACCTCACAAAGAGGATTACTGGCCTCAAAAAATGCCCTATGCAGACAGTCTCAAAAAACTACAGCTTTACTCCATCGCATATCGCCTACTCAGGGGCGATCTCTGTCTAACATACAAAGCTATGTCAAACCCAGAGCTGTTGGACATGCTCCACTTAAAGAAATCCCAATCCCTCCGAGATACACACTCTAGGGACCTAAACCTTGTCACCACAATAAACAGAACATGCTGGAGGGATAGATTCCTGTCCCAAAGACTTCCCATACTCTGGAACAGACTACCTATCTATGTCAAACAGAGCTCCTCATTAGCACTCTTCAAGAAAAATCTTGATGATTGGATGGGAAATGGGAAATTCACCACGGGGATCACTTCTGTGGCTCTGCTCGACAGGGGCACAGGAAAATAATTTTCTTGGGTGGCGAAAGCCAGGGTACATTTTTTGGCTAGGCTTGTATGGGCCCTAGGGCCGATAGCCTAGTACCTACCTATGAACCTATGAACATGTGAGTACTTTTTTCATTCTTGAAAGGTATCACTGTTTTGTCTGTTGTGTTACCATGGATTTAGTAATTTAGTATATTTATGTAAGGGGGTATCTGCAGGTGCTTTGTTCCACCCCTCACAGAACATTTGTGCTGTCACCTGCAGATCTGGAGGATATATTTTTCAACAAGTGTACATTGCTGAGTTTAGGTTTAACATGAACGTCCTGTAGAGGATCCTTTTCTTTATATATATATATTTTTTACTGGTGATGTTTCTTCCTTTGCACCTTAATATCTCTCATCTTCCATACACAAATAAGTTAATTTGCAACAATCAAACTTAGGGAGGTATTCACAGTCCTAGGGTTTGTACTTGTGCAATGAGTAACTATGGAAAACTCACCTATACACAAATGGAAAGAGTGCTAGCTAATGCTGAATTAAACTTGGGTTAAACTCTTGGCTAGACTTATAACGGCCTCAGGGCCAATAGCCTAGTAACCTCCTATGATCCTATGAATGGCACTGACTACAGCAAAGTGAAAGCGTGCATGCAGAAATGTCCACTATTTACAAGTTCTTAAAATGGATTAAAAATGTCATACTTATTTGTGAATTCATGTGTGTGTAAAGTCATGATTAATTTCAGCTATTTTCAGAAGTTGGGAACAAGTAAAGTATAGATCAAGTCCACATAAACTAATAAAGAGTAATTAAGGCCATATGTTAATGTGTAAAGTCTCAATTAATTTCAGCTATTTTCAGAGGATGGCAACAAAGAGGACTGCTCAAGTCTGGATAAACTAATGGCAAGTAATTAAGCCAAGTGGTACTTTGTGCAGCAATGCAGAATGAAATAAAAAAAAAGATAAAGGAGTTACGTAGTGAATATAGGGCTGTCCTTTGCAGACAGTTTGATTGGATCTTTGTAAGGTGTGAAAGGAGAAGACAAGACAGCTGGGAAATGTAGAGACAGACCGCACTGAACACAGAGACAGAAGGCATCAAGGCAGTTAACATAGAGGAGGGGAATGATATTATATTTTTGCGGGCGCAGAGAGCCCCAATTTTTCTTTATTTTACATGAGAGGGAAGAGTGTGAAAGGAATGAAGTAGAAAAGAGAGTTATGAGAGGGGACTGGGGAAAGAGGGAGGGTGAGGAGATATCAGAGCAGCTCCTATCCTGGTCTGGAGGACCTCAAATATTTCTAGTATGTGATGGGCCTATAGTGGAGTACCCTTATTATGTGGGGGTCGAGGCCTCTGATGGCTTGATTGTCAGAACTGACCAGGGCAGGGATTCTTGCACCTGCTGGAGGAAGTTCCTGCCCACTCAACCACATCCTACACTAGGACTCAAAGTTTATACCTTTCATGGCGTTTAAGGCTACATCACGCCAAGGTGCCTACAGGACTGAAGCCACCATCTAATCCTGTAAGGACAACCCTGTATGGGCAGAGGGAGATGGTGAGCATTCTTTGACATGGAAGGCATGTGGTTGCGCTGCTTCTGGGATGCCTTGACTTATGGAAAAGGGAACATAAAAGGGAGAGAAAGAAAATAATAAGTGGAAAACAACACAATTACATTAAAAAAAAAGATGAAGGTAGAGAGACTCAAAATAGAGATAATAAATGTACTTGTAATTTGGTGTTACATCAATATTTATTTTATTGACCGTGCTTAGTAACAATATATTAAACAGGTATAACACAGAAAATGTTATTACATTTTACACTGACTAATTCCACCAAATGGTAATTTATAGTGAATGTGGTAAAATAGTTGCTTACTGATACTGAAGTATTTATGCATTTCTACTCTGATTACCTTTTATATGTGAATGACTTTATATGTGACATTTTACTATCATTTTATTGTCTACAGAATGTAAGTCTTCTGTATAATGAGTTCATAAAAGGCAATAATGTTTTCAGACTAAATAGCACCTTTGGTTAACCAGGTCATTATCCTCCAGTAATATTCACTATTGTAAGAAATCTCTTCCTTGTCTACAGGAAGGAGAAAAGATGGCATTATTTACCTGTGGTATATGTGTGTGGATAGCTGTGAAATGCACTTATTTTTTTCTAGTAGATGTTATACGATGGATGCAATCATTAAGTACACAGTACGGTAAGCCTTGATACACTGAATGCAAAGTGCTACCAATAATGACCAGTCTTTTCATTAACTCACATTTTTTATTTCCCCTTATCATTTCTTCATTTTTGTCTTCTACAACAAAATGTTGAAGGCTGAAATGAGTTCCTGTGATATGATACATTGACATGCTCCAGACTGTCTGGAGGGACATAGGGTAAAGGTTACCTACTGGTGCATTGCTCTTAATAGCAAATTCACATTTGTTAAAGGCTGCCAAGTTTAACAAGAAGTTATTTCCCTTAGCAATGTAATCTGCAGTACACTTTGCATAGATCAATGTGTTTTCCTGACTTAATAGCTACAAATGCACCTGTAAGGCACAGAATTTCTACTTTGTGCTGAAATTATTTGAGTAGCTCAGTCTGCAAAAGTTTGTATGTAGGTCATTCAGCTGCTGATTCATCTCCCACCCACACTCTACTTGAGGTATGGTGGCTAGCACTGGTTAGCCATTTTGTACGTATCAATTATTCTTTAAAGGTTCAAATATATGCATTTCCTACAAAAGTAGCACAGTATAAAATAATTTCTGGCCTACACTGAGCCCTGCATTCTTTAAAAATTCTTATGTATTTCACAGATCATCACAATTTGTGAGTAAATGCATTATTTAGGTCTACCTACCTATATATATATATATATATCTATATATATATATATATATATATATATATATATATATGTGTGTGTGTGTGTGTGTGTGTGTGTGTGTGCGTGTCTGTGCATACATACACACATTTTATATATATATATATATATATATATATATATATATATATATATATATATATATATATATCTGTGTGTGTACAAGTAATGCATATACATAAATTAAATGCTCTATTTCTCTACTTACATGGATATAAAAAGTGTACACACCCCTGTTAAAATTCCAAGTTTTTGTGATATAAAAAAGTGAGACCACAATAAATAATTTCAAAACTTTTCCCACCTTTAATGTAACCTATAAGCTGTACAATTCAGTTGAAAAACAAATCTGCTAGGGGAAAAAATATAAAAAATAAAAAATGTACAATAATAATACTTTGTTGAACCACCTTTTGATTTAAATACAGCATTCAGTCTTCTTGGGTAGGAGTCTATCAGCATGGCACATCTTGACTTGACAATATTTGCCCACTCTTACTTGCAAAAGTGCTCCAAATCTGTCAGCTTGTGAGGGCATCTCTTGTGCACAGCCCTCTTCAGGTCACCCCACAGATTTTCTATTGGATTTACATCTGGGCTCTGGCTGGGCCATTCAAAAACTTTCATTTTCTTCTGGTGAAGCCATACTTTTGTTGATTTGGATGTATGCTTGGGGTCACTGTCGTGTTGAAAGGTGAAATTCCTCTTCATCTTCAGCTTTCTAGCAGACGCCTGACGGTTTTGGGCCAAAAGTGACTGGTATTTGGAACTGTTCATAATTCCCTCCACCTTGACTAAAGACCCAGTTCCAGCTGAAGAAAAGCAACTCCAAAGCATGATACTGCCACCACCATGCTTCACCGTGGGGATGGTGTTCTTTTGGTGATGCAAAGTGTTGTTTTTGTGCCAAATGTACCTTTTGGAATTGTGGCCAAAAAGTTCAACCTTGGTCTCATCGGACCATAACACATTTTCTCACATGCTTTTGGGAGACTTGATGTATTGTTTTGAAATTTTAGCTGGGCCTGGATGTTTTTGTGTGTAAGGAAAGGCTTCTGTCTTGCAACCCAACCCCATAGTTCAGACATATAGAGGAAAAAGGGAGATTGTTGTCACATGTAGTACACAACCAGTACTTGCCAGAAATTCCTGCAGCTCCTTCAATGTTGCTGTAGGTCTCTTGGCAGCCTCCTTAAGCAGTTTTTGTCTTGTCTTTTCATCAATTTTGGAGGGACATCCAGTTCTTTGCAAAGACACTGTTGTCCCATATTTTCTCCACGTTTTGATGACTGTCTTCACTGTGTTCCATGGTATATCCAATGCTGTGGAAATTTATTTGTACCCTTCTCCTGATTGATACCTTTCAACAATGAGATCTCTTTGATGGTTTGTAAGCTCTCTGTGAACCATGGCTTTTGCTGTAGCAGGCAACTGAGTAAATGTCGGGAAAATCCTACTAGGGCAGCTGAACTTTATTTGGGGTTAATTAGAGTCTCTTTATTTGATGGCAGGTGTGTACCCAAGAAGACTGAATGCTGTAATTAAATCAAAAGGTGCTTCAACAAAGTATTAGTTTAAGGGTGTGCACATTTATACAACCAGCTTATTGTACTTTTTTTATTTTTTATATTTTTTCTGCTTACAGATTTGTTTTTCAATTGAATTGTACAGGTTATAGGTCACATTAAAGGTGGGAATTTATTGTGGTCTCATTTTTTTTTATCACAAAAACCTGACATTTTAACAGGGGTGTGTACACTTTTTATATCCACTGTACATATATGTATGTGTATATATATATATATATATATATATATATATATATATATATATATATATATATATATATATATATATATATATATATATATATATATATATATATATATATGTGTGTGTGTGTGTGTAATATATATCTATATATACTATATATATATATATATATATATATATATATATATATACACACACACACACACACACACACACACACACACACACACATACTGTACAAACATACACACACAGACAAACATACATATGGGTGCATTATATCTACAACGCATTTTAGCCACAAAATTGTCACAACTGATATAAAACACATTTCATCTGAAACTAAAAGACATAATCACATTTGACAGAAGTGTATAAGGCTAAAGAAAATGACTTGTTGTGGAATGTGGATTTTAATCATAGAAATTACAATGCAAATTAGTGCCGATCAGTATCTGTGCCTTGCTAATACCTACTGTTATGTGGTATTGCTAGTTTTGCAAACTGTGCACTTTACTGACGTAAAAAACAACAAAAAAAGCAAGTTAGCTGCTTCAAACTTCACAAAGGCCAATTTATTGTAAGCGCTTTCGTCGGGGCAAATGTCCCAACTTCATCAGACAACTCAACAGCCATAAAAACCTCCATTTTATACTCACATTCAACATAATTAAACAACTAAACAGTTAAATCCTTGATTGAACCATTAGTTAAAACTACTTCATATTTAAAGTGCCCTTGCTTCCTGACTTGCAATTTATTGCAATGCCTTAGAAGCTATGGAAACAGTATAAAAAACTTGTTTTCACATGTTATTAAAAACCCCTAATAAATATTATAAAATCATAAAATACTATTACAAAAACATTTTGTTTGTATTTATATTCAATCTAAATATCGAGAAATCAGACAAAATGATAGGCACCTCTAAAGGACCCTATCTTTCATTATATAAATACCATATAAATCCATGACTTGCATAAATAATTAAATATCTAAAACATGTATGTAAAAAATGTAAGTTAGATACAATAAACGTCAGTTTGTGTATAGATATAACCTATACTAATCTAATAAACTTAATAGTGAAAGTATTAGATTAAAAACATATGCTTTAAGTTAACATTTTATCTAGAAAGTGCTTTTAACTTCAATATACATTTTATAGAAGCATATACATTCAGCCCAAGGGGGTGTATGTGCTGATGTCTGAATTTGTCACATAAGTTCACATTCCTTTAATCTTAATTCCCATGGTCCCCCTCTTAGATTAGGTTCAACTTTCTGAATTACTGTAAAGGCAAACTTATGTGTTGGATTCTCGGCTATGTGCTTAGCCAGGGCATTTGTCAGAATTCCCTTTTGAATATGATATTGGTGCTCATAAATTCTTTGCTTCAGCTTTCTTTCTGTTTTGCCTATATAAAATGATGGGCAAAATTCACATAATGCCACATATACTACTCCCTGGGAATCACAAGTATACTTTCCTCTTATTACATATTGTCTATCTCTAATGGTATACTGCTTTCCTAATTTTATGTACTTGCACTGCTGACAGTGTCCACATTTACCCATACCATTTCTAAATGTATGCTCCTGGCTCTGTCCTTCTAAAAGGCTTTTCAAATTTGGGCCTCTTCTATATGTGAAATATGATCGTGACTCCAACACTTTATTAATTCTATTATCTTCCAGGATTATAGTCCAATTCTTCAGTAGGATGTCCTTAATGTAACTAATGTCTAAGGAATATGTAATCAATAGACTGACTAGCTGTTACATTACTAACTGTTCTTGGTTGAGTACCCATGTGTCCTGTTTCAACAGGATTTTGTATATCATTACCCCTATAGTTACCTTGATAGCCATTCTGTACTATGGGTCTAAAATGGCCAGAAGTTCTTTTAAAGTTAACTTCATCTATAATATGTGTAAGGAAAGTTTCTGGGTACCCCCTTTTAAGAAACATGTCTTTCAAATTTGCACATTCCAATATGTAATCACTATCTGCAGAAACCATTCTGGCTGCCCTTACTATTTGGCCCTTTACAACAGCAGCTTTCTTTTGAAAATATGGGTGACAGCTTGTAAAGTGCAGAAAGGCATTTGAATAGGTGGGCTTTCTATAAATGGTTGTTCTATACCTATTATTACTTTTATCCTTGGTTATCTGAATGTCTGAAAAACTGATAGAATCCATTTCCACCTGGTGTGTGAATTCTAAGAATTTGGTAAACTCTGTTATTTTTGTAATAAATTCATCTACCATGCTTGTTTGGCCCTTCCACACAAAAAACATGTCGTCTTGGTACCTTGTGCACCATGCTACATTATCCTTGTAGATGTTATTACTAAAAAGGAAATGCCTTTCCCAAAATGCCATTATGCAATTGGCAAAACTGCCGCCATAGGGTGAGCCCATGGCCACCCCTGTTTTCTGCAAATAAAGGTCTCCATTAAAGTACATAAAATTATTTGAGAACACTAGTTCTCGTAATGTTTCAATCACATAGTTGTCCAAATTTCCAGCTCCTTTTAAATGTAGGGACTCCCTAACCGATTGTATTTCAAGCGTTTGTGGAATTACGGTATAGAGGTCCTTTATATCCACAGTTAAGAAGGCAAACTCATTGTTATATGCTAAATTATTAATGCCTTCTAAAAAACCCATGAATCAGAACAAATTTGTGTTTCAGTTCTTAGATAGGGCTTCAATTTGTTGTCTATGTATTTTGCACATGCGTATGTAATCGACCCCCTCCCATCTACTGTGGGCATTAGAGGTGGATCATTTAAATTTTTATCTATCTTAGGAGACCCAAATAGAGTTGGTATAACTGGTGCTGGCATATTCAAATATTTTAGGATGTCAATAGTAATACTTGCTTCCAAAAACAGATAATTTAGAACATTGTGAATTCTTTTATATGCCCCATTAAGTTAATTTAAGCTGACATGTTCATAAGTTTCACTTCATAAATGTTCAAGCATTTTATTAATATACATATCTTGATTCATAAACACCAATCCTCCTCTCTTGTCCAGTTTCATAGCCCTAATGTGACACAATGAATTTATACACAGTTAATGAATATATATATATATATATATATATATATATATATATATATATATATATATACATACATAGACACACACACGTTTGCATTCATAAATACATAGACGCATTCATACATTTTCTTCTACATACAAACATATAACAATGTGTTTATGCCCACATATTTACTTAGTCTCTGAAGTGAGAAAAAGAGAAAAGAAAAAAATATTTCTTGCAGAAATCTAGCCTTCTCTCCTCAACATGCAATACCCGTAGTCCAGCAGGTCCTCCCTCTGCAGGTTAACATACATGTGACAACACTGCTATGGAATCCCTTTTGGGGATGACAGGTGGTGACCCAACTTCTGTCAGAAGTTTACCTTCTTCCAGTCAATGTCCAGTGCTGTCTATTCCAGCTTCTGCATGTTGGACTCTTGCAGAAAGTGGAGAAGGATCTTTGTCTCTTCCTCAGACCAGTTTGGGGCATGACCCCAGGCCTTTACAGCTGCTGCTATCTTGTGAGGAGTCAACACAAAAGTAAAATATCCAATGCAGGACAAGGGAGGTGTGACATCACCATGGCCAACCCATTCAACCAAAAAGGGGTAGTACCCACGGAAGTGATAGCATTCTCAAGGTTGGTTTACTAACTGCACTGAAGCAGCCACATGGAGTTACACATTTTTTCCTTCAGACCTATATCTTTTTTGATATGTGTATGGAAAGCCATGTGCAGTCCATCAAGTGGACATGTCTTTCAGTAGATACTTTGTTATGTACAGGAATGTACTGACTAGACTACAAGAATGTCATTATGATTGTGGCATCCATTCTCTGGGCCAGTAATCAAGGAGCCTGAATCCTCACCACTGACACCAGTAAGGGATTTTCACTTGGAAGAAAATTGGATAAACACAGTATTTTCATTTGCAGCTCTCTGCACCAAACACAATTTCTCTTAAGAGCACACAGGGAACACGCTCAGTCTGATGGCTGGGTTTATCTCTCTCTCTCTCCAGGCCCCCAGTAAGACTCCCCCCTGGGATAGCTGTAGGGTTGAATTCTCAGCTGAGTGGTCCAGGCCAAGTCCTCCACCACCCTCTCATTGAAACCAGTGCTATGTTCCCCTGCACCAAGTAGCTGAAGAACACACTCTTTGAGATTTGATTTTCACACACACACACACACACACACACACACACACACACACACACACACACACACACACACACCTGGGAAAGGCTGGCATAGATTTATCAGTTATGCCCCTGTGCCCAGACTATAAGGTAGGTACTGCCACCAGAACACTCCAAAGCCAGCTACTCTAAGGCTCTTACAAGGGTACCCAACTATACTGAGTAAAATTAATACTAATACAAATGGTAGTGTTTGACCAATGCAGCAAGACTTTTAGGAGTGGCCACAGTGTCACCAAATAAATATATGTACTCTTAAAATGTACCAAGTCAAAATGGAAGGTTTAAATATATTTAATAATAAACAACAAAAGGACATGAAAATACTAAATATGTATTTATAATAAACACCAGAGTTTCAATCACATGAAATATTAAGAATAACACGGATAGATTCACACAGATAAGTAAAAGCAGCACTTAACTAATCTCACTATATTTTCCTGACTGATCTAAAGAATTACTGTTTGTTACTTAAAGCAAGACAAGACGAAGTGGGTGTGTGGCCTTCCTTCTTTGTCAAGTTTCAAAAACAGACTGCCCTGAGACTTCTGTCTCATCTAGTAATAAAGCATAATTTCAGTGCTGGCTTACAGAATGACATTACATATATCTGGTCATCTGATTTCTCGTTCCCACACTACCCCCTCCTTTACTAGAAACTGAATCATAAACACAGGTAGAGCTCTGCTGAGGTGTGTTATTGCATCTGGAAGCTATAATACCATTTCAAAATTCCACCCTTCCAGGGTAGCAATTAGTTCACCTCTAAAGACAATACAGTAGGATTCCTACTCCTGGTTTTCACAGACATCTTGTCTCTGGCTGCAATCAGAACTGTAAGATACAATCTTGATGACCTAAACCAGGTAATTGAATTTCAGACTATTTTTCCAAGTTAGGTGGACTGAGATTAACCTATTTTCTTCCAGTATCCTCTATTACAAAATATTCATTTCAATAGTTACAATAAAGTCTGACATACGGGTGTATTTCTTTTCTTTCCAGCAGTACCTACTGTTGGGGCATGTTTAACACAGGCAGCTTTACAAATACAATTTCAGCACAAGCATTTGTACCAATCAGTTTGGTATACAAATGACATACAATTCTTTACAAAGCTCCAGGTAGCTATACTGGTGTATGTTACACATCCACTGCGTACTTCTCCTGGCATAGTTGGCAATACTTTACATTATCACAATGGTGTTATTGAAAGATTTTAATGGCCATGCTGTCATAACATATGTGCTGAGTACATTATTTTATGATGCTGTAATTGCTAAGATGCTAATTATTTCTAGTGACTGGTAATAGGTGTGATACAGTCTGATAAGTGCAGCTGGATGATAGTGCAGTAAACTTCAGCTTAACTGTTAACAATACATATATTGCCCAAGGGTATAGCATATTTAAATATGATTCAGAAATGCTATACACTAACGTGCATTCCCATGCTCAGTAACCTCAGCACAACTTAGCCATGAGAAGCCGAAGGCATTTAATGTCTATGAGGATCAATGCACCAATACATAATATTGCTATTCATAGAACTTAGTTTGACTGAATTTCATTTGCATAAAAAAAGGTGTAAATGGGCCACAAGTCTCAATAGTCATACAGCCAATATGTTTAACTCCGCTTAGTCAAGTTGGCTGTCAATTGATTTATCAATGTGTAAAACAGATAAAGCAAGGTAACAAGCAACTTCAATTGAAAAATAATGGAAAATTAGGCAAATTTAACTAAGTTCACATTATTACTGGGAAAAACATACTGCTTTTAGGATAAGGTGTATGCATGGTTGTGAATGCTTATCATTTGTAATGTGTATAGAAAACTTCTGCGGGGACAACATTGTACATTTTGACAGTGTGGTACACAGGTTCATAGGTAGGTACTAGGCTATCTGCCCGAAGGCATTTATAAGCCAAGCCAGAATGTGTTGGCTTTTGCCACCCCCTTAGATTAGTTCCCTGAGCCTCTGTCCAGCAGAGCCATTGAAGTGATCCCTGGGGTAAACTTTCTGTTTTCCACCCACTCGTCAAGGTTTCTCTTGAAGAGGGTTAGCGAGGAGCTCTGCCTAATGTAGATTGCAATCTTGTTCCAGAGCATGGGAAGTCTCTGGGACAGGAATCTATCCCTCAAGCACGTCCTATTTATTGTTGTGGTGAGGTTTAGATCCCTGGAGGGTGTGGCTCGAGGGGATATGGTTTTCTTTAGGTGGAGCAAGTCCATCAATTCTGGGTTGGACATGGCCTTGTATGTCAGGCAGAGATCACCTCTGAGTAGGCAGTATGCAACCGAGTACAGCTGGAGTTTCTTCAGTCGAGCTGCATAGGGCATCTGCTTGAGGCCAGTGATCCTCTTGGTGAGGTACTTCTGTGGTCTTTCCAGTTGCAGGTGTTTTGTAAGGTACATCCCAAATGGGGCATTGTACTCTATAATGGGTCTGATGAATGATGCATAGAGGGGCCCAATGACCTTTTTTGATCTGGATGCAAACCCTTTTGTGATTAGGTGAGCCACATAGAAGGATTTTTAACCACTTTGGCAATGTGATTATCAAAGGAGAGGTTACTATCTACTTGGGTCCCCAGATCCCTTATTATGTCTTCCGTATTTAGGGGGCTACCACCTATGTGGTAGTTTGTGGGTACTTTGTTTTTTTCCAAAGGGGATGACTATGCACTTTCTGGCATTTAGCTTGAGGCCATGGTTTTGACACCAGGTATCTGTCCTAGTGAGCCCCTTTTGGAGGATGTTTGTGTCAGCCGGAGAGTCAATTACAGCCCCTAGTTTGCGAACTTGGTCATCCATAGTCCTCCTGTGCTTACCTGTACCTCTGAGAAGTATATGCCGAACAGGAGGGGTCCTAGGACTGAGCCCTGGGGAACTTAGAGTCAGACCTAGCTCCCACAACTCTTACCATGTGGGTTCTGTCCATGAGCCAGTTGGCAACCCATCTCGTGATGTAGGGGTTTATGTTCAGGCTGGTGAGCTTGTCTATAATACCTGAGTGAGGAATGGTGTCGAAGGCCTTTGCAAGGTCTAGGTAGGCTGTGTGGACCACCTTTCACTTGTCTATAGACTTGGTAACTGTCTCAAAGAAGTCCACCAGGTTTAGAGGCATGATCTGCCCTTAACAAAGTCGAACTGGGTATGGTCCAGTGTTTGGAGGTTTCCAATGTCTCTGGTAATGAGATTCATGATGATGATCTCCATAGCTTTGCAGACCAAGCTAGTCAGGCTTATAGGGCGATAGTTCCCGGGGTCCATTGTGGCTCCACCTTTGTGGAGTGGAATAACCGTTGCTGGGCACCACTCTGTGGGCACACAGCCTGTGGACAGGCTGAGTTTAAACAGTGTGTTTAAGTGAGGGGTTAGTTTATAGTTGAGCTCATGTAGGACACAGCCTAGGGCACAGTCCGTTCCCATTGATGCTGTGTTTTTGGCTTTGGAGAGGGATGTTTTAACTTGAGTGTCTGTGATTTCAGGGGCACTACATTCTTCTGGTATAGTTATGGGCCCTTTTGGGGCTGAGAGGGGGGTGAAGTTTGCACTGAACCTGTCTACCAGGATGTTGGCTATATCGGTCGGTTCAGTGTATTTTGTGCCATTCTGCACCAACTCCGAGCAGATCTGAGAATTGCCACTTAGATTCTTGACATAGTTAAAGAATGCCTTGTGGTTATCTTTGAAGTCCATGGCAATTTTTCTTTCGAAGCTAACCTTGGATGATTTTATGAGGGAACATAGTTTCTTGCTGATACTGATCAGGGATGTCTTCCCTTCTTGGGATTTTAGTCTTTTCTGTTCTAGTTTCCTCCTTTTATTGTATAGCTTGTTTATGACAGGGGTCCACCAGACTGGTTTTCTTTTCTTGGAGGAGTGAGTCTTGGTTTTGTTTGGGATAGCACAATCCATGCATTCTTGTAGGTGCCCATAGAGTGCATTAGTAAATGATTTTGCAACTTGGACAGTGTTATCCTTTAGCATGGGGGCTTTGAAACTTCCCACCTCAGTCTTAAGTAATGTGAAGTTTGCTTTTGAAAAGTTTTTCACGGTGGTTTCTTTGCCTGGGGGTGGTGGAGGAATGTGGATATCTAGAGTAATTAGTTTATGGTCAGATCTAACCAGCAAGGGGTTGACCTCCGGTGTGGAACACCAGTCACCCATGTTGGGGATGACCAGGTCCAATATGTTGTCACCTTTGGTGGGGGTGTTGACCAGTTGATCCAGGGCGTTTGAGTTTATAAATTCTAGGAAATGTTGGGCAAGGGCGTTTGTGCTTGAGTAGTTCTCCCAGTTAATGTTTGGGTAATTGAAATCAACCAATATCAGGGTGTTTGGTAGGACCTTTATGTCTCCCAGTGTTTCCAGGAATGTGGAGTGGGGGTCCTGGAACATGGTGGGTGATCTGTAGCAAGCTATAATTTGAATAGCAGTTTTGCCCATTGTCAGTTGCACATGGATGATCTCTGAAGCATCGTGCTGTGCCACTAACCTGGAGGTGTGGGTATCCTTGATGAATATGGATACTCCCCCGCCATTTGTATTTCGGTCCAGGTTTTGTGGCCGAAATGTATGGTATGAGTTGTAGCCTGGTAGTACTGGGGTGCTTTCTGGAGCCTTAAACCAAGTTTCTATTACTGCACATACATCGAGTTTCTCCATACTGAGGAGTGCCTCGAGTGTGTACATTTTGAGGTTTAGACTTCTGGCATTGAGTAGCATTACCCTCAGTTTTTGTTACTTGTGCTATTTACGGCTGTGGGTTTTTCATTTGAGCCTTGCCTAAAAGAGGCACTATGGGGGTGGCAAGAGCCTTGGCCAATATTTGAAAGCCTTAGGGTGACAAGTGCAAGCCATCTCTAGCAAAGCAGCATGGCTTGTCGAGCATGTCATCCCAGGCTGACAGACACTGGATTCCCTTTGAATGACACCAGAAGCTTAGCCAATTGTTGAAATTGATAATTTCTTCTCTATACCGTGGTATCATTCTTGGTGAGGGCAAGATGCTACTCAGAGTCAGGGTCATACCGGCCTGGGCTACGTGATCAGAGAGCTCCTCCATGTCTCTTTTCATGTAGTACAGGGAGGTACGGCTCAGGTCATTCACACCAACATGGACAATGACAGAGTCATATTTTTACTTGTTATGGAGTGACCTGAGTGCTTGTGTTATGTGGCGGATCCTGGCACCTGACAGGCAGCTAACAGTAACCTTCTCCTTGTTCAGTCTAGTGAGTGGGACATCAGTGTGCCTGACTATAGAGTCACCTATTACTAGTTTGTTGGGTATGTTATTTTGCCTTAAGGACTGTGATTGTGTGGCACATTGGTTTTATGAAGTATGTGTTTCATGGTTTGTGTTGGGGGGGGTGCAGGTTGCTTGGATGTCTGCTTTGGAGGTCTCTGTTGCTTCTACAGATTTTTATTTAGAGCCTCTGAGTATGTTTTCGTGTATTTATATGTGTTTTTTGCCAGTGCTGGTTTTATAGGTCTATGTGAGACTGGTGGTGTGATGCAAGTAATTCCCTTCTCCTCTTGACTGCCTGGTCCAGTCTTGGGTTGAGACAGCTTAGCCTCCAGTTTGGCTGTATAATTGCATCTCTCGCATGTATAAGTGTTTGGTGGAAGGAGGAGAGGGTTGTCTGTGTACATGAGGCAATTGTAACATTGCCTCAAAATGCCCAGATTCACCAGTTGGACCAGAGAGTACACCTGAAACTGCCTTTGGACATGCCTGGATAGGTACAGTGAACTGTTTTACTGAATGGCTGGTAAGGTCAAATAGACAGCCTTGTCCTTCTCTACAGCATGGGGGGGTCTAGTGCTAAGGTTTATTAGTGCTTGCTATGAGTTTTGAGCAAGTGCCAGTATGAGAAGTGAATGGTTTGAGTGCTTAAGTTGAAAGTTTGTCTAGTTCCAAGGGAAAAATTGAAGAGTAGACTTGAGCCGTGAATAGTTATACCCTAGTTAACCAGTGCTGCCCAGCGTGCAAACCCGTGCAAATGCAGGTTTTATACCAGGGAAATGAATTAGCCAAAAATGGCCAATAAACTACTAATTTCTGGGCTGAAACCACTCCTCCAGGGACAGATAGGCTGCTCAAAGTTCCCTCTCTCACAGTGAACAGAGAAACTTCCTTCTATCCAAGAAAGGTATGGGCAAACACAGAAACTTGTAACCCAGCCCTGAATTCAGCACTAACCTGAAAACTGGACTATATTGGCTTAGAAAGGTGGGAAAACAAGTATATTTTTTTTTTGTTTTTTTTCAGAAAATAAAGCAGATACAATCAAAAAATACTTTAAGTGCACAGAAATGGCTATCACACTTGATTGTGTAGCCTACAACAATTAAACAGGTAATTTAAACATAAAAACGACTTTGTTAAAGTGCAGGCAGTAAAATAAGTACAATATGTAGCTGAAACAAGCTTTTTAAATCACAGAAACTGTGGAAAATTGACGTTTTAGGCGGAATTAGCTAAAGGCAGCAAGAAAATACAGAAAAATTATACGTAATCACTCCAAAATCTCTCTTTTGTCTCTGCTGCTGTAGAACTCTGCAGGGCACCAGGCAGGAGCTTGCTGAGCTGTATACTAGCACAAAAACCTTGCAAATGCAGGTTTTATAGCAGGGAAATGAAAGAGATAGAAATTAGCCCAAAATGGCCAATAAACTACTAATTTCTGGGCTGAAACCACTCCTCCAGGGACAGATAGGCTGCTCAAAGCTCCCTCTCTCACAGTGAACAGAGAAACGTCCTTCTATCCAAGTAAGGTATGGGCAAACACAGAAACTTGTAACACAGCCCTGAATTCAGCACTAACCTGAAAACTGGACTTTACTAGCTTAGAAAGGTGGGAAAACAAGTATTTTTTTTTTCAGAAAATAAAGCAGATACAATAAAAAAAAAACACTTTAAATGCACAGAAATGTCTATCACATTTGAGTGTGTAGCCTACAACAGTTAAACAGGTAATTTGAACACAAAAACGACTTTGTTAAAGTGCAGGCAGTAAAATAAGTACAATATGTAGCTGAAACAAGTTTTTAAATCACAGAAACTCTAGAAAATTGGTGTTTTAGGTGGAATTAGCTAAAGGCAGCAAGAAAATGCAGAAAAATTATACTTAATCACTCAAAAGTGATAAATACACAATAACATAATCAGTGGCACGTGCTTGTACTGGTAATATGCTTTACAGCTTTTCTTCAGTAATTCATTATCAACTGATTATTGTATTAAAAAAGGTTTACACTTTAGTTACTTGAAATATGCGTAGAAATGTGCCTAACTTCATTGACTTATTGATGTTACCTGCTGTTATAACACCACATTACAATTATGTACCATGAGTGAAAGTGTTGTCTTAATTCCTTATGTTAATGCTGGTATGCTGTTGCTCTGAACTGGTAGTAGGTCTCAGGATTCTTTCATTATGTTACTGCTAGAAAGCTTTGACAGGGAACGTAGGTGTCAGGACTGGTAATTTGTACTCGTACATATAGGTTTGCCTAAAGTGAAGCTGGATGGCTTCTGTAGTCCCAAAGCACACTGAAGTTAGAAGTGCTTTGCTGAACATATTATGTGTTCCTTGCTATCTTTTATTGCAAAACTGTTCTTATATTACTGGGTACCTTTCTAGTAAGATGCTGAAAATACACTGAAATGTATTGCCATTTGCATCTAGGAAGGACAGACATGCTTTGTGGTGTACTTGGGAAAGTACAGTGGAAATCATATAAGTTATTCTGCATTCCTTCCTGAAAACAAGAATAGAAAAAAAATCCTTTTGCTTCTTTCAAGACTTTTTTGATGTACATTAACTTGTCAGGCTTATGTAACACGGGTGTAGGATTCAATGAACAGATTTTCTGTAATACATAAGGGCAAGGGCAGAAACTGCAGCCTGTCCATAGTGAGTAGTAGTATATACTTACAAACCATGACTCATTCAATCTTAGTGGACTGCATCTTTTTGGCCAGCAAACTCCACTGAGCACCTACATTTTTGGCTCAGCCAAGACAAGTAGTTCAAACTGAAAAACACTTGGTCTGGCAGCAACAGTAGTCATTTTCTCAGGTTGCAAAGAAGATAAAAAAATATGACTCCACCTTTTATAAAGGCTCTGCCCACAACATTGAAACACTTCAAAAATGACTACAAATTGCAAACAGGTGGGAAGGCCCTGTCTATCTCTCAGCTGTACAGATTTTCACAGAATGTCCAGATTTTTGGATATTTTGGTCTGTTTTTCATACAATTGTGGTTTTCTGAGAAATCATCAAGGGTTGAAATGAGAAAATAATGATAGACATTTGATTTTCAGACTTCATACCCTTAAGAAAATGCATGCTAATATATGTTATTCTATCAACTTTCTAAATTTGTAAGAGCAATATTTAAAGTGTCCCTATTTTTGGGACTGTGTCCCCACATGATGTATAGCTTTGCCAAGAGTTCTTGATCTAAGAGGTTGAGCGGTATGAAAGGGGGCTCAATACCATAAAAAGTTCTAAGGCTTTTATCATTTCCATCTCAGCTCTTTACTTGCATATTTTTATTAAAGGCTGCTGCATCTAAGTACAGCTAGCCTGTGTGGATTACTTCAAAGTTGTGCTTTGCTGTTACCTGCACAGATTGCCTTTATTTCTAAGCACAGTGACTATAAATACCATCTTTACTTTTGTTGATTTGATTTTTACATTTGCTCCCATTAACCTGTAAAGTTACTGTCACTATTAAGTAACTGCAAGTGTCCTTCAATGGTGCCTTTTCAGTGTCCATTTAATTTTACTTATAAAAATAAATTCAATGCTTAATTCTATTTTCCATTTCTATTATATATTGAGTAATGATACTCCTACTTCATAACATAGAGCTTAAGCATCTCTGTTATACCTTTTAATGTCACTTTGGTGCTGATCACTACTTTGGTGGGCTTTAAGATGTTACTTGATGCAGTCTTAAATGGGACTTTTTTCTAATGGAATGCTTACAACTACTTTCTTACTGTCATTCACAAAAGTAATGGACACTAATGATTCAGTATCAAGTTACACGTGTAGCTTGTCTCTTGATGCCTGTGAAATAGCTTATATATATGTTGGTCATTTTGCTGCCAAATTAGTATCTTCAGACACTGAATGCCTTTATACTTCCAGGTCATCATTAGCTGCTTGTGATCTTTGGCCTAGCTATCAGCCTATACTATTATGCCCTGCAACACCCTTAAGTGTACTTCCTAGCATTCTGTGCTAGTCTGTCATTTACATATTCAACCTGTTAACTTCTTTCAATTTTTTTTAAATATGGTGACAAGAATGGACCCATTCCTAAGTCAGGGCATAACTTTAGTTTGGAGACTTTATTTTGCTTCAATTCTTGAAGCCTAATGACTATCCTGTGGACTGAACACTTACACAGTTCTTGTTGCAGTTCCATGGCATACTTTGCAGTGGTTTTCCATGGACAGTGTGATGTATAGAGCCTTATCTAGAACTGTCTCTGATTTTAACAATACGCTTTTTGCGTATTCTTAGTAACAGAACCACACACAAGCCTCTCATACCAATGTCTTAAATTGGTCATTCTTACAACAGGGAAATTTCTCCCCTCTTAGGTACCTCAGCTGTGTATTCAGAAATAGCACCCTCTTTCTTTAGATTACAATTTAGGCCCTAAAGTGCCACTTATAACAGATGGCTTTGAACCAGTGACTTTTAAGATGTGTATGAGGACAGACAGGGACAATTACATTTTTACTCATGCTATAGGTAAATTAGAAGGTACTTGATGTTTGTTTGTGAGATATTTAAGGATGAATTCATTTTTAAAGGAACATGCTTGAAAATAGACTACTTATACAATTCATCTTAGAAATAAGAATTGCAATTCAGCAGTTAGTGTTTTAGGACAAAAGAAGAAGACATGTGGCTCCCTTTCTGAGTATCCCATGGATAGAACAGTTTGATGTCATAAGTTAAACAAGCCAATGACTTGAATTTATCCAAGAATGAATTAGATAATTACTCGCAGATTGTATCCATTTTTAAGGCAAGAAATATGGCATCTTTAAAATATGTCATCATAGGATCATGCAAATTACTAAGCTAATGGCCCTAGGGCCCTTACAAGCCCAGGCAAGTTCTACCCTTATTTCCATGATCAGCACCTATTGCCCCTGTCCAAGACAGACACAGGTGAAACCCCCAGGGTGAATTTATAGTTACCCATCCAATCATCTAGACTGCATTTGAAGAGGGCCAATGAGATGCTCTTTTTGACATGAAGTGGGAGCCTGATCCAAAGGTGTGGTAAGCTGTGGAAGACAAATCTGTCCCTCCAGCAGGTTCTATTAATGTCACATACCAGGTTATGGTCTTTAGAGTGAGTAACCCATGTATGATTTGACTTGCAGATATGCAGCATTTCCAATAAAGCAGGGTCAGAAATTTCTTATATACAAGGCAGAGATTGCCTATGAGTAGTCTGTATGAAACAGAATAAAGTGACAATGATTTCTAATGATCCACAAATGACATATATTGAAGACCTTGAATTTTCCTTGTAAGGAACCTTTGTGGTCTCTCCACTTGCTGCAGGTACTTGGAAAGGTAAATACCAAAAGGAGCACTATATTATTGTTTTGATGAGGGAAGAGTACAGGGAGGTTATAACTTCTTTATTTCTGGAGGCAATGCCCTTACTTATGAGATGAGCAATACAGAGTGCTCTTCTAACCACTGTGGAGACATGGTGATCAAAGCTAAGGTTGCTGTCAACCTGTGTGCCCAAGTCTCTCACCACTGAGTGCATACTTAGGGTGCTGCTATTGATGTGGTAGTAGTAGGAACATCACTCTTACCAAAAGGGATGATAATACAGTTTTTGCAATGAATTTAAGGCCACAACTTTGGCACCAATCATTTTTTGTGTAAGACCCTCTTGTAGGATGTTGACATCATTTGGAAATTATATGACCATTCCCTGTTTGCAGTCATCAGCAAACTTTGTCAGCCACAGACCTTTAGGTTTTGCTTGTACTTCAGAGAAATAGATTCCAGACAGTAGGGGTCTCAGGACTGATCCCTGTGGAATACCACTGGTTACAGGTATGCATCTGAAGGTAGATTCCCCTATTTTGACTATATGTGTTATATCGGTGAGTCAGTTAGTGTCCCATCTAATGATATAAGGGTAGTTTCCTAGCTGGGTGAGTTTGTCAATGATGCCTGAGTGGGGGATAGTGTCAAAAGCTTAAGTCTAGGTAGGCTGTATGCACATTTCCCCTCATGCAGGGCCTTGGTGACTTTCTCAAAGTCGTCCACCAGATTTAACAGGCATGATCTCCCTTTGAAAAATCCAAACTGAGTAGGGTCAAGTAGTGTTTGGAGAGTACCTATATCTTTGTTGATAAAGTCCATGATGATTCAACTCCATGGCCTTGCAGATAAGGCTAGTCAGGCTAATAGGTCTACAGTTCCTGGGGTCAGTGGAAGCACCACCTTTGTGCAACGGAATATCGGTGGCTATTTTCCATTCAGCTGGGATGAAGCTGGTGCTTAGACTATGACTGAGAAGAGTACCTAATGGTGCTGTTAATTTTTGTTGAGTCCATGTAGGACGCAGCCTGGGATGTTATCAGGTCCCATAGATACTGTGCTTTTGGCTTTAGAGAGGGCATTTACAACCTGCTCTTTAGAGATACACCATAGAGGACAGGTGGTAGGAATGTCATGGGGTATGTGAGGCAGGGACAGGGGTGTGACGTTTTCACAGAACCTGTCAGCCAACAGGTTAGCTATGTCCACAGGCTCAGTATATGTGGCATTATTAACTACCAGTTTGGCACAAATCTGGACCTTTCCTTTTATGTTATGGATGTAACTAAAGAACTCCTTATGGTTGTCCTTAGTTGAGGAAGCTAATTTGGATTTGTAGTTTGCTTTGGAAGACTTCATAAGAAATCTTATTTGCTTGATCTTGTTTAAGCTGAGGAGGGAGTGTTTCCAGTTTAGGGATCGCTCCCTCTTACACTTAGACAGCAATTTCTTATTATTATTGTAAAGCCTGTTAATGGCAGTTGTCTACCAGGCAGGGTTGCTCTTCCTTGAGGAGCTTTATTTGGTCCTATCAGGCATGGCCGAGTCTATGCAGTTATACAGGTGTTTGTATAAAGCATTGGTGTAGAACTCAGCAAAGTTGCCAGTTCCATCTGAGGTGGAGGTGTGCCATGAAGCTATTTATACCATCCCATAAAGTTTTTGTTAAATGTAGCATGCTTGTTATTTATTTGGCCTGTCACCAAATTAACATCATCAGTTGTATCAACACTATCAAGCCCCTAGAATATTTATACATCAGTTCTAAGAAACACATCAACTGCTGAAGAAATACCAAACAGAAGTGCTAAAAATATATACCTTTCTATATATGAATCAAAAGTATGCCTTTTGGAATTTTGTCAAATCCGTTTTTCAAAATTTCTGGTTTGCATAAAAAATACTTTGATACTGGCATACTGGACATTGCACTTGCAGTTGCACTGTGCTGATGATCACAGTTACAGTCCAAGTGTACACTCACCCCATTTTCTCATTGTGCCACACAGTTCAGCAGTACTAGGGTATGCTATTGGACTGATTTCACTGTGACTGAGTTTTTCTACTCCTTAAGTAAATCTTTTTAAGATTTACAAAAGGGACGTAATACTTTGCGTCATCCCACCCCATGCTTGCACATTTTACTACTAGTGTTTTGGTCACATACAGGGTCAAGTAGTTTATTGTTATAATGCTGAATGCCCCGTTTTTCTTCCATAAAGGCATAACTCTCCCTCACCTGTGTCTCAAACTGTTGCAGCAGATTGATTCCTTTTTCAATAATATGTAGACATTATACCTCAAACACATGACATTTTAGGCATTTTGAGAGTACCTCTTGTACCTGCTTCAGTTAAATTTGTTAGGTTTTAACACAGGCATTTTCTTCATCCATCAATCCTCTTCTTTTGCACAGGATTTACTCTGAGTCTTCCTTTAATGTTCATTTTACCTCTTGTGCTTTCACTTGAATTTGACCTAAGTGATATGCAGTTACTCATAATGCACACTCCAACACAGTGCACAAACCACAAACAGAACAAATAAGTCCATCAAAGTAGCGTGAGTAGAGTGGGGTAAAGGGGGAAGATCAGGAGAACAAGGTACCAGTACTGAGAGTCACCCACATGCTACTTAAGCCAGCTATGCCTCTGATACAGCATTAATGAAAATTGCAATATTTACTGAGATTAGATAAATTCCAGCTGCACCCAAAAGACATTTCTTTTGATTGAATTAAATTGTCTGAGGAAGACTGCCCTCAGGATGAAAACACTCGCTCTGTTTAGCCTACAAATTGTTATTGCATTACTCCTTTCTAGTTTGCTTTGTACTTTTTGTGCTCATTTTTGAATCATTTGTATATAATCTTGTGCTATGGACAAAATTAAATTCAAATTTCATTGTGTTATATTCAGCATATATTCTGCTTGGTTACAGAATGCATATTTACAGCCTTCTATATAACTCATGTAAGTCATTTTGTACAGCACTGTCTCTTTCGACAGAGGCCTTTTCTTTTGCAGGCACCTGCACATCACGAATATAATTTGTGGTTTAACTTCATTTCCCATATTTCATTTTCCCAAAAGTCTTTTGTTGCAAAAAACATGTCTTGTAATAAATGGAATAAATACCACAATCCAAGGAACAGATAAAACACCAAACAAAAAGCACCTTGTATAGTTGAGTCAGCAAGGATATCCATACAAAGCTTTTAGTGTCCACACTGTTTATTAGCCGCTTTCATCAAAAGACCATCAGAAAACAAATTCACAATAAGTTACACCCTTTATAAATACTGCATTCAATTAACAGTCAATAAAACAATCAAGTAGCAAAAACAATTAACCATTTAAACTTTCTTAACATACACCTTTCTGTTTAAAAACAAAACACTTAATATTCACTGCATCAAGTTCTGGACTTATATCTGATCTCAACTTTATTTGCCAGGAAGCTTCTCTTTGCTCCAAATATAATTTTAAATCACTTCCCCTTAAATCTAAATGCCCTTGTTCTATAACCAAAAATAAAAATTTCTTAAAATTAGGGCAAATCAAGGTGTGTTTGTACAGACCACTTTTTGTATCTTTCTTTCTAATGTAGTACTGGTGTTCCTTAATACGTTCCAGCAGCCTTCTAGTAGTCATTCCAATACAGAAAGTTGGACAGCCAGACCACATACTTATATAAACAACACACCTTGTTTGACAATTGAACCTTTCATTCACTATAATAGTATAAGCTGGGTTGTTAAACATAATGAAAGGACCCTCCAAAATGTAGTGGCAAATGTTGCACTGTCCACATTTAAACATTCCTTTCATCTTATTAGATGAAATATTACCTAATATTCTAGTATTAACTTTTTGTAGCAAGTTCTTTAAATTGTAACTGTTCTTATAAACAAACCTGGGGTTATGTCCTACCACTTTGTACAATTCCTTGTTGCTTGTAAGACATTCCAGTTACTATTTATAATTGATCAAATTGATATCTAGGATGCAGGTCAAACTTCTGTCTTCATTTTCATTTCTACTATCATCTCTTCCCAAAGTTCTTTTTTTTTACTAATAAATGGATACTTCAGAATTGGCGGAAAGGACAAGGGCCTATTTTCAATAATTTCATTTTCTAACCACTTCAAAAATTCTTCTTTAGATCTCCTGCTAATAAATAAGTCTGTGATAAAACTAAATTCTTCTATCAAGGTTGTCTCATCAGTTGTCATCTGACTAGCCCTGATGTACTGTTCCCTCGGCAAACTATTTTTCATAAAACATGGATGATTACTCCTTTGATGTAAATAACTATTAGTAAAAGTTGCTTTTCTATGTACTTTGCTGTTAAATTCCATACAACTCATTCTAAAATATAGTAACATCCAAAAAATTCACTGTATGACCTACCTCCCCAATTGTAAATTTCAAAAAAGTAGATCCCTCACTGATTTCTTTCAATAAATTCTGACTGTCAGCACTACTACCTGCTTACACAGAGAACAAGTCATCTACAAAGCATTTGTAAAAACACACCTTAAAAAGGTTCATAACATTGCTTAGTACACTGATTTCCCACCAACCTAATGCAATGTTAACAAAAGATGGGGCAGCTGGAGACCCCATAGCCCCCCTCTTAATTGTTTGTAAAATTGTTTACTGAAAATAAAATAATTGTTATCCAATAAAACTTCTAATAAACTGCAGTAAAAATGAACTTGCGGATTCATAAAATCAGTATGGTTAATAAGAAACATTCTGACAAACTGTACTCCATCTTCATGGGGAATCATAGTAAACAATGAACAGACATCAATCGTACACATTGTATTTTTTTCTGTGTTGTATTCATAAAGATTACTAAACTCAAGATATTGATTCAAAAAATCCCAAGATTCCAAGATGAAGGACTTCAACCTACTAACTAAAGGATTTAATACAGAATTGATTACCAGGAAAATCCCCTCTGTGATATAATTAGGGGCAGAAACTATCATCCGAAAGGGGGGGGGGTTATCAATCACTTGTGTAATTTTGGAATCCCGAACAATACACCTACTCTAGAATTTTCAATGTCACAAAACTTGAAAGTTTGTTCATCTAAACTTTTCTCTAATAAACTGTCATATAAAAAGGCATGCACATATCTATAATATTCATTAATTCATGTGCTGTCAACCTTACTATATTCATTTTCGTCATTCAACATATTTTCGAGACTTGCAACATATTTTTCTTGGTCCATCAGAATCAACGCACCCCCTTTATCAGCCTTCATAATTCATAATTTTTTATTTTGTGCAATTTCCTTTAAAGCTTGCTTTTCATCAATAGTAAGATTAAAAAACTTATCAACACTTTTCTTACACAATAAATCCCTAATACCATAAAGTTTAAAACATCTTTAAAGTATAGTTCAAAGGCGTATTAAAGGATTACGGTTTTACAAACTGGGATATATTCATTGCTTTTACTTCATTTAAAACATACCTTAGATTATAAAGGGTTTAACTTATTCGGCCGGATTCAGCAAGCTCTGCACGGAGTGCAGGAATAGTACAAGAACTGCTGCACACAATATGGCCGATGAGCGATCCAGGATTGAGCTCCCAGGACGTGCATGAGCACTCCTACACTATTACGGCATGGACAACACTGCTATATGCTAATTACCTCATTTGCTGGTGAAAAACATGCAAATAAGGTGAATTAGCGATCCAGGAAGCAGGCAGTTGTCTGTGCCTGAACAGTGTACAAAGCAAAAATGTATTCAGCTAGTAGCTGAATACATTTCTGCAAATTACAAAACAGAGGCATGACAGCGCGAAAGAAAACATGTACTACATTTAGTAGGCATGTGAAAAATAGCTAAAATTTTATAAAATAAAACATTTTTTTTGTTGTTGATCTCGGCCATTTAAGCATAGGGCAGCGGTGTGCAAATGGGATTGTGCTGAAAATTAAAAAAAATAAAAGGGGGAAAAGCAATTTTCTAGAAAATCTGCATTTTGCCATTATAGTCAATGGCATGCAGAATGAAAACAATACCAGGGAACAGTGGTTGCTAAGGGGAAAGGCTCAGTGTGAGTGCAGTAACTATGGAGTAAGGCATTGGGGTATGCAAATGAGGGGAATCTTAATGAATCACAGATTTCTTCTAAGTGTCAGACTGCACCTAACTGTGTAGGTGCTCTAATATAACCACATAAGCAGGAGAAGTAAATGACATCAAAAGGGGGTGTGCAGTGCTTGCTATAAGCACATTGGAGCACTGTTGTCTGGATTTATGCTTAGCTAAGCGAGGGTGTGTGTCTGAGGCTGAAATGTCTTACACCATGAAATGATGAGCATGTTCACGTCCAGGGAGGGACATTTCTGCTAAAATGTGTTTACCTTACCTAAATGGGTTTGCACATGTGCACTGGGACTAAAACCAAAAAAAAAAAAGCCACAGGAAATGGCAGCACTGTGCATATGTAAGCAAGGGGGTGTGTCCAGGCTGTATAACCTTGTTTACCTTACCTAAACAAGTGAGCGTTGCCTGCACCGGTATTTAAATCACAAAAATAAAAAAAAATACAGGAAATGGCAAGTGGAACAAGAAAAAAAGGGAAATAGCAGAACAGAGGCACTAAAATAGAAGTAATAGAGCTGGCAGGTGGAAAGTATCGTACTCAGCCAATCACACAGGCAGCATCTGCAGCACACCACTATAAACTATGCAAACACCATGAAGTCTGGTTTAACCCACAAACTCTATACTACCGGTATACACAGATGGAGAAATTTTACCTGACAAAACTAACAAAATGTTAGGGGCTGCTGTTGCTCTCTTACAGCAGTATGTGGAAGAGGCTGAGGGTGGCGAAGAGGACAATGCTGACAACTGCCTCAGACTTATGAGAAGGAGGAGAAGAGTGTTCAGACCCAGGATAACCTACCAGGGGCTACATGATCTGGAGATAGTACAGGGCTACAGGGTGGACAGGGCCATACTGCAGCAAACTGTGGAGCTGTGCCGGCCTCAACTCACATCCAGAGCAAATAGAGGGGAACCCATCCCAGTGGATACCAAGGTATGTGTAGCCCTAAGAATACTAGCTACAGGTACTTTCCAAAGAGCAACTGGGGATATCATGGGGATCTCATAGGCATCTGCATCCAGGATACTCCCCTAGTTCCTAGATGCCATGTGAACACATGCTGTGGAGCACATTAAATTCCCCAGGACCCATGAGGAGCTGACTGGCAATATGTGTCTCTTCTACCATGTAGCAGACTACCCGGAGGTACTGGGTTCCATAGACTGCACGCACATCCACATCAAAGCACCACCTGGTGACCAGGGTACGGTCTACATAAACCGCAAGGGGTTCCACTCCATCAACTTCACCACCATAAGAGTCAAGCAAAAACTGAGGGTAATGCTACTCAATGCTAGAAGTCTAAATCTCAAAATGCACTCACCCGAGGCACTCCTTAAAATGGAGAACATCGATATCTGTGCAGTGACTAAGACCTGGTTCAAGGCTCCAGAGAGCATCCCTGCACTACCAGGATATAACTCATACCACACTTTTTGGCCATGTAACCTGGACCGAAACACCAAAGACGGAGGTATGTCCATACTCATTAAGGATATCCACACCTCCAGGCTAGTTGCTCAGCATAATGCATCCGAGGTTATCCAAGTGCAACTAACTCTGGTCAAAACTGCAATCCAAATTGTAGCTTGATACAGATCCCCCAACATGTTCCAGGATTCCCACTCCTCTTTTCTTGAGGTACTGGAAAATATTAGGGTTCAACCAAACACCTTAATAATGGGCGACTTCAACTACCCCACCATTAATTGGGAAAACTACTTACATACCAGCTCCTTAGCTCAACGCTTTCTGGAATTCATAAACTCCAATGCCCTGGTTCAACTTATCCACACCTCCACCAGTGGCAACAATATCCTAGACCTAGTCATTACCAACATGAGTGACCGGTGTTCCACACCTGAAGTCAACTCCTCGTTGGTCCGATCTGACCATAAGCTAATCACCCTTGATATCCACATCCTGCCCCCACCCCCCATTAAGGAAACCACGGTAAAAAAATTCTCCAAAGCCAACTTCATGGTTCTTAAGACAGAAGTGGTGAACTTCATGACACCCATGCAGATGGACAATACAGTTACAGCTGCTGAATCCTACACAAATGCAGTCTATAAGCACTTACAAGAGTGCATGGATCGTGCTATCCCAAACAGAATCAAGACGCTATCCTCCAAACAAAGTAAGCCAATCTGGTGGTCCCCTGCCATAAACAAACTGTACAACAGAAGGAAGAAACTGTTGCAAAAGAGAGTAAAATCCCATGAGTGGAGGAGCTCCCTGGTCAGCCTCAGTAAGAAGCTGAGATCCCTTATAAGATCCTCCAAAGCTAGCTATGAAAACAAAATTGCCACTAATTCTAAGGACAACCACAAAGCATTCTATAGCTATGTCAAGAATCTCCATGGCAACACCCAGATCTGCTTTGAGTTACAGCACAATGGCACAAAAATTACAGAACCAACTGATATTGCCAACATCCTGGCAGATAGGTTCAGTGCTAACTTTACCCCCCACCCCCCACCCCCTAAAGCACCCATATCTATACAGGAAGAATGCAGAGTTTATGTAATCACAACTATGCAGGTAAAAGCTGCACTCTCTAAAGACAAAAACACAGCATCCATGGGACCGGACAACATCCCAGGCTACATTTTACATGAACTTCAGAATGAACTGGCTCCCCACTTAAGCACCATGTTCAATAATAGCCTTGCATCAGGATTTGTGCCCACTGAATGGTGCACAGCAACAGTTATCCCACTCCACAAAGGGGGAGCCACCACTGATCCCAGGAACTATCAGCCTAGTAGCCTGACAAGCCTGGTCTGCAAGGCCATGGAATGTATCATCATGGAACTCATAAACAAAGACATTGGTAACCTCCAAACTCTTGATCCCACCCAGTTCGGGTTTGTGAAAGGCAGATCATGCCTCCTGAACCTGATCGACTTTTCTGAGGCAGTCATCAAAGCCGTAGATGAGGGTAAGGTGGTTCACACAGCCTATCTTGACCTCGCCAAGGCTTTCAATACCATCCCCCATTATAGAATTATAGCTAAACTCACTAAACTAGGTATAAATCCCTACATTACAAGATGGGTTGCCAGCTGGCTAATGGACAGAACCCACACTGTAAAAGTTGCAGACTCCAAATCTGACCTCAAAGCAGTGACAAGTGGAGTAGCACAGGGTTCTGTCCTGGGACCTCTCCTGTTTGGTATCTACTTCTCTGAAGTACAGGCTAACACAGAAGGCCTCTGGCTAATGAAGTTTGCAGATGGCTGCAAACTAGGAGCCATAGTCAAGTCCCCAAATGATGTGGACATCCTACAGAAGGGCCTTGCTGAGACAGATGCCTGGTGTCAGAGCCATGGCCTCAAGCTCAATGCCAAAAAGTGCAGTGTCATCCCTTTTGGTAAAAACTCTGCACCCATGAACTACCACACAGGCAGCAATCTACTTAACACCAAATGTGTGATAAGACACCTTGGGACCCAGGTGGACAGTAGTCTCTCCTTTGATAGTCACATCGCCACAGTAGTTAGGAAGTCCTTCTACGTGGCACACCTCATGATAAAGGGGTTCTCATCCAGGAAAAAAGAGGTCATTGTTCCCCTCTAATCGACACTCATTAGACCCATTGTAGAGTATAATGCCCCTTTGGAATGTACCTCACAAGACATCTGCAGCAGCTGGAAAGGCCACAGAAGTACCTCATAAAGAGGATTAATGGCCTCAAACAAATGCCCTACACTGACAGTCTCAAAAAACTCCAGCTTTACTCCATAGCATATCACCTACTCCGAGGTGATCTCTGTCTAACATATAAAGCTATGTCAAACCCAGAGCTGTTGGACATGCTACACCTTAAGAAATCCCAATCTCTCCAAGCTACACACTCTAGGGACCTAAACCCTGTCACCACAATAAACAGGACATGCTGGAGGGATAGATTCCTGTCTCAGAGACTTCCCACACTCTGGAACAGGCTGCCCATCTATGTCAAGCAAAGTTCTTCACTAGCACTCTTGAAGAAAAATCTTGATGAGTGGATGGGAAATAGGAATTCATCCTGGGGATCACTTCTGTGTCTCTGCTTGACAGTGGCACAGGAAAATAACTTTCTTGGGTGGCGTAAGCCAGGGAATCTTGTTGGCTAGGCTTGCATAGGCCCTTGGGCCGATAGCCTAGTACCTACCTATGAACATATGAACCTATGAACTGCCAGGTTGTGTGAGATGCCCAGGGCATTATCATGAATGTGTGTGCTGGCTGCCCTAGAAGCTATCATGACTCCCACATCTGGCATTCCTCACAGCTTATTAGTGGTTTGCCAGGGGGGACATCCCATATGGACATTTAGTGGGGGATACTGGCTATGCACTGGAGCCATGGATGATGACATCCATCAGAAATGCACACACACCAACACAAGAATGCCATAATGAGGCATTGCCACAAACCAGGATCATTATAGAGTGTGTGTTTGGGATGCTCAAGTCATGGTTCTGCTGTCTTGACATATCCGGTGGAGCACTGCAGTACTCTCCAGCCACATGTGCACACATGGTCATAGTATGTGCAATGCTACACAATATGATCCTGTGGAAACAGCTGCAGCAGGAACAAAATGGGGAAGGGTCACACAGCCCCCACCATTGCCAAGGCCTCCACAGGCACAGAGTGACTCAGAGGAAGAATATCCTGAGCCTACCCCTGTAGGCAGATGGAGGCATACCCAGTACGTCCTGGCCTTGGCAAAGAGGCAATGCATAACACATATGCTGACACTGTAGGGCCCCAGGAACTGATCTCTCTCTCTGGCTTGTACATACAATAAAATGGATGTCAAACATACCACCTATACCTGACCATGTATAGGCAGTGTATCATGTGGATCCGACATTGTCAGCCCTCAAGCGTCAACCTTACAACAGCTGCAGGCACAAGGTAAGCTAGTCTCTGTAACAAATTAAAATAATGGGGTGGACATTTCCGATAGCATATCTATGGTATTGATCAAGCATGTAAGGGAATGGAGTGGTTAACAGAGATAGCAACTGACAGCTCTGTGGGACAGCAGGTTGTGCATCCCTAGTACTGCCCTACTCACACCATGCAGTACCACCCTAGTCAACAAATAGCACTGCAGTATATGTTGTGAGCCAAATAATTGGGGGGGGTCATAGGTCACATGCATGGATGTCAAACTGGAAGTCTCATACCTACCAACTCCACACAGCAGATCAGCTGTACATAACTATACAGAAATGCCTGGCAAAAGCCCCCACATGGCACAACACATTAAATCCCCACCCACAGACTCTTACACAGTAATATCACAGCAGGCCTGGCAGTGGCAGTATAGCTTTGAAAGGTAAGATGTCTGAAACTACATGTGTCAATGCCAGAACAATCTGACCTGTGGTTGATACTGTTATGCCCATAGTCTGAAAGACAGGGCACACCACCATGCTACATGGGACCAAAATGTTAAGCAAATATCAGCACAATCTGTGCAGATGAGTAACAAGTACAAGTAGAAATGCAGTAACATGTTCCTAGACATAAGCAGCATCTAGCTGTCACTAAGACTGATGGTGCAAAAGTCACAGAAAGCAATTGTCAGTAACACCCCCTGTCAACTCACTGGTGCTATCCCAGGGGTGTCGCCTGCCAGCAGCCAGGGAACATATGATCATCATAATGCAATGCCCTGCTACAGATGGCCTGCAACTGTCACACCTGGCCTACAGACCTCTGGCAAATGCCTATGCCCCACCCACAGTGCCATTTAGGGAGTGTCATGGAGTCCATAGCACAGTCCACAAAATGCAAAGAAATGCCATGCTGACAACTGCTAGGAGCAAACCTGCCAGCCTCAGGGAGCCAGAAATTGGGACAAAGCCATGAATAATGGGGTGATGAAGGTCCAAAGAGAAGGACACGTGTGAAATACTGCTCTAGTAATGTTATAAAGTTGATGGAATGATTTGTAGTTGCATGGAATTTGTGATGGGTACGAAGTCTGAAACTGCAATGTCAACTGTCTGTAATATCTGACTTCATCCCTGAGTAACTTGCAAAACACTTGTGCTGGAAAACTACACTTGTTTGGGTAACCAACAAGATATATGAATCATGGATGTGGACATCCGGTGGTACTTCATACAGTCGACAGGCAGGGCTTGGAGGGTAAACATGGGACTGCACCCTCTGAAGGCAGGCCTAACCTTGGAAGATGGTGACATGTCTGCACCCACAGAATCCTGAGCCACAGCCATGGGGAGTAACACACCCCTCCCTAATCACTCATCCTATGCAACATCCTGACCCCAACATGTAGCCATCCAAGAAAAATGAGATGGACCATACATATATGTGTGACGAACACACACCTCCAGGCTGGTCAAAAAGTCTGACACACACAAGACCCTCCAAGTGCAGTCAACCACTGAGGAGGGCCCAATGCAAAGTGCTGGTAGCTATAGCCAAACATATCTGCCCAGGACACAACCCCCACATATCCTATCCCCTACAAATATATCTGGAGTCTGCCTGTCACCCTGATCCTGTCTGATTTATATTTCCCAACTGTGGACTGGAAATCAGACCAGGCCAGAACATAAATGCACAGAGATTCTACCATTGTAATATATCCCCAAGGTGCTGGACTATTTCCACAGCACCAGCAGTCAATTGCTTGTAGCACACCCCTCAACAGGCTGGATAGTGCAAGAATGCATAGCATTTGGCCCATAAACCTTGTGTGTGTATCATCCATCCTGTAATCATCTGGTAAATCACTGTGATGATTTCAGGAGGTATGTCACCAGGTACTGAAACAGTACATGATGGCGTCAAATGCCATATATGACAGATGTCTGCTAAAACAAGCCTTGTAACCCTTGCAACCCACACATTACTGAGAGAAATTGTCACAATCATTGTATGGCCCATTGTCCCAACATTTTGATAGGCTATCTCTGGATATCCTGCACCAACAGGTTGACAGGTATTGCTGAAGTACAAAACAAACAGGACTGGAGTACAACACTCCCTGGAATGGAGTCCCACATGTACTATAGAAGGACACACTGGGCATGCTCATACACTTAGAGATATGTCAGTAGGATCTAGGAAAGAACAGGTCTTCCCCACCCAGTGCACTTTCCATTGCCCCACCTTAGCAGTCCTGACTATGTCTGTCACCATTGAAGTCACTTTTGTTAGGCCCAGCCCCATAAGCTCTGTGGCATGTGTGATAACTGCATAACAAGATAGTACAATTAACTAGTTAGGTAGGATGTCTAATCTCAGTCCTGGCAAATGTAAAAGTGTGTGTGTGTGTGTGTGTGTGTGTGTGTGTGTGTGTGTGTGTGTGTGTGTGTGTGTGTGTGTGTATGTGCGCGCATGTATGTGCTCACAACTAAAAGCTTTTGGGTCCATTCAAACCAAGTACACCTCCACTTTCCCCAATTTAGCCACCCTGCAGCTATCAGTCATCTTAGAAGTTCCTTCCATCAGGCCTCAGCCCCATAAGCTCTGTGGCACATGCAATAACTGCATAACAAGACAGTGCAAATAACTAGTTAGGTAGGATTTCTAATCTCAGTCCTGTCAAATGTAAAAGTGTGTATGTCTGTTCACAACTAAAAGCTTTTGGGTCCATTCAAAGAAAGTACACCTCCACTTTCCCCACTTTAGCAGCCCTGCAGATATCAGTCATCGTAGAAGTGCCTTCCGTCAGGCCTCAGCCACATAAGCTCTGTGGCACGTGTGATGACTGCATAACAAGATAGTACAGATAACTTGTTAGATAGGAGTTCTAATCTCAGGCTGGCAAATGTAAAAGAGTCTGTGTGTGTGTGTGTCTCCCAGTACGCCTCTACTTTACCCACTTTAGCAACCCTGCAGATATCAGTCATCTTAGAAGTTCCTTCCATCAGGCCTCAGCCCCATAAGCTCTGTGGCATGTGCAAAAACTGCATAACACAATAGTATAAATAACTAGTTAGGTAGGAGTTCTAATCTCAGTCCTGGCAAATATAGAAGTGTGTGTGTGTGTGTGTGTGTGTGTGTGTGTGTGTGTGTGAGAGAGAGAGAGAGAGAGAGAGAGAGACAGTCGTGTGTGCAAGACTGAGGGAGTTATGTGTTTGTTTATAGGTAAAACAGTTTTATGCCATTCCCACCCATGACACTTCACAGTGCTCCACCTTATCAGTTCAGATGATGTCAGTTGCTTATCAGCAACTTGGCCAGCTGTCAGCCCTGTAAGCTCAATAGTGCGTCTGATAAATGCTTAACACTATAATACAAATGACTAGGTTGGCAGGGGTTCTACTCTTTCAGCAAATGTGTGTGTGAGTATGCATGTTTGTAAGTAGTAGTATTTTGATATGTTTCCCACCCACTGCCCTACTTTATCAGTTCTGCCAATGTCATTCCTCATATCAGCACCTTTGGCCAACTCTCAGCCCAGTAAGCTCTGTAGCGTGTGTGATAACTGTGTAACACTATGATACACATCATTAGTTAGGTAGTCATTAGGTTAGTTAGGGATTCTATTCTCACATCTGGCAACTGTGTGTGTGTAGGACGAAGTATTTTGATAGGTTAAACACCCACTGTACTACTTTATCAGTCCTTCTGATGTCTTTCCCTTCATAGATTCACAAGTGTGTAGTAGGTAATGGCCCAGGAGCCTTAATAAGCCTAGCACATAGAAAGGCCCTGCCATTGTGCCACCTGATGTTATGTCCCAGTGCCTGTATCAGGTATAGCCACTGCAGTGATCCTTAGGTTGAACCTCTATTACCTATCCACTCATCAAATTTCTCTGGAACCAGGTCAGCTAGGTGCTCGGCATGACATGTATGGGAAGTGTATTCCAGGGCATGTGCAACCTCTTGGTGAGGGACCTGTCCCACCCGGATATTGTGGTGATTGTGGTACTGAGGCAGAGGTCTCTACAGTGTGTGGTGTGGATGGATGTATATGTAGCATTCCTAAACCAGCTGGGTCAGACATGGCTTTGTAAGTCAAGCACAGATAGCTGCTAATTAGTTAATATGACACAGAGAATAGCTTGGGTCTGCTTAGTCTGTCTGTGTAGGATGTGTGTCTAATGCCTAGGAATCCCCTTGTGAGGTGCTGCTGTGGCTTCCCCAGCTGTAGCAGATGTCTAGTGAGGTACATGGCACAGGGCAAAGGGGCCATAATACTTGAGGAGTGGTCTAATGAGGGAATAGTAGACATAGATCATTACCTCTGTCTTCCTGGATGCAAAACCCTTGGTAATGCAATGTGCCATATAGAAGAACTTCCAGACCACAGTGTCAATGTGGTTCTTGAAGGAGAAGTTGCTGCCAACCTGTTTCCCCAGATCTGTTATAATGCATACAGTGTTCATTGGGCTCCCATCAGTGTAGTACTTACTGGGAACTGAGTGTTTTAACAAGGGGGATGATGATGCATATTGTGGTGTCAAGCCTCTGGGCATGGCTTCCACACCACGCAGTGGTCTCATTGAGGCCTTTCTTTGGGATGTGTGCATTACTTGTGGAGTCAATGATAGCTCCCAGCTTGCAGTCCTCTGTGAACTTGGTCAGCCAGAGTTCCTCTGTGTTGGGCTGGACTCCTGAGAAGTAAATGCTGGACAGGACACTACCCAGTACTGATCCCAGTGGGACTCCACTTGTGACTGCTTGCCAGTCTGATCTGGAGTTTGCCAGTGTCATACTTATGTGTTCTGTGAACCAATTTGAAAAACAAACTATGATATATGGTTTGATGCCTAGTTTGTGGGGTTTATCAATAATTGCTCACTGAGGGATGGTAACTCAAACTTTGGACAGATTGATGTAGGCTGTATGCAGTGCCTTACTGTTATACACAGCCCTGGTGACTCAAAGACATCAACCAGGTTGAGCAGGCATGATCTGCCATTCACAAAGCCAAACTGTGTGGGTCCAGAGTTAGGAGATCACCTATATCTTGGTCAATCAGGTCTCTGATGATGCGGTCCATACCCCTACACAGTGGACCTGTCAGGCTAAGGGGCCAAGAATCCCCAGGGTCTGTAGATACTACTCCTTTATGGAGAGGGATGACTGCAGCAGCGTGCCATGTTTGAGGGATAAAGCCTGAGGTGAGGCTGTGACTGACCAGGGCACACAGATTTGGTCCAAGGTCACTTTGTATGTCATGTAGAATACAGCCAATGGATATGTTGGTGTCCCATGGAAGCTGTATTCTTGCCTGTGGACAATGCAGGTCTAACCTGCCCTGCAGTACTGCTGGATTCCTGCCATTCATCTGCCATTGTGATTGTACACTTGTGGGGTAGAGAGGGCTAAAGCTGGCACTGAATGTGTTGCCAAGACTGTGGCCAATATCTGTTGTCTCAGGATGGGTATTAGCTTTGTGCAGTAACTCACAGCACTTCTGTTTAATGTTGTGAAGGTTGTTGATCTAACTATCAAGGGCTTTTGTGATTGTTGTCAGTGTCTGCTGCATGTCTTCTTTCATAGATGCCCATAGGGGATTTCATGAGGGGATCCCAAGTTGCGTTTGAGACTAATAAGGGAGTTTAACAGTCATGGGACACCACCTTTCTCTACAAAAGTGTCCTCCTTCGGTTGTACACTTTAGCAATGGCAGAGGATCATCATATTACCTCCCACTTGTTTGGAGGACAGTGTCTGGGTTCTGTTGGCTATGGCTAGTGCCATGGATTCATGTACCTGTTTGTACAGTGCATATGTGTATGATTCAACAGTCATACAGCTATTTCCCATTGTCATGGGTGCAGTGACGTCATCCACCCCTGTTTTTATGGCTTGAAAGTCAGCTTTGGAGAGGTTTTGTAAGGTGGTTACCTTTGTGGGGGGTATGGCTGACATGTTGATTTCCATGTTGGTTACAGCCTGTGTGGATCTCACCAGGTAGGGATTGACAACTGTGAATAAGCAACAGTCCCATATTTAAGTAGTCAACACAGATCAAGGTTGTTGCATCCTCTACCGGGGGTCAGTATAAGCTGGTCCAGGGCATTGGAAAAATCCCAGGAAATGTTTGGCCACTGTACTGGTACTTGGCTACCTTCCCCAGGTGATGAAGGGGTAGTTGAAGTCTCATACTATGTCAGTGTTGCGTTGGACCTTCAAAGATGGCAGGGTGTTGAGGTATGTGCCTTGACAGTCTAGGGACATAGATGTGGACCCATAGCAGGCTATGGTCTGGATTGCACTATTACCCCAAGGCAGTTGTACTGGAAGTGTTTCCAATGCATTATGCTGAGATACTAGTCTGGAGGTGTTCCAATCAATTAATGAATATGGAGACACCACCACCTGTGGCTGTGTGGTGTGGTCCACATTTGGGGACTGACAGCTGTGGAATGCCTTATACTCTGATACTGCAGGGTTGCTGTCTGCTGCTGTGACCCACATTTCCATTACAACAAAAATGTTAATATCCTTCACTCTGATGAGTGCTTTGAGTGACTGTATCCTGACAGTTAGATGTCTACTGTTGAGCAGCATGACCCTCAGATTGCATTAATTGTCTAGCTGTTATGGTGGTAATTACATCAGGAACACTGCCTAATAAGGCATTATAGGGGTGGCAACACATTAAGCCAGTACCTGGAAACCCAGCACTGACAGATGTAGGACATCTGTGGCAAGTCGAGTTCTGTCAATCATGTCATCCCAAGCATAGAGATACTGGATCTCCTGAGAATTACACAAAACACATAAGCCAATGTTGCAGTCAAACATCTGTTGATAGTACTGCAGCATCATTCTGGGTGATGGCGGTATACTGCTCAGGGCTATTGTCACACTTGTCTGGACCACATAATCAGAGAGTTCAACCATGTCTCTTGATATGGAGTCCAGGGAGGTGTGTCCCAGGTCATTCACAACCACATGGATACAGAGTGATACCCGGAGCTGTTGTGGACTGCCATGACTGGCTGTGTCATGTGTTGGATGCTGGCATGTGATAGATATTTGGCTGTTACCTGCTCCATATTCAACTTAGTGAGTGGGATATGTGTGTGCCTCAGTACTGAGTTGCCCATGATCACTGTATTGTGCAAGGTGGGTAGCTTTAGGAGCTTAGGTTGAGGGGCACACTGTGTAGGTTAAATATGTGTCCCTTGGCATGTGCCATGTCATGGTGTCTGTCTTGCTGGTCTGTGCTGTTTGGGTAAATGTCCATTGAGTGCCTCTGTGAAGGTGGGTGTGTGGCTTTTCACTGTATGTCATGGCTGTCAAAGTTGGTGTCATGGAGAGCTATGTATTCCACATGGTGTGGTGCAGGTGTTGATCTTATCCTCTTGACCCGCTAGTTCAGTCTTTGCTGGAGAGTGCATATGTCCACACTGGGTGATATACGGGTAACTCTCACAGGTCTGAGTGTTTGGAGTTTAGAGAGGAGGGTTGTCTATGTACATGAGGCAGTGGCAACAGTGCCTCAGAATGGACAAGTGCACCAGGTTAATTGGTGAAAGCATAGGAAACTGTCCTTCAATCATGCCAGGAGGGGTGCACATAACTGGTAAGTACTGGGGCTACTTCTGTGATGAACAAGTAATGCTGATGGCTCCCAGGTGTGCCACACTTATTGAAACAATAACCTGGTGAAGTGCCAGGCCATAATGCTATCTGAAGTGCAAGACAGAAAAAACTAGCATGATGTAAGGGTGGAACTAAAGGCAGACTTTCTGCCACCTGTAATACTTTAACTCAACTGTGCAGTTATCAGCAGCTTTGGCCATGTGGAAGTTCAGTAAGCTCTGTAGCACATGTGGTAACTGCATAACACTGTAGTAGACATAACTAGATAGGTAGGAGATCTAATCCCAATACTGACAAGTGTGTGTGTGTGTGTGTGTGTGTGTGTGTGTGTGTGTGTGTGTGTGTGTGTGTATCTTGTACTGTCTAGCTTATACCATTTTTGACTTGTGTACTACCCTTTTCACTCCCCCTTGCCCCAATCTAGAAGTCCCGTTGATGTCATCCACCTTAGAAGTACCTTTGGACTAGGTGAAAATGTATAATCTCTGTGGCGCATCTGATAAATGCGTAGCACTATAGTAGAAATAACTAGATAGGCAGGAGTTCTAATCACACTACTGGCAACTGTGTGTGTGTGTGTTTGTGTGAGAATCATGTAGTGTGTGGGTTATAAATTTTTTTTTACCTGTGTACTATCCTTTACACCTTTCCTCACTCTAATTTAGTAGTCCTGTTGTCATCCACCTTAGAAGTACCTTTGGATTAGGTGAAAATGTATAAGCTCTGTGGTGTGTCTGATAACTGCATAGAACTATAGTAGACATAACTAGATAGGCAGGAGTTCTAATCTCCCTACTGGAAACTGTTTGGATATGTGTGTGCGTGTTTGTGTGAGAATCATGTAGTGTGTGGGTTACACAATTTTTAACCTGTGTACTACCCTTTACACTTCCCCTCACTCCAAATTAGTAGTCTTGTTGATGTCATCCACCTTAGAAGTACATTTGGACTAGGTGAAAATGTATAAGCTCTGTGGCACATCTGATAACTGCATAGCACTGTAGGAATAACTTGTGCGGCTTATACCATTTTGATGTGTGTACCATACATGGCTGGTAACCACCTCCTGCTGCCATTATTTTATATATAAAATAATGGCAGCAGGAGGTGGTTACCAGCCATGTATGGTACACACATCAAAATGGTATAAGCCACACAAGATATGATACACACACACACACACACAGACAGTTGCCAGTATTGAGATTAGAACTCCTGCCTATCTAGTTATTCCTACAGTGCTATGCAGTTATCAGATGTGCCACAGAGCTTATACATTTTCACCTAGTCCAAATGTACTTCTACTTAGGCCGTTTGTCCAGCCCATTTTGCTGGCCTCTGTTCAGACATCTTGGCAATGACACAGTGTGGTATGCAACAGGAATGTTGAATTCACATCAGATCGGCCCCAATGGTGACCACTGTGATGCAATGCAGTTAACCCTACCACAAGTAAGCATGCACATAAAGCAATATAGCTATTACATAAAGCAATATAGCTATTACTGACAGTTGTGTGCATGGTAAATTGCATGCCCTTCACATGCCTGGGGTAATGCCAGGCAACAACAGAACAATGTCATACTCACCAGGTTCAGGCTGCTGTCCCATATGCAGACCAGAGGGTCCTAGGTAGTTGTGAGAGGGAAGTATTGTTAGCAGACTCACATGTGGCATTGGCACAGGATGGATGCAGCATGTCTGCACATTTACAGTAATTAACCCCAATAATACACAATGTTGTGTCCTCACTATAGATGTGCACCTCTGTGCATTAGAAAACCCCATCCACAACTGCAATCAGACTTGTCACATGGATGTAGATACAATACAAGTACATGTATGTCTGATACATTAGTGTACTAATCCCCACTGGGCCCTTACATGCACACTCCCTGTCCATTGTGTGGGTAACACCCACCTCCAGCATGTTGACCTCTGTACCCTGGTGTTGTACTAGGGTGTGTGCCCCATGGTTGGCAGGAGCTGATATGCTACACAATGTGGTTGTGTGATAGATGACAAAGATAAATGTGAAGTCATTTGTATGATGTGGTGATGACTGTACCCAAGAGTGACAGAGTGGTCATTGCAGCAGATGTCAATGGGCATGTTGGTGAAGGGAACAGAGGGTCTGTGGAAGTGATGGGTATGCATGGTGTTAAATGGAATGCAGATGGTGAGATGGTAGTGGGGTTTGCAAAACAGAATGACATGGCTGTGGTGAATATGTACTATAATACAAAGGAGGAGTGTAGGGTGAGTTAGAAGACTGTAGTAAGATGCACACAAGTGGAATATATCCAATGAAGGAGGGCCAATTTGAAGGAGATTGGAGACTGTAAAGTGGTGAAGGGGAAAGTGTATTTAGGCAGCATAGAATGTTGGTCTGCAGGATGATGATGGTGATCAAGAAGAGGGGGGTGTGAGTTAAGCAGCAAGGATCACATGGTGTGAATTGGAAAAGGGTGATGATGAGGTGGAGTTCAAGGAAGCATTAAGACAGACACTGGGTGGCAATGTCAATTTACCACATATCTGGTGAAGTACAACAGAGCTACTAAGGGAGATGGCTAAAAAGGTGCTTTGTGTGACAAGTGGATGGAGGAAGTAGTACAAGGAGACCTGGTGGTGGACAGAGAAAGTACAAGATAGTATATAGAGAAAGAGGATGGGAGAAGAAGGAGTGGGACTATCAGAGAGATGAGGAAAGTAGACAGGAGTGTGAGGAGATGAGGTGCATGGCAAAGAAAGATGTGGCAAACGCTAAGGATGAGGCATATGAAGAGTTGTATGACAGTTTGTGAATTACTGGATGTTTGTATTACTCTTTGCCATGTTCACTCATTTTAGTTTTGCTAAGAGGTTGTTGTATGTCTGGCCATTGTGTATGGCAAATCATGATGTTGCAGCAGTGTACTGTTCACTTATTTATATGGACTGTGGGTGGGTGTGAGTGTCATGGGTCCTTTTGTATCCAACTGTGCATGCTGCCCCAGTTATGTGTGTTCTATCAGCAGCTTATATTTGCATGGGCATTTTGAGACATGTATGCAGATATATGCTGAAACATGTATGCATATATATATATATATATATATATATATATATATATATATATATATTTGTATAGGTCTACTTTAGATGCCCGAACATGCAATTTACCGACACCCACTTTACCGAGACTAAATGTCAGAAATTTGTGTTTACTGACATTTCATATTACCGACTATAACATGCCCGATATCCTGACTACATTATAATCATTATAAATATAATTTGCAGCAGATAGATATAAAATGACAGTATCCCTTTAGGAATTCACATATAGCAAGACATAATCATGGCGGACATCTCGGAAATTGGACCAGGAATTGTGGGAAAGATTTAAAAACCAATATTGTCACAAAGGACTAAAGAAATGCTACAACATGAGGGCTATTTGTACCATTTAGAATGCAGCCAGGGAAACAAACGGTACTGGGGATGTAAGGAAAAGAAGTCCTGCAAATGCAAAGGCAGAGCTGTTACTGTATTAGTTCCTGAAGGTGAGCAACTATTAAAATCTGTCCCACATCAGCATTCTGCTGATCCAGCTGAGGTAGAACGCTATTGTGTTTGCAATGACATAAAAGTAAGGGCTAAGTACAGCAGGGACAACCCGTGTTCAATAGTTGATGTGGCAATGGCATCAGCATCACTTCAAGCAGTACAAAGTATACAAAGTAGAAAGGCACTCTTGCAAAGTATCAGTAGGGTACGAAGGCAACAAAATATACCAGAGCGATGCCATGAGATAACTTTAATGAGCATAAGTTGTAGTGACTACCCTTTAAAGTCGGGATCCTTTATTTCCAAGCGTATGACTGATAAAAGCACTGATAGCGTAGTATACATGTTTACTACAGTGAATAATTTATATGATATGAGTACTGCTTCCATTTGGTTAATGGATGGAACCTTTTTCAATAAAGGAGTAACCTGTTGACAACTCTACAGCATTCACGGACTAGTCAAATGCAGTACTTACAGTGAAGCTGTACCATTACTTTACGCCTTGATGAGTAGGAAATCATTACAGTGTTACAATTTCCTATGGCACTGTGTCTTCTATTTGCTTAGCACAAATGGTTTCCAAGTTAATGTCTGTTTCATCCTATGTGATTTTGAAGTTGTGGCACTAAGGAGTATTAGGCTCAATGTTACAGGAGCTAAAAGTAAAGGTTGTCTGTTCCATTTTGGCCAAAATATCTGGCGAAAGGTCCAGTCTTTGGGATTAGCAGCAATGTATAATACAGATATGTCATTTCAATTGAGTGTAAAATCTCTAGTAGCATTAGCGTTTTTGCATGAATCTGAGGTAGTGCCTACATTTGAAGAATTGAAAGTATGTTTTCCAGTTGAAGGGCGAGAATTGTTGAAATATTTTTCTGATTGGTACATTCATGGCAGACTGCGTAAATTTACAACTAGAATGTCAAGCTCAATTAGATTTCCACCTCTATTTCCTATTCCATTCTGGAACGTGTGTGAACTCAATGAACTACATTTGCCACAAACCCAGAATTCTGTCGAAGCATGGCATAGGCGCTTAAAATGTTTATTAGGATCCCGAGCAACTGATTTAAAGAAAATTATGCATGCTTCGCCTAGAGAGCAAGACAGAGTAGATGAGCTACGTGTCCAAATGGCAACTGGTTTTCCTCCGTCCCCTAAGAAACAGAAATTATTAAAGCGGCATGAGCAATTTGTCACTGTGCTGAATAAAAGAAAGGAATACAGTGCCGTACAATTTGTAAATAGCATTGCGAGGTTGTTAAAGATTTGAGATGTTTATTATTGCTAATGTGTATATGATCCACGTTTGACTGTATTGCTAAGGAGCAGAAATTAGCAGAGTAATCCGAAATATTATTTGTTGTATTTGGAAGTGCTTACTATAAAAAAATGGCAGCGTTCATGGCAGCATTACAGAATGTTCATTTCATTTGTAAACAGCAGTTAATTTGTGTTGGATTGTGTTGGATTGCTTAACAAATATGTGCAGAAAAGTATTAATTTGATGAAAGACTTCTTTCTGGATATAGCACATTACTTTGAAGGGTGTTTACTGGCTGATATGGTATTACTTTCCATGCGGGATTACTGTTCTCAAGGCGCACTAGTTTAATGAATGTCGGTAAAGTGCACGTCGAGCTAATGGGTAGTCGGGCAACTGATTTGTCGGTCATTTGGGTCGGTAAAGTAAGTGTTGGTAAATTGCATGTTCGGGCATCTAAAGTAGACCCATTTGTATACATATATACATATATGTGTATAACAATATATAGATATATTACCAATAAATACTGAGGTGTGTGTGTGTGTGTGTGTATATGTATGTATATATATATATATATATATATATATATATATATATATATATATATATATATATATATATATATATATATATATATATCCATACATCTCTCTATGTCTATGTATATGTTCCTTTTCAGACATATAGACTTGTAGATACCAGTCCTTCCTAATTGCACATTGTCTCTTCCCTATTGTAAACTGGCTGTAAAGTAGGGTATGCTTGAGAAAACATCCTAAAACCATATACCTGAGATGGCTTACTGGTAAATTCGTTTTACTACAGTGTGCAGGGTTCTGGGTTCATGACCTGCAAGAAGTGTTTACTTTGTTGCTAGGCAGAAGAAGGACTGTTGGATACAGAGTGATTAAGCCAGTTTTATGAGGGCTTAGTCTCCACACATACTGCACATTGCCATAATATACAAGGGCTGGTGATGTTGGCCATAGTACAGGAGTCATGGAACAGTCATCACCTTACAGTCTGTGTTGCATGCATTAATGGTGTGTCACTGTAGTAGCAACAACTACATAGCCAGGGGTTCTAATCTGAGGAAGCCCAAATCTGTGAACATTTATGTGTCAGTACAGTATCCTGTGTTTGAGTGAGTACTATGCCCACTTGGAGGGTGGTCTTCACATTTTCAACAGTGGCGCTCCGACTACATATTCCAAAGTCCACTGTATGCGGTCTGCTGTCTCCATCAACCTCACAATTATCTGATAACAATCTTCAGCCAAGTAAGGCCTGTGCTGTGTGCATGAACTATGTAACAGTATACCCTGAGTGACAGGATAGTTAGGGCTGCTAAACCCAAGTGTGTCAAATGTGTGTATGACTGTATGTGTTTGTCAATGTGTATATCTCAGTATGTTATAGTATGTTGTGTCCATTCACACTCAGTACATCCCCTACTGCCATACTGTACAAGGCCTGGTAATGTAGTCCACTTCACAGGAACCTCGGAACACCTCACTCTATAAGCTCTGTGGTGTGTGCAATTAATGCAGAAGACATTAGTAGCAATAACTACATATGTAGGGGTTCTAATCTCAGTGTTGGCAAGTGTGTGTGTGTGTGTGTGTGTGTGTGTGTGTGTGTGTGTGTGTGTGTGTGTGTGTGAGTGTGTGCGTGTGTGTGTGTGAAGGGTTCTACTTCAGTTTGCAGTAAAACCATTTCCCAGGTGTTCATTTGACCGAGATCAAACTGGCAAAAGCTGAAATTGCAAATTAATCATCTTGTGGAATCTCATTTCACCAAACCTAATAGTGGTAGTGTAAATGCCCTTTCCCCACTGTACAGCAATACTGGAGTTAGTATACATAGTTGGTGGTGGTCGTTGGAGGTACAACCCCCCCACATTGGGGGTATTGTTGTGCGTATCCCCACACGTGGTGTGCTGTTATATCGTTGAGGATAAGTAGTTAATTTAACTAGGTGTGGGTCACCTTCTCACACCACACCCTCCAATGTGGGGGGGTTGTGCCCCCACACCACCACAACTATGCATACCAACTCCAGGATTGCACTACAGTGGGGAACAGGACATATACCCTGCTATACTATTTTCAGTGAAATATTTGGTGGACTGATTATTAAGTGATTTGAGGTGTTGGCAATTTGGTCTTGGTGGAATTACACTTACAAAAATGAGTTTTCTGCAAAGTGAAGTACATCCATGTGAACAGTACTCTGTGTGTTGCACCCACACAAAAGCCTCTGTGTGTGTTATTCACAAACATTTGGTCTGTGCCACCCAGTACACTTACCATTGTCCACTGCACAAGAGCCACGTACATCAGCCACCATGCACTTACCTGTATACACCCCTCAGAACTATCAGCCATGTGGCACATGCAATAACTGTTGTACAGACCTGCTACTTGTGTTCAGCTGTAGCCTGGACATAACACAGTCAATGTGTTACCACACTGCCACACCCCTTGGAGGAAAGGACAGCAGGCCAACATCCTCCTGACACACATGCACCTGGAACAAAACAGAATACATTTTGTAGACCACATTCGGTCAGTGTTAATAACAGCAATAATGCATCATGGCTGGACAGCTACACACCCTGATGTGTAAGCATTAAACATGCCAGCTGACACTTTAAACAGCATTACATTGCTAAAGTGTAGTACAGTCACCCTGTGCATCAGAATCATATTAGCATGTCCCTGCATTGATAGTATGGATGACAGGAATGTGGCGCAGGCATCATCTGCACAGGGCATGGTGTGGGTTTGCCAGAGGCCTAGAGTGAGTCATTTGGTTGACATCATGTGTGTGGGTTAGGGGATTGTTTATTAAATGGGCCATGCAGAGGTGGTGTGTGTATGTATGGAGGTGCCTTAGCTGTGATGGTGATGTGTGTGTGTGTGTATGGATGCACACGGTTCTGGCATGTGGCTGCCCTATACAGGGGTATGTTGGAAAGCTGTGGACCATACATGGCAGGGTGTACAGTTCACTGTGTCAGGCCACAGACATAGAAACTGGGCCTGCCAGGGGTTGCAGGGGCACCACCAGGCAGAAGGCCAGATATGGTACTCTCCCCTGATGATGACAATTTTTTGCTGGATCCGTGTCCCTGTTGGGACCAGCCAGGATCAAGTGCCCATGGCCTGCTGCTTTGTGGCATGGACAGTCCCCGTGCAGTGGAGCTGCTGGTACTGCCACTACGGGAGCAGGAGTGAGATGTTACATGGCCACGTAGACCCTCAGCTGTTCATGATGTTGCCTCAAGTTCATGTGGCTGATACCCTACTTCCACCACATGCTCTAGCACAGACATTCCACAACTGAGAATTGTCACCATCTCACCCAACCCTCTATCCATGACCTCTGCATTATCACAGTGAGCATCTGCAAGATCACAGATGCTGTCACGTACAGCAGGTAGAGTAGCCCTCTGGAGCCTCAGACCATCTCTGGTGTAATGTTCTATACGTGCCTGTGCCTCCATGATGGCCTGAAACATGTGTCTGGTGACACCTGCTGTGGCACTTGTAGCAGGGGCATGATGGGCAGGAGTCCTCCTATGTGTGTCCCTGTACATCCGTCTGTGTGGGACCTCGCCTGTGTGGGACCTCACCTGTTATCTGGCTATGGTTGGTATCTACAGACACACTTGCCATAGTCACCACACTTTTCCATCTCATGTCACCACCTGCCAACTGTCCCTCATCTATGGCCACTGGTGATGGTGTATGTGTAGGCATTGTGACTGTGTGCGGGGATGGGGTGGAAAAAAGTGGGATGCCAACCAATGGCACAGATAAAGCCCCTAACAACCCTGCCTGTGCCTCACTATGCCTGTCATCATTGTCAGAGTCTGCAGAGACACTGACATCAGTTTTCTCATGGGAGGGACCCCGACCCACATCACCACCTGTGAGGGGAAGACAATATATGTAAATTAATACCTGTACATTATGGTTTACTTACACACACACACACACACACACACACACACACACACACTTACAGGCGAGGTGGCACAAAGAGATTACACAGACCTCACATTACCCAACAGTTGACATGCACGACACATGGCACTCAACATCATGCATTGCAGCCAGTCTTAATCCCTGTTACTAACAATATACACCTCTGGGATGCATAAGTTGTGTTAGTAGTCGATATCCCTTCCCCTGGAACACACCACACCCATGTACACATTAATGCTATGCACCTGTATAGCACGCAGGCATCTACTGTAGACCATACCTCACAACTGTACAAATCACTGTTGAATGTGTAGATGTCTGGCAGTTATGCCTGGTCCATTCCTCACAACCCTATGTGTTTGTCTGACACATAACTGGGATGATATGAGGACTGATGCCACTAATAAATGACTGATATTTGCAGATCTCATCATCAGCAGTGCATGTGCAATAAAATCCAGTTACACCAACGACCTTCACTGCTTAATGTGGCTATGAGGAGAGTACACACCTGTTGACATGCCAGCCTCTTCTACAATATGAAATGGGGCCACAGTACTGCACTTGAAAATATTATGCACACCTGATATGTGACATATAACTTGTGCAATCCAATCAAGAATCAAACAAATGCGTTAGTCGTGCGGATACTGAATGTGATATGCATACAATATGGGGGTTGCATAAGTGTGAACACTCTCAAACCAATGGTTTGCTGAAGCACCTGTTAAGTGAACTACAGCAGTCACTATTCCTGGTAATGGGTATACTAGCACTGCACATCTGGACTTGGCATTATTTGGTCTGTCTTCCCCACAAAGGTCCCCCAACTCTGCCAGATTGCAAGGCCAACCCATGTGACCTTTGGAGGTCACATAGAGGCTTTGCTATTGCTGTTGAGTCTGGGTTATGTCTGGGCCAATTCAAAACCTTGAATGTGTTGAGATACAGCCATGCTTAGCTAGCTTTGGATGTATGCTTCAGTTCACCGTTGTGTTTGAAGCTGAAACCCTCCCCACCCTCAGCCTTATTGCAGATGCTTGACAGCTGTGGGCCACACATGGGTGTTATTTTGCAGTGTTCACAATCCCCTCCACCATGTCTACAGGCCTAATTCCAGCTAATGAACAGCAACCCTAAGGGTGTACATCAGCACCAGCAAGTTTCAAGTTGGGGATGGTGGCCCTGAGGTGAGGTGAGAGGAGGTGTTGCTTGTGCACCACACATATCTCTATGAATACTGTCTGTAGATTAGAACCTTGGTGTCATGACACCATTACACATTGCAACACATGCCTTTGGGAGACTTGCTGATATGCTTTGGCTACCTGTACACAGCCCTGGATGGTGTTTCTTGTGGGGAAAATCTTCTATCTACTTGCTCTACCCCATAAGCCCCACTTATGCGGAATCCAGGTGATTGTCGGCACTGGTACTACACAGGCAGTACTTGCTAGACATTCCTGCAACTCCCTCAGTGTTACTGCATGTCACCTGGCAGCCTCCATGACCAGTTTTCAACATGTCTTGCCATCTGTTTTGAATGGGCATCTGGTTCTTTTCAACATCACTGTTGTTCCATATTTAATAAACCTCTAGATCACTGTCTGCACTGTTTTCCATGGTATATGTAACGGTGAGGTAATGTTTTTTCCCTACCCCTGACTGCGACATTTCAGATGTGGGATCCCTTTGATGCTTTGTAAGATGTGTGCAAGTCATGAGTGCTTCTGTTGCAGGCAACCGAGGAAATGTCATCAACATACTTCTCGGACAGCACACCATTACCTGGTGTGACATTGAGACCCTGTACTTGATGGCAGGTGTGTACTCAAGTAGAGTGAATGTTGTCAGTGCACCACAAGCTGCCTCCACAATATGTTATTTTGAGTGTGCACACATATGCATTCAATGTTTTGTAAGGTGTGTATACTCCATATTTGTTGCACTAACATAGTGCTATTTTACATGTTAATTGTTAATGTTAAGGTCACATTACAGGTTGTAAAAGGGGTGGAATGTATTATTGTGGTCTGTCATTGTATATATCAGGAACAGTTGCCATATTAATAGGTGTGTATACACTGTTGTATCCACTGTATAAGGGTAATGTTTCATACATCTCCCTACTGTAGCCCATTTTTCCCACCATTTTGTATCTGTCCACACATCTTGCACTGACAGGTTTGTGAGGTATACTGGAGAAATCTTACATACCCCTCAGATATGACACCATGGTGACCACTGTGATGCAGTGCAGTTAACACCAATAAAACTGAACATGTACATCATGCATTATGGGTAGGTATGATAAATGTGTGCATGGCAAACAACATGGGCTTAACATGGTCTGTGTATTGGCAGACCTCAAAAAAAAATTCCATACTCACTAGCTACAGGCTGCTGTTCCAGTTGTATATCAGAGGGACCTAAATAGTTGTGGGAGAGAGGTAATGTCAGTATCCACTGATGTGGCCTTGATACAGGGTGAAAGCAGCATTCCAGCACATTAACAGTACAACACCCAATACTACAAAATATGCTAGCCATCACCATAGATGTACATGTATGTGCATTACTAAACACCAGCAAAACCTACGATCTTATTTGACATATGCATGTGGATAGTATACAGACAGAAATGGATAAGCAACAGTGTTTTAGTAATGTGCACTGGGGTCTTACCTGCATGCTACTTGTCCAGTGTATGGGTGCAACCTACCTCCACAATGCTTTCCTCAGCTTAATAGCTTGTGCATTTGGCGGGTGCCCTAAGGTTGCTGAGGAGCTCCTCAGTGGGTGTCAGTGGGGGCTGGATGGTGGGGCCCCCACTGTGGCTAGCCGGTCTCTTGATACAGCAGCAGCCCATTGATGGGCATGGTGGATGAGGTTGGTTGCCCGATGCTGCACCTGCTCATAAGTTTTGCTGTGCAGGCCAGCATCATTTACCCTGTGGACCAGATCATTCCACAGGGTGGTCCTCTCCCACACATCTTGTGCTATCCATCCAAATAACAGGGCATAGTGTTCAATCACGTATTGGGTGATGATTTCCATTTCCCCAATAGAGAATGCTGGTAGGTGAGCCCTCTGCATGTTACCTGGAAGACATAAACAGGAAAAGAGGTCACAGGACCTCATATGGTTGTCAACCTGCACATCAACAGTGGATATTACTTGCAAATAATCCAAACTACACCATAACTCTCCAATCTATCATGGCTATAGCAGCTTGCATTGCACTCCTGGCCCTGAGCTATCTTATTCCCCCCAATGTTGGACACTTAATTGCATAATCCTCTATTCTCCATTTATTTCATAAATATGTATTATATGTAAATATGTATTTTATTTTATAAATATGTATGTATATATATATATATATATATATATATATATATATATATATATATATATATATATATATATATATATATATGTATATATATATATATATATATATATATATATATATATATATATATATATATATATATATATATATATATATATATATATATATATATATATATATATATATATATATATATATATATATATATATATATATATATATATATATATATATATATATATATAAAATATATAAACATGTATATATATATATATATATATATATATATATATATACATGTATATATATAAATATGTGTATATATATATATATATATATATATATATATAAATATATATATACATATATATATATATACATATATACACACACACACACACACACACACACACACACACACACACACACACACACACACACCTCTGTATTTATTGGTAATAAATCTATACAATGTTATACACATATATGCATCTCCATACATATCTCTCTCTCATATATATATATATATATATATATATATATATATATATATAAATAATGTATTTGTAGATACCAATCCTTCCTACTTGCACAGTGTCTCTTCCCTATTGTAAACTGGCTGTAAAGAAGGGCATGTTTGAGAAAACATCCTGAAGCAGTACATCTGAGGTGGCTTACTGGTAAATTGCTCTGGCTATGGTGTGCAAGGTCCTAGGTTCAAGACCTGCAAGGACTGTTTTTTTGTTGCTAGACAGGACAAGAACTGTTCGATACAGAGTGATTAAGGCAGTTTTCAGCAGCTTTAAGCATGTTTGCGTGGGCTTGCCCAATGGCAAGTGGTGCTAATGTACGGTTAAACAAATAGGCGCTTACACCATGTAGGCTTCACTTACCAGTGAGCAAATCTGCTTAGCATTTACATTTAAGCAATGCTTAAACCTGCTAAGCAAAGCTCAGCCCTGGTAACCATTGGTCACATTTCATTCAGATAAAATAGCAGGGCAATGACATCTTTTATAAGTGTATTTACTTTCTGTATATAACATGCTTCTATGTGCTGTCATTACAGTAACAAGGGGTGTAACTTTACTGTATGGGAAACCTGGGTATTCATGGGTAGTACCAAAATCTTTTCTCTTTGTATTTGTTTTATACATGGGTAATATCCCAGGTTATATGCAGTCACACTTGCATGTTACACCAGCTACAGTGCACTGGTTGACAAAAATAGTTTAACACATACAGTATAATTACGTTAGTACTTTTAACATTGCTCTTCCAAGTAAAAGTGGATTGCAGATTGTAGTACTAAACA
>NC_056751.1:383521517-383618548 GCF_019279795.1 Protopterus annectens | reverse complement strand
TTTGCACTAAGTATGTCAGCCAGTATATTGGCAATATTTGTTGGCTCATTCTAGGAGGTACCATTGTCTAGCAGCTCAGAGCAACTCTTGGTATTGCCATGGAAATTTTTTACATAACTGTATGAGGCCTTGTGGTTGTCTTTACTATGTGCTCCAATTCTGTTTTCACAGCTTTGTAGTATTTGATGAGGGATATCAACCTTTAACTGAGACTGATAAGGGTATTTTTCCAGTTTTGGGACTTCACCTTATTCCTTATCAGTTCCCTCCTTCTGTTGTACAGTTTCTTTATGGGCAGGGACCACCAGATTGGATTCCTTTTTTAGGAGGTGAGGGTCTTGATTCTATTGGGTATGGTGGTACCCATGCATTTATGTATGTGTTCATAGTGCATTGCTGTTTGATTCAGCAGTCATGCAACTAAATCTCCATTTGAATGGCTGCAGTGAGGTTAGCCACCTCTGTTTTTAGGAGGCCATAGTTAACTTTGGAAAGGCTTTTCATGGTGGTTAACTGTGAAGGGGGGGGGGGGGTATGGATTTCCAAAGGTGATCACTTTGTGGTCAGATATGACAAGGGAAGAGTTGACTATTGGTGTACAGCAACAGTCATCCATGTTAGCAACGACCAAGTCGATGTGATGGGCAAGTACACTGGTACATGAGTAGCTTTCCCAGTTAATGGTGGGGTAGTCGAAGTCAACCAGTACGAGAGTGTTAGGTTGGACACTAACATTCTCCAGGGTGTTTAGGGACATGGAGTGTGAGTATTGGGACATGTTTGGGGACCTATAGCAGACTACAACCTGAACCACTGTCTTACCCAATGTTAGCTATACCTGCAGGATCTGTCATTTTCACATTAAGACTTCTAGGGTGCAGCAGCATGACCCTCAAATTGCATGTGTTTGCAGTTGTTATATATTTATGTATACTTATGAACACACACACACACACATATATATATATATATATATGTATATATATATATATATATATATATATATATATATATATATATATATATATATATATATATATATATATTCACCTGCCTATATATATGTGTGTATGCATATATGCAGATATAAATTTAGATGTATATCTCCATATATATATATATATATATATATATATATATATATATATATATGTTTAGATATATGCATCTCCATACATATATAAATGGAAAACCTGACTGATTCTACAGACCCCTTTCCTTACTGTTGAATGACTACTAAATGACATGTTTGGAAAATCATCACTATTTTATAGAGCTCAGATGGTGTAATGGTACATTGGCTTTAATTGTAGTTTACAGGGCCCTGGGCTCATGACTTGGCAGGACTTATTACTTTGTTGTAAGGCAGAACAGTTGCTGCTGGGGAGAAAGTGATAAGGGCAATAATTAATAGTGGTCCCTAGTTTGGGCACACTGACCCCCATTTTGACAGCCTTTGGACATATTTGTTGCAGTAAGAGGTTCAGACTATGGATCTGATGTTTGCCTGCACAGTCTCTCTCTCTCTCTCTCTCTCTCTCTCTCTATATATATATATATATATATATATATATATATATACATACACATATTCAGATATCTGTATATGTTTATATAGAGAGAGATATTTTGTTTTAGGTACATACAGAGATATCTATATATATATATATATATATATATATATATATATATATATATATTTATTTACTTATATATATATATATATATATATATATATGTGTGTGTGTGTGTGTTTTATATGTATATCTTTACATATTTAGTTATTTATTTATTTATTTATTGGCATTTGTTGACCTGGAAAGTCCACTGGGCTTGAGACCCATTTGCAGTGGAGGCCCGGGGAGAAAAGCTTCAAGTTACATGAAAATCATTACATGAATTTGTAAGGAAACAAAATAATAAAGCAAGTGAAATAATACAGAAAACTATCTAAACAAAAAATATGTTGTAAAAACTTACAATACAGTAACAATGGAGCATTAGGATGGAGGAAAATTATACAGTTAGAAATATTTAACAATACAGCCCACCCGATGAGGTGGGAGAGACAGATCTGCTGGGGTCAGCCTTCCCAGATGTGCTATGGTGTTATAGTTTTAGAACATGTGTTGGTTAGTAGTGGTAAACACATTCCAGGATTAGGTATCACAGCATTCATGAGTATTCCCATTAACCCAAAACAACAGATTTGGAACATTTGCAGAGCAAACAGAACACGTGCATATATGGAACCACAGTGGGCATTACACCGGCATACAGGTTACATTGATAGCAACAGGCCACCAATGACAGTATTTGAACAGGGAAAATTAATTGGAATACATTTCAACATTTGTAGAACAATAGGATACATGTCCCAATGGTAGGTTTGGTGGAAAACATACCCATTCATTTATGTGTTTAGATTACTGGTGACGATAAGGTGGGTGGGGGAAAGAGACAGATGTCAATTAAATTTAGATTCTTGCAATGATCACAGCTTTAATGATCATTGCTCTAATTATTACTCTACAGGTATTATTACAACCTATGGCCTTGGGTTGGGTTGGGCAGTGGTATGTTTGTACAACGTGTATATTTACTGCCTTTTTATAGCTATTTTATACTTTTGCTTACCTGGAAGACCTGTGGGGGGATTTTCTGTTAAGACTACCTGACTGTTTCTACACATATTCACAAAATCCTATTTGAAAATATGCATACAACTTGCTACCACTCTGGGATTCAAACCGTGACTGTTTCTGCTAAAAATACAAGTTTGTATTTCCTCAGAATGAGCTGTCTCTTGCTTGAATTTTTTCTATCTTAATTCTCTCTTGGTTGTACAATATGATCTTGTAATTACAACATTCTTATACATACATTCATATACATACCTTTTGACATAGCACAGTGTGGAAAACAGTGGTTAACACATTACTATTCAGATAACAGATCTTGGTGCATGAAACATTTCATATCAGTTAATCTCATGTCTTACAGAGGCACTAACTTTGTCAGATGAAACTTGATTGTTTAATGCTTTCAGATCTATAGTTGCTGTGCATAATCTGTACACATTTCAATTCATACAATACCAGAGTAAACACAACCAGTCCAGGGCTTCGAATTTTATTGACATGCAGTTACAGTTTTATTTATATATATAACCTATATGAGACTATTACTGTAATATTGTCTGGTTTATTCAGTACAAACCATACCCATTTTCAGTACTACCAGGTGACATTCTAGTCCTTTATATTTATTTGGTATGAAAACTACAAGCTAGATTGTTACTCACCAGCCTCACAAGACAGCCTTTGGAACCTGCTTGCATGGGCTTCCTGGTTTGCAGTCTGCTCAGCTGGAGCTGTAAAGAAGATAGAGAAACATTTATGCATACCTATCCATCACATACACAGGCTGGACTTTAGTAAACAGTTACTGATATGAATACTTGCACATGCCTGGGACATCACCCATCTGCTGTGCTTCTTGGACCCATTGGTCCAAGAGCTCCGTTTTCCTCTGCTTCAAGTCAGCATAGTGGTGCCAGACCTGCTCACCAGTCCAAGGGATGCCAGTGGCACTGGTGAGATTGCAGTTGAGACTTTTTCAGGCCTTCGCTTTGTATTGGGAGCCCTGGTACTGGTCCTGCAGCAGTCTTACATCATAGTTTTTAACAAGGAGTCTTACCATGACCTTGGACTCCTGTATGCCCCAGCACTGCGATGGAAAATGCATATCTTCTCCAGCACCAGCCATACTGCCTACAGTGGGGATCTACAACTGGTTATGAGCTGTATTCCCACCTGCAAGGTTTAAATATGGCTGATTTCCTGGCCTTTGCCGTGATTGGATGGTTTTGATTATGCTAAGCTAAGTGCCAGGCAAACCCACTTAGCTGGTTTGAGTGCTGCTTAGAGGGGTAGATGCTAAGCTCTGATTACCAGAGCACAAATCCACTTAGCTACGCTAGTTCTTGCTTAGAATTTATGTATAAGCAATGTTTATTCTGGTTAAGCAAAGCTGAGCACAAGTTAACATTGTTCAGCTTTCCTTTTACAGACTATCAGCATTTTGGGGTTGATTCCTCTTAAATGACATATTATGATATGTATATTTACCTTCCATTACATCCACCTATGTGTTTTCATTACAATACATTCTTTTATGGCTATGCTGTATGGGAAACTTGTGTTTATTTGGGGGTTTCACATCTGTACTACACGGACACCTCACATTTGGATCCGCTACACTACTATGGCTAACAAATATATATATTATTCACTACCTACTGGTAACAAAATATATTTTCATGCTTTTTTAACAGATAAAAATGAATAAACTGAAAGGGGACTCGAACTGTGAATGCCTGCTTGCTAAGCAAAAGCTTTAACCACTATGCTATTTCACTTTACACTGTTTTGGCTGTATATTTCTATTTAGTTCATTGGGATGTGTAGGCTAGGCTGAGCATAGCTGCGCAACATGCACTCCTGCTCAGCTATGCTTAAACTTTATTGTAGATAGAAAAAAAAATTACATATGTGTTTTATTTTTATTTATTGTGGTGGTTTGCACATTGCTTTTTGCACCATTATCATTTTGGCCTGTTCCTCTTTTTTCCTGGCAGCTCACTGGGATGATCTCAGGATTGAAGTCACTAAATAATGACATAACATTTGAGTTTCAGACTTCAGATACTTCAGTATGTTAAAACGACCCTGTTACTCTTTAGCAACTTAGTTTATGAGGGCAATATTTAAGACATGTCCCTATTTAGCTTCCCATTTTGTCGAGCTTTGTCCAGATTTCTGGCATTAAGAGGTTGAGGGGTATTCATATTTGGACATTCTGTGAAAATCTGTCCAGTTGATGGGTACAGTGTGCATGTGCACACATTTCCTGCTTCTGCAGGATGCCAATGTGCCATATGGTGCTTTAGCAATGCAGGGGGTGTGCCACAGCTTCTGTGACACACCCCTCTATTGCTTTCCTGTTTGCCGGTTTTATTTCAGTGTCCACAGACACTGAAATGATTTATTTTACATTTCAGTGTCCACGGACACTGAAATACTGGAATAATATTAGAGCTATGCTCTAATATTATGCCACTATGGCTTAGAAAGTGCCATATGGCACTTTCTGAGCACAGGGTGCATGTTTAGTGTCTGTGCACTGCACAAACACGCCCCCCTGTGCTCATACCAGGATCATGTCCACGTAGAGCATACAGAAGCACACCTTCATTAATATGCAAGGTGTGCGGCTGCTCTACACTGACACAGAATACTCCATGCAGGACTAGCACTATTCCTGCATGGAGTTTCATGAATCTTCGGGATTGTGAATTTGTTTTCTGATGAAGTCTTTTGATGAAAGCAACTAATAAACATTGTGGACGCTAAAAGCGTTGTGTGGATATGTCTTGTGATAACCCCTCATCACTGAACTCCTTCCATATTTGCCAGCATGAGGTTCATTTGCCTCTGATGTGATACTGTTTTTCTTTTCTACCTTTCCCTCCTGAGATTTTGTTTTTGCTTCCCTACAGTTATTTGAGGTGAAATTGTTCAAGTATCAGTATCTCACAGAAAAGAAAAGAAAAAAAAGATGAAAGGTAGAAGGTCGAACACTGCTTTCTTTAAGAAATCACTGCCAATGTGGTTTATAAGTATGCCCTGACAATGACTCACTCATTTTGGGTTATTTTTCCCCTTCTTTGATTTGGTGTGACTTTCGAGATGGAATATATAAGTTTATAAATGTAAGGTATTTGTGGAGTTTGTCCTCTGCACAAAAAAACTAAAATGTTGTTGTTGTTGTGTCTTTTGGCTTTTCCCAGTTAGGGGTCGCCACAGCGGAACTCCGGTCCGCTAATGATTGGCAGTAGATTTTTACATACCGAGTTGCCACCCCTGACGCACAACCTTCAACGAAGGTACGCTCATTCACGCATGTCTCCAGACAAAAGACGCTCTAGCTGAGAATCGAACAGGACAACGTCTTACTGTGTGGCGACAGCGCTACCGCAGCACCACCACCGCAGTTACAAAAAATAAAATAAAATACAAAAAAAAAAAAAATAAAATAAAACATAAAAAATTAAAATTGATTTTTTTCACCTTTCTGTACTTTGGGCATTTTATTATTTTTTCACCTTCTCTTCTTTCAGAAAGTCGGTTCATAGTATCACCCTTTTTCGTTTTTTTCCTGGAAACCTTTATGGCTTGAACTAATGAGAGCATGCTGTACCTGATCCAGGCAGTATTTGCTTAAAACAAAAAATATAACTGAGTAAATAACATTAGATAATGAAAGAAGCTTTACATATTGTAAAGCTGCTCCAGCCACAGAGAAGGGCATGTCCCATCTGAGTGCAGGTACACATCTAACAGTTGTAGCTGCATACCTTATAAGGTGCTATTTTATTCAAATGACACAGTATCCCACCCATTTGATTTCATAACATTTTAAAACTATTCTGAACCATGTTTTATTTTGTGTAAAATGACTTGTGATTCCTTGCATCCTTCCACTTAGAGAAGATTTGTAAACCTGAAAATCCCTGATGACAACAAAAATTATTAAGCCTTTACTGATTTATTAGCCCATGCAAAGCTGCTTGCAATATATATAAACTAATATAATGCATATGGAAGACTAGACATTTTAGATTCCCTTGGTGTCAAATATAGTTTACAGGCAGATATAAAAAAGCCTGCATACAAACTACTTTCTCTACAAACACACACACACACACACACACACACACACACACACACACACACACACACACACACACACACACACACACACACTCACTCACTTCACGCATTTATAGTGCTCCTATGTACCGTTTTTGTAATTTTTTCAACTACTTTTTTTTCTACCACATAGTAAATGTAATGAACTGCTATTAATACAATATTAGTGAGGGAGGGCACACAAATCCCCTCCTGAAGTTACATTATGACCACATTAACTTTAAGCAAACATAAGGTCAGAATGTACTTCCTTACCCTGCCAATGATAATTAATTTGCGGTACCTGTGAGTGCTTGAAGAAAAGTATTTCTGCCACAGCACAAAATTCTGATTTATTAGTTATTATCAATAAAACTACTTAAGTTTAAATTATGGTATTCATATTAGTGACATGCATAGATACTTTGTGTGTGTGTGTGTGTGTGTGTGTGTGTGTGTGTGTGTGTGTGTGTGTGTGTGTGTGTGTGTGTGTGTGTGTGTCTAAATTTGTATCTTTGAAAATATTCAGAAAGGAAATGTTGTGACACATGGGCAGTACTTCATGTAAGTTGCTCTGTTTTATATATTCCAGAAAAGGATTTATTACTTACATGTGTGCAAACAACACACCAAGAGCTACTCTCTAAAGGAAAACATCTGACATTTTCTATTCACCTATTATTATCATACATGTGGCAACAACATATGTGAAACTGAATATCATTCATAGAATGCAGTAGTTAATCTCTTTCAGAAAAAATGACATTTTCTATTCATCTTTCCTATAATACATATGGTAACAATATGTGAAATAAAGCTGGAATGTTATATATAGTATGCAGTAGTTAATCTTTTCCAGTAAAAACTTTGACATTTTCGATTCATCTTTTTCATAATACATATGGTAGCAATACATGTGAAGTAAAAAAAAAGTACATATCAAAAATACTTCTAGAAAACGTCCTGTAAGGAAAACTTGCTTGTATTAAGAGTTTATCAGACTTAATCATGACATTGCAAAGTACTGTATAATATTTAATCCTAGACAGCTCAGATTCAGCTGTGGACACTTCTCAATCTAGGCAAGAGAGGTGGGGAGGATCACATTGATCTTTTCTCATTTAAATATTGTTGTTACAGATTAACACAAGGCAATGAGATTTTAATATCTTGTTTATAATGAGGCCCCATTTTCCTTACGTTTCTCAATGGGTGAGCAAGAATAAAATGAGATCACACATTTTCTGCAATGGGTTTCAGAACAGTACGCAGGGGTATCCTACTGGCTAATGATGAATATAAGAGACCAAAAATGTTAGATTCACCAGAGATATAGAATAATCAGTTAGGGAGTGAGTAAAAGTATGTAGAGTTCACAAGGGGAAATAACATGGGATGGAAGTACAGGATTTCTATGGCAACACTGAGGCAGAAGGTGTCATCATAAACTGTTTTTATCTTTTGAATGGCTTTTAGTAGAATGCTGAAAAGGCATAATGAATTGGTAGGATTACTCCTTTCAAAAATTCAACCAAGGTTTGGTTTCAGTTCAGACACTGATCCCTGGTTTAAAAACTTCCTCACTAACAGACACTTCAGAGTTGAAATAGGATCCTTTCAATCAGAATCTGCACCTACTACAAAAGATGCACCACAAGGATCTATTCTTGGCACCCTCTTATTCTCCATATTCACTAACAACTTCCTTGTGACCTCCCCCATCTCCCATTTATTCTCTATGCTGAAGACATGGTCATTTGCTGATCAGGTCACTCTCACACCAACATTCAGTGCCAACTCTAGTCAGATTAACAAGGGCTCCAGCATTGGCTCATAAACCACAAACTACTTCCCCACTCCACCAAGACCACATGGGCTTCAGCAGTGGCTCATAAATCACAAACAACTTCTCCACTCAACCAAGACCAAAACTATGCTTTTTGGAACTCTGCAGAAAATCCACCAAGCACTTAACTCTTTATCTATGTTTGATCTACATAAAAATTCCATAGACAGAACCTCCACCTTCAAATAATTAGGACTATGGCTTGATCAGTCACTAAACTTCCATTTCAGCATAGACAAAGTGAGTGCCATAATAATCTCTCTCCTCTTCTGGGTCAAAAAGAGCTCCCCTTTTCTATACTAACCAGCCAGAGCAGCCACTGGCAAAGGAGTTCTGTTTTCTCGTCTTGAATATAGGCTCCCAATTTTTGTTTCTACCTCCAAGAAAAACTTTGCTACACTCCAGACTGTCTCTAACAGCATTTGCTGATTCATTACAAACTCACCTCTCTGTGAGCATCACTTTATCATCCTAGCAAAAGTCAAATGGCTTCCCATACTCTACAAACTACACTAACTCGACATATTTATTCTCCTTGCAGCTAGACTTCATGAAAAAAAATCCTCATACAACCTCAGTCACTGCTCACAAACCACACCCTCTCCCTTTACCACTAGACCCAAACTACAGCACTACATATGCTTTCCCTCTCAGGCGCCTACTCTTTGGCAAGGTCTCCCTATCAACTTTAAAGAAATCAACACTACTCCAAATGCAGAATATAACCCAAAAAGCACTTCTTTATCTAAACCAAATGCTCCTACTTCAACATTGGACTTATCGCCTACCCTATCTCCTTTCTGAGTCTCCTCTTCTATCTCAAGATTCACTAAAGACTGACCCACATTAGAAACTAATGCATATAAAATGACACTCTACTTGATTGAACACTGCACTGTGCTTGTTCACTAGCATGTATATACACAGTATTTCTATGTAATTGAACTAAACTACTCTGTTATTGCTTACATTTATGCATTTTTGTTTGTGAAATGTTTTGTATTTCACCTGAGTTGAGCCTGGAATTCACCAATATTTATCACTGCACTACACTGGTAAAAAATATAAATAAATGCCTTATACAGTCAAATAAGGTTGAATACAAAGTTCAGACTTTAGAGTTATGCCTATCAGGATATGAACAGTCACAAAAGGGCATGGCAATGTTGTCTGGAATGTGGGAGTAATTTCTCTTAACTAGGATGGGTTGTACAGTACCGATTGGAAAACATTCTTTTACTAATTTATTGGGCCCACACAACTATACAGGAAATAGGGGATAGTGTCTGTATGTCTTTGTATGTCTTGAACTAAAAGAAGTGATACTCTCTACATTTTCTTTGCTAGCAATTGGCACTGGACATTAGCTACTGGCAGAAGATAATGTTAAATGACATTTGCTATGGCCATGCGGAAGAAACCATTTGTGTTCATGGTAGATAAGGTTACATTTCATTTTAAATGAAATATAGCAAGGGATTCAAAGTGCTGTGAAATGGATGAAAGTTGTCATGTAAGTTCTTAAGACAAAAGGGGAGAAGATTATCCGCATAAACTTGTGAAACATACATTGACCCCTTCCTGGCCTGAGTAGATGACTGCTTTTATTTCTTAACATGAAATGTTGGTGCCACTGCAAAAGCTGTCTTTTTCATAAGTTTCCCATTCAATGATATTAATATAAATCTAGTCTTTTGCAGCATTTTTTTTTACACTGCACTTCCTCTATATTTACGCACCTCTCTCCCTTCACACCCCCTTATATTTTTTTAGATTCGTAGAAAATTACTAGGCTAATGACCTGGGGGGGGGGGGGGGGCTTTCTAAGCCTAGCTAAGTTTTCTCAAAAGAATAATGATGCCCTGTATTCAAATAGGACATTAAAGGCCAGACATTTATAAGCTGCCTCTGTCCATGAGTGCCAGGCTTGGTATAAATTTCCTATTCCCCATCCACTGATCTAGGTTGTACTTAAACTGGGTAAAAGAGGAACTCAGCTTTACATGGATGGGAAGCCCATTCCATAGGAGGGACAGTCTTTAGGACATATTTCTGCACAGTTATCTTGACACTCAACACTTCCACCTTCAAACGAGACCAAATTTTATTCTCTTTTGTGAATTCTCTTGCCTAGTCCTTTTCTTCCCATCCTTTTCTCTTAACATTAATCTTCGCTTCAGTAGTACAGTTTCTAGACGTTTTAACTCCTTGTCATTTGCATATCTCTTTCTTGCTCTATCTTTCTGTAAGCATCATCAAAGAAGTCCATATTCTTGTAAAATATGTTTAATTCCCACAGTAATCCTAAACCTTACCACAAAAAACATTTCCTGTTTGTATATTCTGTCCCTCTTTGGGTAAGCCAAGTAAACACAAACATTTCACAAACTGGGAGGCCTCTCTCCAATACATTATTTATATACATTATCATGCATTAAAAATTTACAAGGTCAAGACTCATGCAAACTATATGCACCTTATGTACTTCCCTATCCCTCTTTCTTTTTCTACTCATAGTACACCATGTTTTCAAGAAATACAACCCATGGAGATGGAAGAATTAATACAACAGACACACCAGAAATCTTTCACAGTGACAGGAAGGGGAATGCAAAGTGGCAGCATTTTTCATGGCAGTCAACAACTGTTTATAAGTGTGACTGGCTAAGATCACAGGTGGTTAAGAATGCAGATGGTAAAGGGCTTAGAATGAATGAATAGGAGAAGCTAAGTCCAATGAGAAGTCTTTTTCAAGCAAATTCTGAGAAACAGCATGATGTCCAGGACAGTAAAACATGTAGTGAGGCTGTTTGAACATAACATTATTGGCCCATTTCCAGCAGTAAGTACCACTCATATGACTGCATCCCTTAATGTAAAAATATTCCAGCAATGGAAGACCTTGCTATATATTTTTTGCCATAAATCTGTATGGAAAAATAAATAGTGTTGAAATCAGAAATGAGAAAATATCCACTGCTACCTAAAGTAAAACTTCTTGGCATCAATCTCTGAAAAAATGGTGGTATAATATATGATGGCGCATATTTAAATTATTTATTTCTTATTATTTAAAACATCAGAATGCAAACTGTCCATGTAGTACAATGTCAAAGCTGCAGAAGTCAAGTCTGTTAACTAGTAGCCTATCACCTTGTGCCTGTCATCATTACATTTAAATCCTGCCTAACGAAGTTCGCAGATGACTGCAAACTAGGCGCCATAGTCAAGTCCCCAAATGATGTGGGCATCCTACAGAAGGGCCTCCCTGAGACAGATGCCTGGTGTCAGAGCCATGGCCTCAAGCTCAATGCCAAAAAGTGCAGTGTCATCCCCTTTGGTAAAAACTCTGTACAAATGAACTACCACATAGGCAGCAATCTACTTAACACCGAATGCGTGATAAGAGACCTTGGGACACAGGTGGACAGTAGTCTCTCCTTTGACAGTCACATCGCCAAAGTAGTCAGGAAGTCCTTTCATGTGGCACACCTCATCATAAAAGGGTTCTCAACCAGGAAAAAAGAGGTCATTGTTCCCCTCTACTCGACACTCATTAGACCCATTATACAGTACAACGCCCCTTTTGGAATGCACCTCACAAGACATCTTCAGCAGCTGGAAAGGCCAAAAAAGTACCTCAAAAAGAGGATTACTGACCACAAACAAATGCCCTACACTGACTGCCTCAAAAAACTCCAGCTTTACTCCGTAGCATATCGCCTACTCTGAGGTGATCTCTGCCTAACATATAAAGCTATGTCAAACCCAGAGCTGTTGGACATTCTACACCTAAAGAAATCCCAATCCCTCCAGGCTACACACTCTAGGGACCTAAACCTTGTCACCACAATAAAAAGGACATGCTGGAGGGATAGATTCCTGTCCCAAAGACTTCCCATACTCTGCAACAGGCTATCCATCTATGTCAAGCAAAGTTCTTCATTAGCACTCTTCAAGAAAAAATCTTGATGAGTGGATGGGAAATAGGAAATACACCCCAGGGATCACTTCTGTGTCTCTGCTCGACAGTGGCACAGGAAAATAACTTTCTTGGGTGGCATAAGCCAGGGAACCTTGTTGGCTAGGCTTACGTAGGCCCCTGGGCCGATAGTCTAGTACCTACCTATGGTCCAGAATATGCTACAGCTACTAGCAAGTTAAGTTTAAATTTACAAATATTAACACAGAACTCAAGAGAGAGGTGACAATCATATAGCAGTGAAAGGGTGTGGGGGAAAGCACTGACTGAGTCAGCTATTATCTTAGCTAGGACTGGGTTATGACCACCTAACATTTCAGAAATGCAAGTAATGAAGACTGAAGGATGACTTCACAAAATGGACGTATCCTAGTAACTAAAAAATAACTTGAAACTACAAAAAAAAAACTACTTGAATGAATTCACAAACGTCCATAGCCAGTCACTTTATTAAACATAAATATGGGTTTAACAACCTTTTTGTAACAGTATCAAATTAACTAGAATGCTTTCATCAAATATCAGAGACAGAATTCATCATAACTTATTGCAAATTGAACACCAAATCTATTTCAAGGTGCATCAACTAACAAATAAATTAAAAGAACTTTTTTAAAGAAACATTTCATCAAAGCAATCATGGCAGCTAAAATATTATTTATATATATATATATATATATATATATATATATATATATATATATATATATATATATATATATATATATGTATATAAACTAATTGTACAGCAACAGCAAATATATAAAAAAAATATATACATTATAAACATGAATTATTCACATCAAATGAATAAAATCATCATTCATAAAAAAAAAGTTATATCTTACCATAACGTTCCATCTGTGTTGCCAGTCTTTACTAATACTTGACTGTGGGCTTGGTTCTGAGCCTCGGAACCGACTCGGTTATTATTCCAGCTCATGCCTTCCAAAACTCTCGAGCTAAGCTCTACCAACAGTGCTCCTCACCAAATTACCTCAGATCGAGTTTGTAAACTAGAGTGACAGACAAGAAATAATAGATAAGAGACCATATTTGTGTCACTGTTATGAAGCCAGTCTTTGGGAATATTTGATCCACCTAGAGTTCTAAAGGCCGGTGGAAGGAGGGAGTGAATGTCAAGGATTAGTGAAGCTTGGGAGGTCTCATGGAAGAATATTCCTGAGCATCATCGAGCCGAGTGCTGCATATCCCCTAGAGACCTGGTCCAGTTTGTAATGCGTAATAAAAGTATGAGGAGATGCCCATGTTGCTGCTGCACAAATATCATCTAAAGAAGCTCTGGCATGAAAAACTGCAGATGCTGCTTTAGCTCTTGTTGAATGTGCTTTTACAGGACCTGGTGGGTGGAGCCCCTTTCTGTTGTAAACAAAAGTGATACAGTCCTTAAGCCATTTCACCAGGGTAACTTTAGATACTGGACTGCCTAAAGAGACTGAAGAAAAGGCAATAAATAGTTGGTTGGATGGCACCCCAGCACTACCAGGCTACAACTCATACCATACATTTTGGCCACAAAACCCAGACTGAAATACAAAAGGCAGGGGAGGATCCATATTCATCAAGGATACCCACACCTCCAGGTTAGTGGCACAGCACAATGCTTCAGAGATCATTCACACGCAACTAACAGTGGGCAAAATTGCAATTCAAATTGTAGCTTGCTACAGATCACCCACCATGTCTCAGGACCCCCATTCCACATTTCTAAAAACACTGGGAAACATAAACCCCTACCAAACCCTGATATTAGGTGATTGGAACCTTGACGATTGGATGGAAGAAAGGAAATTCACCCTGGGGATCACGTCAGTTGCCCTGCTAGACAGGGGTCCAGGGAAGTAAATAGTGTGGGGAAAAATAGCCAGATAATTGTTTTGGCTAGGTTTGTATAGGCCCTAGGGCTGATAGCCTAGTACCAACCTATGAACATATGAAACTACTCAAGTACTAACTCCCTTGCCCAACATTTCCTAGAATTTATAAACTCAAACGCGCCCTGGATCAGCTGGTCAACACCCCCACCAGAGGTGACAACATATTGCCCTACACTGACCGCCTCAAAAAACTTCAGATTTACTCCTTAGCATATAGCTTACTCAGAGGTGATCTCTGCCTAACATATAAAGCTATGTCAAACCCAGAGCTGTTGGACATGCTACACCTAAAGAAATCACAATCCCTCAGAGCTACACGCTCTAGGGACCTAAACCTTGTCACCACAAGAAACAGGACATACTGGAGGGATAGATTCCTATCCCAGAGACTTCCCATACTCTGGAACAGGCTACCCATCTATGTCAAGCAAAGTTCTTCATTAGTACTCTTCAAGAAAAATCTTGACGAGTGGACGGGAAATAGGAAATACACCCCGGGGATCACTTCTGTGTGTCTGCTCGTCAGTGGCACAGGAAAATAACTTGCTTTGGTGGCGTAAGCCAGGGAACCTTGTTGGCTAGGCTTGTGTAGGTCCTTGGGCCCGTAGCCTAGTACCTACCTATGAACCTATGGTCATCACCAAAATGGGCGACTGGTGTTCTACACCGGAGGTCAACACCTTGCTGGTTAGATCTGACCATAAACCAATCACTGTGGATAGCCACATTCCGCCCCCACCCCCGGTCAAAGAATCCACCATGAAAAACTTTTTAAAAGCAAACTTCACATTACTTATGACTGAGGTGGAAAGTTTCAAAGCCCACATGCTAAAGGATAATGCTGCCCAAGCTGCAAAATCCTTTACTAATGCACTCTACTGGCACCTACAAGAATGCATGGATTGTGCTATCTCAAGCAAAACCAAGACTCACTCCTCCAAGAAAAGGAAACCAGTCTGGTGGACCCTTGACATAAACAAGCTATACAATAGGAGGAGGAAACTAGTACAGAAGAGAGTAAAATCCTAAGAAGGGAAGACATCCCTGATCAGTATCAGGAAGAAACTATGATCCCTCATAAAATCATCCAAGGCTAGCTTCGAAAGAAAAATTGCCAAGGACTCCAAAGATAACCACAAGGCATTGTTTAGTTATGTCAAGAATCTAAGTGGCAATTCTCAGATCTGCTTAGAGTTAGTGCACAATGGCAGAAAATACACTGAATCGACTGATACCACCAACATCCTGGCAGACAGGTTCAGTGCAAACTTCACTCCCAAAAGGGCCCATAACCATACCAGAAGAATATAGTGCCCCTGAAATCACAGACATTCAGGTTAAAATGGCTCCCTCCAAAGCCAAAAACAATGGGACCGGATGGTATCCCAGGCTGCGTCTTACACGAGCTCAAAGATGAACTAACGCCTCACCTAAACACACTGTTCAAACTCAGCCTCTCCACAGGCTACGTGCCCATAAAGTGGTGCACAGCAACAGTTATTCCACTCCACAAAGGTGGAGCCACAACAGACCCCGAGAACTTTTGCCCTATAAGCCTGACTAGCTTGGTCTGCAAGGCTATGGAGTGTATCATCATGGATCTCATTAACAGACATATTGGGAACCTCCAAACACTGGACCCTACTCAGTTCGGCTTTGTTAAGGGCAGAGCATGCTTCCTAAACCTGGTGGACTTCTTTGAGACAGTTGCCAAGGCTATAGACGAGGAAAAGGTGGTCCATACAGCCTACCTAGACCCCGCAAAGGCTTTTGACACCATTCCCCATTCTGGTATTATTGACAAGCTCACCAGCCTGAACATAAACCCCTATGTCATGAGATGGGCTGCCATCTGGCTCATGGACAGAACCCACATGGTAAGAGTTGCGGGAGCTAGGTCTGACTCTAAACCGGTTACAAATGGCATTCCCCAGGGCTCAGTCCTAGGACCCCTCCTATTCAGCATATAATTCTCAGAGGTACAGGCAAGCAAAGGAGGACTATGGCTGACCAAGTTTGCAGACGACTGCAAACTAGGGGATATAATTGACTCTCCAGCTGACACAAACATCCTCCAAAAGGGGCTCACTGAGACAGATACCTGGTGTCAAAACCATGGCCTCAAGCTAAATGCCAAAAAGTGCATAGTCATCCCCTTTGGAAAAAACAAAGCACCCACAAACTACCACATAGGTGGTAGCCTCCTTAATATGGAAGACATAATAAGGGATATGGGGACCCAAGTAGATAGTAATCTCTCCTTTGATAATCACATTGCCAAAGTGGTTAGAAAATCGTTCTATGTGGCCCACCTAATCACAAAAGGGTTTGCATCCAGATCAAAAGAGGTCATTGTGCCCCAATATGCATCACTCATCAGACTCATCATAGAGTACAACACCCCATTTGGGATGTGCCTTGCAAGACACCTGCAACAGCTGGAAAGACCACAGAAGTACCTCACCAAGAGGATCACTGGCCTAAAACAGATGCCCTATGCAGCTCGACTGAAGAAACACCAGCTGTACTTGGTTGCATACTGCCTACTCAGAGGTGATCTCTGCCTAACATACAAGGCCATGTCCAACCCAGAATTGATGGACATGCTTCACCTAAAGAAAACCATATCCCCTCGAGCCACATGCTCTAGGGATCTAAACCTCACCACAACAATAAACAGGACGTGCTGGAGGGATAGATTCCTGTCCCAGAGACTTCCCATGCTCTGGAACAAGATTCCAATCTACATTAGGCAGAGCTCCTCGCTAACACTCTTCAAAAGAAACCTTGACAAGTGGATGGGAAACAGAAAGTTTACCCCAGGGATCACTTCAATGGCTCTGCTGGACAGAGGTACAGGGAACTAATCTAAGGGGCCGGCGAAAGTCAATATATTCCAGCTAGGCATATAAATGCCTTCGGGCAGATAGCCTAGTATCTACCTATGAACCTAATATCCTTTGTTCTGTGAAGGTAGAAATATAATTGTCTGTGTACATCTAGTAAATGTAGGCATTACTCCCCTTTATTGGAAGAATTGAGAAAAAAGATTGGAAGATGTAAAGTCTGATTGATATTTGACTTGAAAACAACCTTTGGTAGGAAGGAGGAATTTGTCCAGAGGGAGACCCTGTCCTTATAATAGATTAAATAAGGGGTTTTGCAGGACAAGGCTTGTATTTTCGATATTCTCTTGGCAGAAGTGTTAGCTATTAAAAATAAGGTTTTCCAGGACAAGAATTTTAAGTCACAACTTGATGAAGGTTCAAAAGTGGGAGAAATACGAGACTGAAGTATCAAATTTAAATCCCATGGTGCAGAGGGTTCTTTATATGGAGGTTTGAGCATTAAGGTTCTTTCAAAAAGGCTTTACAAACTTTGTGACATAAGTGATGAACCATTGAAACCAATAAGGAAGTTAGATATTGCAGCAAGATACACCTGAATCTTAGAGGCTGAAGAGCCTGTCTCATAAAGTAAGGCTAAGAAGTCTAAAACCTTGTCTACAGGTGCTGAATATGGGTCAAGATTACAGTCTAGTGACCACACAGTAAACTTTATCCACTTTTTAAGGTACAATTTTGCAGTTGAAGGTTGGTGGTGGGTCAGAATGATGCATTGGACTGGGAAGGTGAGGGAGGAATGCCTGGCAATCATGGGAACTGGAGAAGCCATGCAATGAGCTTGAGATGTTGTTGATTTGGATGAACCAGTCCCTCTTGGTGGAACAATAGGTCTGGAGCTGGGTCCAGTATCCAGGGTTTCCGAAGCAGATGAGGCCATAGGAAGGGAAACCAGACCTGTCGAGGCCAGAATGGGGCAATGAGAATTATTCTCTTCTTCTACCTGTTGGCTTTCTTTAGAAACTGGCAATTTAGTGGAATCAGAGGAAAGGTGTACAACAGACTGGGGGACCAATTGTGAAGGAGAGCTTTGCTGGGTGACTACTTCAATTGTTGTTCAGAGAGGATGTGAAAAGGTCACAGCAAAGTTGGCCCCGGTGTCAGAATATCTTGTCCACCACCACTGGATTGACAGACCACTCGTGAGGCATGAGGATTGTTTTCAATTTGTCCGCAATCATGTCCCCAGAATGTGAATTGCCATCAGAAAGCAGTCTGAAGAAATTTCCCATTGACAAACTGAGTGCTTCTCGACAAAGAGGGTAAGATTTGGTTCCCCCTTGCTTGTTGATGTAACAGACTACCGACATATTGTCTGTTTGTATTGTAATTGTTCCCAAGGGGAGGGCATCTTGAAATACCTGCAATGCTAAAAGTTCCACCCTCATCTCTAGAACATTGATATGCAAAGTTGGCCTCCAGCTGGGACCAAGTGCCTTGGACTGTCTTTCCCAGATAATGCCACCCACCCCCCATCTGGGACACATCCGTGGTCACTATGGCTTGGGGTTGAAGGACGACAAAGGAACAGCCTAACAATATTTTGTTGGAGTGAAGCCACTAATGTATGTCTTCCTTGCATTGATTGGTGATCACAATCAGATGGGACGTTGGTTGATTCAATAAGGACCATTGGGAGGCCAGAAGCCACTGAAGAATTCACATGTGATATCTGGTCAGAGGAACTAGGGTGATAGAGGCTGCCACTGACTCTAGAGCCTGCAGAATGAGTCTTGCTATTACTTTCTTGCTTCTAATGATCTGGCTCGCTTGTGATCTGATCCTTTGGAGTCTTTCTAGGAGAAGTGATGCAAAGCCAGTGACTGTGTTGAGCATAGATCCAATTAACCCCAGCTGTTGTGATGGTTCAAGACAGGATTCTTCACAGTTTATAGTGATTCCTAAGCTGGAACAAAGGAGATGAGTGTAATCTTGAGCCTTTAGGAGTTGACGCCTGGTGGGAGCAGTAAGGAGACAGTCACCTAGATATGTAAACACTTGGAATCTTACCAGTCTGAGATGGGCTGCTACCACTGCCATGCATTTGGTGAACACTCTGGGGGCTGTGGTGAGACTATAGGGCAGTGACCTGAACTGATAGTGACTAGTTCCCAGCCAAAAGTACAGGAATCTTCTGGACCGCTTATCTATTTTTATATGGTAGTACACATCCTGAAGCTCTACTGAGCACACCCAATCATCTTTTTCCAAGAACGGAAGTATAGACTGAGCCGAGACCATCTGGAATTTGGTTTGTTGAACTGATTTGTTCAACTGACTTAGGTCCAAAATCAGTCTGCAGTGTCCTGATTTCTTTGGCACTAAAAAGAATCTTGAGTAAAGTCAGGATCCTCTCTGGTCTGCTGGGACTGCCTGGATTACTCTCTTGTCAAGCAGTTTTTGAATTTCTAAGACTGCTGCCTCCATGTGACTAGGTGGAAAGTCTGGGATTCTTCTTGGTCTTTTTGGTTCCTCTGAAAGGGAGATGTTATAACCTCTCATAATGATCCTCTGCACCCATTTGTCCATTGTTATTCCTAGCCAGGCAGACTGATGCAGGGATAATCATCCTCTGACTGCCTCCAGAGGAAGCAATCTGGCTTCCTTTCAGGAGTGCTGATAGAAGTTACCAGGGAAAGAGTCTCTGCCTCTTGAATGGCATCTTCCATTATTACTCCCCCTTCTGCCCAGGGGGAAGTCAGTGCCACATGAGTCCTGGAAAGGTCCTTGGGTCTTTTTGAACCATAGCCTACTACCTCTCTGGTTCCTGGAATAAGGCCATTGAGGAGTGGAAAAGCATATGCCCATAGCAGAAAGGGTCTACCCATCTTTCTCAAATCTGGCTAGAGTCTCTAATTTTGGGGCTAAACAGAGATTATCCGTCAAATGAAGCATTGATGAAAGAAGACATAAATGACTCCACAAAATCACATAAGTGCATCTGGGTGTGTCTCCTGATGGCTACACCTGAACCTGCTGCTCTTGTCATTCCTTCGGCAGCTTGACCAATTAGCGTCATTGACAAATTGGTGATAGATTCTAGGGTGGTGAGCTGAGAAGCAACTTTGTCTTGAACTCCTTCAGCTACTGCTCCTGAAAGAGTATCTGAAAGCTCTTTAATTAGATCTCTTTGAAGCCTGGTAAAATGTGCCATATAGTTCAAGGACCTGAGAGAGACAGTCGATGAAGCATATACATGCTTCCCAAATCAAGCAATTGTCCTAGACTCCTTGTTAGGAGGATGGATAGTAAGACTTTCATCAGCAAGTCCCTTCTTGGTGGCTGCCACAACCACCATGGCATCCACAGGAATACTTTGGCCCAGTGTTGCTGATCTTTAGGGGCAGAGAGAATACGGTCAGGTCTCATTGGGATTGGCTTGATAGAGTCAGCTAACTTCCAAGCCTGCTGAGCAATCAATTTAACAAGATTGTCAGTGGGCAGAGAGATCCAAGAGGTAGAGGGCTGGGCATGAAAAGCCTCTAAGTATACTGATTCCTCTAAGGAAGGCTGGAGGGTAGTCCAGCTGCCCCTCTGTTTAAGGATTTCTAAGATGTCCCCAAAGGAAGCATCTTCGGGGGTGACTTAGGGAAACCTTCCCCTTCATTGAAATCAGTATCCTCTGTGAAGGACTCTTCAGGCGAGTCCAAGTGCTTCCTCTTGCACTTTTTCTTTGAAGATATCTCTTTGGTGGGGTGCTCCGGAGAGGTATCCAAAGATGACACAACAAAAGTAATTTGATCCTGAGACTTTTGTGCTCTCTGCCCCAGGGTAGAGACTGGTGGAAGCTCAAATTGAGGGGATTGAAATGATATTTGGTCCAACAGGGAAGGCATATACTGTTTGCCCAGAGTGGACAAGGCCCACTCCATAGCCTGGAAGGCAGGTCCCACCACAGATGGATGGGAGCCTGGAACCACAATACACTGTTTTGGAACCATGGTCCCATTCCGCACCAAGGAAGCTGCCTCCAAAGCAGAATCCAGGGTCCAGCTTACATATGCCGAAGAACCAAGAGGAATGGAAGGCTGCTAAAGTATTGAAGTCAAACCCTCACCCTCAGAATCGGCAACGAAGCCCTGACCCCGGGAGGTCTCTGGTTTTGAAACCTGGAAGAACTCAGGGTAACTATCGGTGCCAGAGAAGGAGCCCTGACTGGCACTGAAACAGTTGAAGCTGGGAAGTCAGTACCAGGGGTTCCAAATCTTAACCGGAGTTGAAGGATGAATAGGTTGAGGTGAGGAAGAAGGTAAGGTTCCAGAGATAACAAGGCTAGGAACCATGGAAATAGGTAATTCCCTCGCCGTAAGGAGCTGGTCACCAGTCTCATAATATCAGATTCAGACAAACTGAACAGAGGAGGCCGATGGAAATCTTGGATGCCATGTCTCCAAAAAGGGACTTGGAGCATGGTTCACAAAGGGATCCACTGATGGGGAGTAAGTAGTGCGAGGTAAAATTTTTGTTTGCACGTCCTTCGGTTTTGAGTGGTCAGCTGGTACCAAAGTGGGTGTTGTCTTCACTATGGTAGTGAGGGCATTGATGCTGAATATCTTGGTTCATCAGGGTCAAGAAGGCTGTCGGCACTGTGGGGGATTTGGCTATTTTAGACAGCAGTTCCGAATGATGTGTAGGAACTGAGTTACTTCACTTTTTTAGTTTGGAAGAGGAGGAAGAAGACGACGAACTGGCTTCTGTTTTTGGACCAGTTAGGGCCTCTTCGAAATCCAACTTAAGAAATCATTTTAAGATGTTTGTTTTTGATATCTATCAGGGTTCTGAAACTAATCCCATGACAGATCGCACAGTCTTCTTATAGATGGACCACACTGAGGCAATACAAAGAGTGTGTCCATCCAAGTTAGGTATTTTCCTTTCACATTTTTGGCATCTTTGGAAGCCAGAGGAGCCTTTAAAGGATTTGTCGGCCATAACGAATAAACCAGGGCCACCATACACACAGACACATACACATGCACTGTTGTATTAGAAAGAAAGAGAATAGAGTTTTTTAGGTAAATAAAGGTGAAGAAAGGAAAAGAAAGAGAAGGGGAATACTAACAATGGTATGTAGAGCTACCTGAAGGCAAAGGGAAGAAATTACCAAAGATGCTACTTGAGTCTACCTAACACTAAAAAAGGAGACATCTAACAGAGGAGCAGGGTAGTAAAGTTAGGAATTAAAGATAGAATATAGAAAAAAACTGACTTACAGTTTGAGAATAAGCTAACGCTCAAGAGATCAGAAAAAATTCATCTGGCACTACGAAGTGGCAAATGAGACCTGAGGTAATTTGGTGAGGAGCATTGAGGGTAGAGCTTAGCTCAAGAGTTTTGGAAGGCACGAACTGGAATAACGGCCGAGTCGGTTCTGTGGCTTGTAACCGAGCCCACAGTTAAGGATGATGTGAAGACTGACAACATCAGATCATATATTCTTATGAGCTTACTGCCATATCAAAAGGTAGGGATTAATATGAATATCAAACTATAGTATAAATAACAACTATACCTGGAATACAGCAAACACATTGTGGAAGCTAATACTTCAGAGAGAGTGCATCACATGCTTTGTTTCCAGAGGATCTACACTTGAACAGATGTACATCTCACAATAACTGGTATGTTACTTTGTTAAGGAATCTAGCACTACAAAATGGCATGACATCATAAGGAGTTCTGAGTGTTAAAAGGAAATATACAAAAAGGTATTACAGCTGTGAAAATGTTATAGTACTTACATAGAAAGAGTTCTGAGTGTTAAAAGGAAATATACAAAAAGGTATTACAGCTGTGAAAATGTTATAGTACTTACATAGAAAGAATTGCTAAATTGTCAACATGAAATGTTAATTTGTCTTGGTTGTAACTTGCTGGCATATTACTTATAAATATGGAAATAAAGCAGTGGGGCATGTATTTGATCCTTGTAAGACATTTAATTTAATAGTTTATGAGAAGGGTTGTTCCATTTTAGTATATAAGACTGTTTATTTATTAATGCAGCTAGTAAACAGTGTCATCTTTTCTGAAAATCTGCAATGTTTTAATTGAGTAAGCTGCATATTATGAGTTACCATATTAAAGTGTTTTTTTTTTTCAACAAAATTATAAAGATGGAACCTATATATTTCATACATTGAGTTTTTTTTGGAGGTAATCAGTAAAAACTAGAAGGGTCATCTTGATTCCATAACTTGACTGGAAACCACACCCTACAGGTATTAAGAGGCTATGAGATGTAATTGAGACTTGTGAGTGTATACAGTACTCTAACACCACTGCTGGGCATATGAGGAAAGCAGCAATTTTATACATGAACAATTCAGTCTGACCACTTTTACAAACTGGAATGATGATGGAAAACAGCTGTCCAAGTTTGAGGAGCAGCTTAATGAGATAACACTGCCTAAACAGCTCATGTTGTTCTGGGGCTATAATGAGAATGACTACAGGTTTTGCTGACTGTTGCTGAAGTCTGTGTGATCCTGGGATGAGTTACTCAACATCCTGTAAAATAAGACTGGCTTAGGGTTCAGTCATTTGTGAATCACTGTACGATACATACAGCAGTACCTCAATTAAAGAGTAAAGTAAGTCACTAGAATCGTTTTGCCTCTCTCAGGTTTGGTGATACATTAGAAAAAGGAGACAGCGACTTGACATGTTTTTGTTATGATATGTTGTAAATGATCATTCCTACTTTTACAAAATGTGGAAATGTACAGACAATCCCTACATATATAAAACAATGAAGAATGTATAATCCTGAAAACTGTGTACTTTGTATGTGAACTCAGAGACCCAACTTTTTTAGGTTCATTGGTTCATAGGCTATATTCTGCCAAGGGGGCATTATAAGCCTAGCCCATAGATATGTGGCTTCACACCCCCCTTTAGTTGAATAAAACTATGCCTATTATTTTGCTGTCCGAACAAGGCCCAGAGTGCTCTCTGCCTCACATGTACCGGATTTTGTTTCACAGCATAGGGAGTCTCTGGGTGATGAATCTGTCCCTCCAGCCGTCCTGTTATAACCGTGTCAAGGTTTTAAGTCTCCCCACCTTTGTGGTCTGAGGGATCGGTCACCTCTGGAGCAAAGCGTATGAGACTGAATAAGAGCTGGAGTTCTTTCAGTCGGGCAGCATAAATTTATCCTCTTGTGAGAACTTTTTGGGGCCTTTGCTGCTGCTGCAGGTGTCGCAGGTCAGATACATGACTGGGGGGCAATGGGGATCATCATAATGATAATGGTGATGAGTGGGGGGGAGGGGACCCTGACCTGATCTGATCTAGAATCCCTTGATCATCATGGGGTGGGCAGAAGGTTTTTTCCTGACTACTTTAGCAACATGAGTGTCAAACGAAGGCTAGTGTCAACCTGGGTCCCCAGGTCCTGATGACTTCTTCTGTGCTCAGTGGATTGCCACCTATATGTAGCTAGGGGGGTAACTTGTTTTTCCCTAAGGGGGTTTTTATAAATTTTATGCTGGCATTTTCTTTGGCATTTAACTTCAGGCCATGGCTCCCATTTCTCATTTCCCTCTGAAGGATATCTGAGAATCTGTGATGTTATCAGATGTAGTTTGTAGTTTGCAGTCATCAGTCACTTTTTCAACTCATAACCCTCCTGTGTTTGCTTGTACTTCACTTGTAGATGCTAAACAAAGCGTGCGCGGACCCAGGACTGAGCCCTGTGGTACCACTTGTGACAGGCTTTGAGTCTGACATGGCTCCAGCAACTCTGACCCTGTGGGTTCCAGTTTGCAAACCCCATTGTCTGCATCTTGTTCTTACATCATGGGGCTTGAGTTTTTTCAGTTTGTTGAGGGATGATACCCGAGGGGGTGCCTTGCCTCAAGGCAGGGGTGTATGGACTGCCTTTGGACTGCCTTTCCATCAATGGTTTTGGTGACAAAAAGTCAACCAAGTTTAAAAGGCATGAGGCATGATGAAAAAAACAACAAGCCAAAAAAGGTTCAATCAAAGTGTTGCCTATTTATTTATTAGTTATGAGTTATTTATGAGTTCCATCCATGGCTTTGCAGATAAGGCTTGTCAAATGTAATGGCTTGGTTTTAAGGTCAGTGGAGGCAGGCACCTGTGAAGTGGCGGACCAGTGGCGCCGCTCGCGCCTCCTTTGGGTGCGTATCCTGAGGTGCGGGTTTAATTTTCATTCCTTTCGTGGCACACACAGTCACACACAGGATGTCATGTTCCATGGATGTTTTTGTTTTTTTCTGAGGAGAGGAGTTCTTTCTCAGATGCTGAGACAATGAGGAGCTACACTCTCTGATATAGATATTTAGGGGGGGGAGGGGGGAGAAGTTTGAACTGAACACGTCAGCCAGTATGTTGTGTGTGTGTTCAGTTCAATTCTTCACATCATTTTGGACTAATCTGAGCATATCTGGGAGTTTTCCTCTTAGGTTTTCTTATAGCTAAAGAAGGCCTTATGATTATCTTTTGTGTCCTTGGCGATTTTTCTCTCAAAATTAGCCTTTGATCAAAGGTGTCTTACCTTTCAAGGATTTTGCTCTATCTTGTAGATAGTTTTATTATAGTAATACAGTTTTTCACCATTTCCTAATACAATAATGGGCTTACATAATTCCCTCTACAAACTTTTGCCAAAGTGGCCATAATTTTTGTTAACCCTACTGTCAATGACATGAGGATAGCTGGCCCCACTGGCATAAAACAGCATGATATTGGCACCACTATAACTTGACATTTTGGAGGGCTGACCTTAAATCTCTGACTCCAACTGTCACCTTGCATAAATATTACCCAAGTAGACTTGATGCATATCCCTATGGCATTGGGCAGCTTGTGTCATAATGTGGTGACAACCTGTCTACTAAACATTACTAATGGGATACGATGATTCCTGGTTCATGTGAGACATTGTGCACTTATACTGTGACATCAGTAACCTTACCTATCAGAATACTTTACAGATCATAGAAGAAACTTCATGAACTTCTGATCTGAGATCAGAGATGCTGCTTGACATATCATATCACAATAACAGATTCCCTAGCTATTGTGCTTTTGTAACTCAATATCAGACACCCATATATAAAACAGTGGACCAGGGCTCTGGCTGCTGTGTGTTTCTGATATAGCTTCAGTTATCAAGCATAAAAGGATACATTACTATGGAGAAGGGGTACCCACTGTATCATATATGATGTCACTGACCCAGGTTAATACAACACAGTGCAAAAGGGAACCATTAGATCATGATGCCCTATGCTGACCACTTTAAAAAACTCCAGTTATACTCTGTTGCATATCGTCTACTCAGAGGCAATCTCTGCTTAACATACAAGGCCATGTCAAACCCAGAACTGTTGGACATGCTGCACTTAAAAAGAAATCCCAATCTCTCAGAGCCACATGTTTCAGGGATCTAAACCTTGTCATCACAATAAACAAAACATGCTGGAGGGATAGGTTCCTGACCCAGAGACTCCCCAGACTCTGGAATAGACTGCCCGTACATGTCAAGCAGAGTGCCTCTTTGGCCCTCTTCAAAAGGAACCTTGACGACTGGATGGGAGAAAGGAAATTCACCCCCGGGATCACGTCAGTCACCCTGCTAGACAGGGGTCCAGAGAAGTAAACAGTGTGGGAAGAAATAGCCAGGGAAATGTTATAACTTGGCTTGCATAGGCCCTAGGACTGATAGCCTAATACCAACCTATGAACCTATAACTCATGGCTACTACCAAATGTTAATGATTAGATGTCAGTTGTCACACTGTCCACATTTAGCATTTTTAGCAGTTCTGAGTTTACTTGCTCAAACCAAATTCAATTCTGTTTAGCATTTTATGCATTCCTTACATGAAGCAAAATGAAAAGTTCTTTTGACTCAAACCAGCTTAATATCAAACAAACCTTTACTGGGTTAACACAAGAAGCTTTTAGATTCAAATTATTAGGCACTCGTGTGTCACTATTATGGATGTCTGGTAAACCATTATAAAGATTATGCAACCTGTGGATGGGATATATAAGGGAATCCAATGTGCTTGATGATTAAGGTAGGTGTAAACATGCCCTGGAATCCACCAGTCTGCCTACTAAGGGAATTTGTTGTGTTTTTTAACTGTAAAACAGATTGAGTTTAGGATAAGGTAAATACTCCCCAAAAAAAAGGTTGCTGAACAGACTGAAATGCACACAAGCTATCACAGTGGGAACAAATTAACTGCAAGAGCCAGGCAGAAACTTTAAATGTCAGTGGGCTACATGTCTGAAAGAGAAGCTAGTCTTCCCTATAAAATAAGATGTGAATTTTACATCTGCTTCAAAAGAATACACTCTGGAAAAATTTAATGGAAAAATACAGAATACAGAATTTTCACAGAGAGACTTCCAAGATGGATTTTCTCAGGCTACAGGCATGCACAACTCTTAACCTCTTAGTGGAACAATTCTAGACAAAGCCAAAAATAATGGGAGAAAAGGCCCAAAATCAGGGACTGAATTCAAATATTGCTCTTATAAACTTAAGGTATTGCTGGAATAACAGGTCTTGCATTAGCATGCATTTTTCCAAAGGATATGAAGTCTGAAACTCAAATATTTGTCATTTAAAGACTTTGGTTCTCAATTATATGTCAATAAACACATATTGTATGAGCAATAGACCAAAAATACAAGGCAGAAATGTGGACATTCTGCAAACACTTGGGCAGCTGACAGGTACACAAACATGACATTCATCAGACAACAAGCTCTAACAATCGAGTTCATTAAATACATCAATTTGTTCAAAACAACCAATGACAATCCTTTATCTAATTGATGTTACAGTCTTAAAGCCCTACATAAAACTTGGAGCAAGCAGTACAATGAGCTATATAAATCAGATTTTTCGTGTTACAGTCAGCCTGCACCCTCAAATAGTGTCAGGATATACAAAATAAGCACTCTCATCCACCAACTGGCAGAAATTACAGCTCTTACATTTCGTGGTCCCTGTTCTATCTTGGTGACCAGTGTTACTTACTCTAGGGTAGCATAAGAGTGGTTTGAGTGTATCCTTATGTAGGCAAGACCAACAGGAGACTTCGGGAGCAGATTAGAGATCATATGTACTGTACTAGGAAAGGAATGGAGAATAGTGCATTAGCTAAGCATACACTATCAGCAGATGATACCCACGCTTTTCAGTTTCAAGTCCTACAAATTTTATATGCTAGTGTCAGGTTAGGTGTCATTTATTTACACACTTATATAGCTGAGATGAGATGGATTTTGAGACTTGATGTGCATATGGGCTCTGGTCTAATTGATACAGTCTCTATCAAACCAGCCTTAAAAAAACGTAGATTGGTTAGGAAATTGTTTTTTATAAGTATTTTATTTTATTTACGTGTGTGGTTTTTATACAATTATATATTGTACATTTTATATTTTGAGTGTTGATAAGTAATTTAAATATATATTAGGGCTTTAAGACTGTAACATCAATTAGATGAAGGATTATCACTGGTTGTTTTGAACTAATTGATGTATTTAATGAACTCGATTGTTAGAGCTTGTTGTCTGATTCACCTTAGAGTGTGAAAGTGCTTACCCTTCATTAAAACTCTTTTGGTTTTAAAGGATTTTGATTTGTTGCCTGCCGTGTTTCTGCACATTTTTTTGCTTTTTGCTGTTTGTTTTTTGCTTCGTTGGTATCTGTGCAGTTTTTTTGGAAGTACTGTAAGAGCAGTATGTGTGCTAATCTTGTTTTATGTACATATAGGAACACAGGGGCTGCTGGTACATACCATCTGTTTCTTGTATTAAGACAGGTATGCATTGAAGAGCATATATCATTTTGTTCTGATCTACAATATTGTAGGTACCAGGTGATGTCAAATATATTTAGCACAGCAGTAAGGGATACATATATTTTAATTGTAATATAACATTTATAAACCAGTCTAAATTTCTGTAATGGTAGTGTGTCATTATTCTTCAAGGCTTTCAAAATTTCAATAAACCACAATAACTCTGGATGTTGGTATTCACCTTGTTACAGTTATCTGTAAAGGTGTTTCCTGTACAGGTTTTACTTTTTGTATTGCTGTGATAGGTGTGATGCTATAATTCCAAACTGGGCACCCTACCCAGACCACTAAGTCCTTCCTCATCCTTGTAACCTGTTTATTCTCCTTATAGATGGATGATGCCATGTTGTTAGATGAGGTAAGAATCATCTGAGATGAGCGGTCAGTCTCTTGTGTTTATTATTATCAATATTATTATTATTTATGCCAAACAACTTTTGGCCAACCTTGTGTCCAACACATCAACGCAGATCTCTGTCTGTGAATGAACTGCATGTCCATTTTCCCTTATTTTACAAGGGGTCTGAAGCCTGTGGTCTCCAATGTGGGCCATAGCATTTCTGAAAAGGCCTTCCCTCCCCCAGGTGGGCAAGAAAGCAAGAATCACATCTTCCTATCTTCTAGTCAGCTCCTTAGGCATGAAGTCCATAAGCTGACCCAGGGTCTTGTGTCTCACAGTCAGGACTCCGTCTATCTGTACCATGAAACTGTGTCAGAATTATATTTCTAATGTGCAATATTAATGGAAAACAGAGCAAAAACATGAGGCATGATCAGTAAAACTATACAAAATTTGATATAGTTGTCAAGTATATGGTAAACTAAGTTGCTTTTTCAAGCTCATATTTTATCTTTTTTTTTTTACTTAATTCCTTTCTTAGGATATTTAATTTCTGGGTGAGACTGATGGGATTTTTCTGTTAGGTTCTACTACATTTTCAAAAAAACTGATTCACTGAAGACAATCATGGGGAAATGATGTTTAGAAACTTAATCTACAAAACTTTAAAACAGAAAAATGCCAAACATTTAACCACACAAATCAGTTCAGTCAAAAGAAAGCTACAAAGTTTTTTTTTTCACAAGAGTCATTCTTTGAGCAATCACAAAGCATGTATCACTTACATTATCAGTCTATCTTATGCTCATCCCATAAAGTTCAAAACAATTATCTGCTTAAAACACAACATAAAGTTAAAATCAAGTTTCCACCCACTGCAACTCAAGTCAAAACATTTGCTGTCATCAAAAATGATTTTAAACTGAGCACCCAACACTTAACATAGATTCACAGGAGGTTACCAGGCTAGTGGCCCTAGAGGCTTTACAAGCCTAGCCATGTTAATCCCAAGTATCCCATTTTGTTCTTTTTGGCTAGTTCGCAGAACAAATTTATGAACAGAGCAGGTCTGTGATCAACACCGGCTAGTTCTGTCCATCATAAACTTTTTGCTCTAACATCTGAAGCAATTCCTCCTCCCCACACTTAGGTTCATAGGTTAATAGATGTATACTATGCTAATGACCATACATTTTAAGCCTAGCAATGCATCCCAAATCACTGACAAGTTCTTGTACCTTTAATAAGTGTAAGCAGGGGCTTATGAGATGAAACATTTATAAGGAGGTAACAGAGAGAGATGTACCATTTACAGGCTGCCTGTGTCTGTTACATACATAGGTGCCAAAGCAGGGCTGAATTTCCTGTTTCCTATCCAATTATCCAAATTACATTTGTATTAGGAACCTGTTCTAGAGAAGGGATAGTCTCTGGGATACATTCCTGTTTCTTCAGCAGGTCCTATCCATATCACAGGCAAGGTCTAAGTCGTTAGAATGGATAATTGTGGTGCTCTTTGTTTTGTGGATATGCAGGACATCCATGAGGTTGAGATCTGACAATGCCTTGTATGCCAGGCATAGATTTCCCCTCAGCAGCTTGCAGGAGACAGAATGCAAGGACAGGGCCTTTAGGCAATCTGCATAGGACATGTTATTCGCACTCTGTATTCTTTTAGTGAGGAACCTCTTCATATGTTCCACTTGTTGGATGTGTCTAGTTAGGTGCATATACTTCTATTTTTTTTTATCCCAAAACTAACATGGTCGCAGAAAAAGGGTAGAATGACAAACTTATGAATTCCACTTACAATGCTGTTCCATCATCTAGTTAATTTAACTTGTAAATGACAATGGTCCATAAGAAAAGAGTTAATAACTCATTATTTTTGAATACTTTCATTTACAGAAAGGAGTGTGGCAACTCTGCATTTAATGAACTGACATCTCCAACTTACTGTATAACTACCATACCAATGCCATAGTGGAAAAATTGTGTTTTTCCTAAATAATGTTGCTATGCCATGCTACTTTGAAGAAGGGATAATTTTAGACGTTAGGAATGATGCATACACTTGCTTTTACCCTGCTACACATGCAAGGGGAAGGCAGGTTTTACCTGGGAGTGTACTGCTTGTCTTTATTAACATAACAAGGCACTAAGTTCAAAGGCAGTGGGCCCAAACATCAGGCAAGATGATTGCTATTGCCAGTTTGTAGTTATGTCTTATCTGAACAGCTGATCTGGTCAAGATATTTAAAGGACTGTTCTGGTATGAGCTTGTCAAACATAAAATAGTTTGTATTGCTGGGATAAGAAAAAGTAATCCCAGTTGTATTGTGCAACTACTGCCATGGCTACAGTTGTCACTACAGACTGGTGGCAATGTGAGTAATTTCTGAGGACCTTACATATGGAAGCTATATAAGATATAAGGTAATAGACTGTGTTTTTAAGAAGGAAAAACAGTCACTGAAACAGCTGCATGCTGGTGAGTTTTAAGAAAGTATCTTTGCCAAAAACTAGCTGGTATTTGAACATTTGTTTTCATTTTTCCTATTAAGCGAGAATGTACTCAATAACTGGTTGCATACTTTAAATTCCTGGGAGTGTTAACAGCTACAAGCACCAGGTGTTTATTGTATAAGAACAGACAAAGTGATGGAGTGCTGAAAGGCAGTTAATAATTTTCATAGCTTTCAAGTTTCATTCTCAGACACATATGTATATGCATAGTGCATGTAGAAGGACACATAATAACTGTCTTGATATGTCCAGATGTTGTAGATAGCATCCACAGCTACATTCCCCATCCACAGCTACATTCCCCAAAACCTTTTCTAGCCACTCCCACATGTGGTCCTGCATTCCATTAGGGTCACATTCACTCTGTCTTGAGCATTACTTGACAGACTGAAGTGTTTAAAAATTGTTCAAGTAGACGTTTGATGAAGTGTATGGCTGATTTAGTGGCTAATATGTTGAAATGAGGAAAACTGGTAGCAGAAGGTGATTGTGGGCCTGGGGTGTCGATGCTGAATGTTTTATAATTGGAGAGAGTGAAAGCACAAGTGTCTGTGGATTACAATTAAAGTAAGGGCTACGGAGGAAAGGACATTGCTTTTTTAATTTTTTTTTTATGTTTTGTGTCTGTATTTTTTCTGGTAAGCTGACTGATGTGCTGACATCAATCATGTTTTGATATTTTCACATTTTAAACAATCAACACAGATCCTTCCATTAATCCCACCACTTTCAATGGATTTTATATTGTGCAACTTATTCAGTGAGTGCATTCTACTTAATCAACCACTGTTTCTACAAAAAACATTCATACACACACACACACACACGATATTCTGCCGGTCCTTAAAGTCAAACTCCTTCAATATACAGCACACATCACTTATCTTTGCCACTGCCTTTTCACACTTCTTTTTATGATTCACTGGTTCAGTGACTGAAAACACCTGGAGCCTTTTCCACCATAATTTCCAGTGTATGTATATACATGATGCTGGCAGAAAGAATCCTTACACTGCCTTAGATCTCACACATGCTTTACAGAATTTTTTTTCAAACCCTCCCCAGTACAGACATCAGATCTGTCAACCTAAAAACAGCAGGATGCATGAGCGCCCACCACCCACACAATCTGTTAGCCCCCCCCATTCAGATATAAGCTAAACAGAACCACAAGAGAATCCACCAATCAAATATTTAGCAGTCCTTGAGGGAGGGGTTAAGTCATGTTCTGGTGCTTTATCCTCACTTAGTGTCCTAAATTTCACCTTCAGTTTCCTCTTATTGAGCTCCATCAGTCCATCTATCATTCATTGGAAAATACTTCTGCTATTCAAGGTAGGGAGACCCCCTTCTCCACTGTAAACAGAGATACAAAGAACTCAGCAAGAATCTCTGCTTGACTCCCTACTTCTTTGCAACACTCACTCTTTGTCCCCAATTCACTTGTTTCTACACCATCCTTTATACCCGAAAAATATATTTTTACCCTTGCTAATCCCATCTAAGGCTAGTTTTTCCTTTTGCATAACCTGGACATACTATTCCCTATGTTTCTTCCCACTAAAATCAATTTTCTGCAAGGTTTTTCCTTTCTTCTTTAGCACATTCCATCTCCTCTTCAAACACATAGCACCCTATCTCCCTACGATGTACCCTTCATCTGGAACCTCCCTCAATACCCTTGTAAATTACATGCTAATCATCTGTAAAGATTAATTTACCTTTCACAAGCTTCTAAACTTTCCAATGTTTTATACAATTTCCCCCCTACAATGCCACATCAAAATTAAGTTTTCCACCTAGCACACTTTGCCCAAACGGTGTGCCTTACTATAGCATGATCACTCAAACTTAGAGCAGCCCTGACTTCTACCATGTATCTTCCTGCTTAATCAAAACAAAATTCACTATTCTGTCCTTCCTGATCACCTTTATCACATATAAACAGAGCCTTCCTTAACACATGGGCAGTCTTTAGCTTTTGTCCAGTCACATTTTAATTTCTTCTTAATCATATTATCTTCTTGCATTTTAACATTTGTAGAGACCAGTCAAGTGTTAGGAGAAGGTATTTTTGCTAGGTCCTAATGTAGCGATTTGTCCACTTTTTCATAGCCATACAGAAAGCCGAAATGCTGACAGTTATTTCTAGAGTTTGGGAACATTCTTCTGAAGTATACAAATGTTTACAATAACAAAAACTAGGACTAAAAAAGATGAAGTTGGCATATTTAAACTGTGGGGTGGTTGGAAATATACAGCTAGTGAGCAGGAGGCAGGACCGGCCTTTGGTGAACTGGTACCCTAGGCAAAAGGTCTCCACAGTGGCCCCCCCAACACCACCCTGTGCTCCCATCCTGGTCTACCTATACCATCCAAATTCCTAGAAAAGTCCCCTGCTAGAGCAGTGCCCTAGGCAGCTGCCTAGTTGGCCTATGCCTAAGGCCAGCTATGGAAGGAGGAATGGTTTAAGCTTCAGCAGACACTTTTTTGACAAGGGTAACTTGAACTGAGTTTTGTGACGGTGCAAGTTGCATTTCCGAAATTTATGGTTGCAGGTGACCTGGTAAACATACATTAAGCAGCTTACCATTTTCAGAATTAAGGAAGATAAAAGGACTAAGCGTTTTCATTCATAGTGGTATAAAGTGAGTCTACTCCTGACTACAAATATTCTAGATTGCTTCTGTTATTGCTTTAATGGGAAGTATTGTTTCTTGTTGTTAAGCATCATTATCAAAGTGCAATTCCTGGCTATCTTGGAGAATAAAAGGAATAGAAGGTTTGCTTCTGTATTACCAAAACCATTGTTTGTCTCTTTGTGACATCTATGGATTAAAGACTGCAGTGTACCAGGTTATCAGCATTTGGGTTTGATACAGTACTATCTTACATGGGTTAAGTTTGGAATGTGAACTGAATTATTCAGCTACAAAGTCAGCAGGAAGGATGGACAGGAGAGTCCAATCCAGGCAACTAGATACAAGACAGAATGAAATGGCAGTGAATCTTCTGAGGTTTATGCATGAGCCATGATGTGCTTTTTGGATCTTTACTAGACACCAGTCAGCATATACTGGAAGGTGGTCACTGACAGTGTCCACCATTTTTGTCAGCTACTACAATACAGTCAGGTGTTGATAAAACTATGCACTCAAGTATACTTTCCCTGCTGCAGTCTTTTTATACCAGACATAATTAGTTCTACCAAACAAACAACTGTATGATGAGATGTAAAAATCCAACCAATCCTGAAAATTCACATACATGCGGTGCATTTGTAATGCTGTATGGAAGCCACTACAGGAAGTTTACAACAGCATCCTTACTGGAGTGTGGTAGAATGTAAATACAAGTCTAGTATGTGATAAGAACAGGTCATACTTCCTTACTGATGAGTATGGAAAAGGTACTGGCAGGAGTAATTACTGTAAGGAATATTTTGTGAAGGATAGATGCTGACCTGCCCCCTTGTGTTTCCAATTTTGTCTAATTATGACATATATAAATATGCTGAATTCACTGAGCAATATTTAACTGTCCAGTACAGCAGATTTCAGCCAAGTTTCAGTGATAGTCAAGACAGATAAGATGTAATGGGAGATGCAGATTTGCATTAAAAGTGGTTTACTGCAGATACTGCAGGCATTAATATACATTTGCTAGTTTTATACCAAAGGACTTATTTAGCAGTTACTCAGTGTATCTGAAATGTGGTGATGGGCCAACATTAGGGTGTATATGCCTCCATTTACAATGAGGGAGTTTGGTATGCAAGTATGTTCAGAATTAACAGAGATGTGTTACTTGTTTGTTGTCAACTTACTCTTTTTTTAATGATCCAGGTTTAAAGTAGACCATAAAGTGGCTCTGTGGAAGGTCCCTGTCACAAATTTCCAGTATTTGGGTTCAGTTCTGGCCTCCATTCACTGTCTATGTGGAATATACATGTTCTCCCTGAAATATGTGGGTTTTCTCTCAGTATTCTAGTTTTGTCCTACTTGTTCAGAACATGCTGGCAGATTGAAAACAAGACTAAATGTATAAAACTCCTGTGTGTACAAACCTATCAAATCTGCTGGGCATTGTCTGAACCTGTACCATATTGCTAAGGCCTGGAACTCGTCATCCCTACAATCAGTTCAATACCCTCCCATCCTTCAAAACCATTCTGACAAACTTCCTAGCCAAAAGCTGTTTCTGTTCTTGATTCAGATGTTTTAACCCTTCTTTAACAGACCAAATAAGTTTTTCCTCCTCCTCAGCTTACTTTTCTAAAAGTCAGTATAAGCATCAAGGAGTCAGTAATCAGTGTTTCAAAAACAGTGGAAGTGAGGTTCTAAAAGGAAATCCTCCAGAAATCAAGGACAGTCCTCTCAGTCAACATGACTATCCACCTCTCCCTAGCAACCTTTTCCATATCTCTGAGACATCATCTTCGCTTTTGACACCAGACACTCTCAGATATCTGGTTTGTAAATATAAAGTCAGTCATTACATTTCAATGACGAAAAACTCCTGTCTGTCCAAAAACCCATCAAATCTACTGGGCATTGTCTGTATTCATACCTTGTTGCTAAGAGAAGAAAATCCTTACCTGTATCTACCAGGTTAATACCCTCCCTCCTATCCTTTGAAACCATTCTGTAAGACTTACTAAACAAAAGCTGTCTCTCTTCTTGCTCAACACCAGGATAAACTATATCCCTAAATGTGGGCAAATATCTATTTACACCTTACATCTCCTTACTATACCTTCCTCATTCCCTGACTTTTATCAATTTATCTCCCCTGGTTTTCTCAATAAATAATACCATAAGCTTTCTTTTCTCTCACTTTGTATTGCAATTCCTGTTTGTGTTATACTAATGTACTTTTAATGTCTCTATAAACTGGTTTAAATTTCTCTATCAAATCACTGTCATATCACTTGTATGTACTATTAACCAATGTTTTCATCTTATGTCTGACTAAGTATAATTATTTAAACTGCATTTGTTTTTTTGTAAATAAATATGCTGTATTTTTTAATTTATCCATTCCATTATGGCCGGAGTCATAGTCAACCCAGTTAACAAATGACAGAGCTCAATGTTCATATAGTCAGATTTGCTGTGAAATAAATGGTTATGAGGTTAAGTATAACACTTTTAACAGACACAGAAAAAAAGATTTCCTTTCTAAGGTATGTGTGCAGTGACAGACCTGACACAGGGGAGGTAATGCATGCTAGCCTGGGGAAGACCATTTGAAACAACTTCCTTTTCACTAATGACAGGATGATTAATGACTGCAATGCTGTATGGATTGTTGGAGAAGGGAGGCTCCAAGCATCTCAACTTAAAATATTAGGTTATTGCTTGGAGGCAAACAATTAAATTGCTTGTGATTTGATATTAGCAGCTGCTTTTAAAACTTTTAATACACTCATGGGAAGAGCTTCAGTCAGTGTACTGGAAGCCTTGGTAGAAGGCAGTACATTAAAATTCAAATGCTCCATTGTGCTTATTGTATTCCTAATATAGTCTAGACCTATCTGAGAAGGGTCTGCACTGTGAAGCTAGACAGTTAAACAAAGGGTGTCAGAAACTGTGACACAAGTGTTAAGTCAGGCAAGCATTACTTAACATCAAAAGTCAAAAAAGATTAAAAGTTGTTACTTCATAAATTAAGTACCTTATGACTTTCTCATACATAATAATTACACTGTACAGCAGAAAATTATAATTATTTTAATTGTAAAACCTCTTTATCATGTTGTTCACAAGCCTTTCACCAGGAAATGCGTGACTCATTTTGTCACCATTCCTGTTCACTGCATAGTCAGACACTAATAATTATTGAATGTTTGAAGCCTAGACAAAACCTGAGCTCCCAAGATCCCATTATCATTAAATGCTTCCTTAATGGTTACACACATGGATGCAGGCAAGCAATAAACGTTCCTACAGACATGCCACTCTTACCTCAGTGTTTCATGGTTCCTAGTCAATAATTAGTCATGCCGTCATGATCGGTATCCAAGTAAAACCATGCCATTATAAATTCCACACATTTTTATTACATTTTTGTCTGGAAGATTTTCACAAACTAATCCATCCTCCACCAGCCATGTATTTTACATTTGTTTGTCAATGCCGCTGTTTTACATATTTCTAATCAACATTAGTTGTAGTCGTGACAACTGCCTCTTTATTTGACCCTGCTTTAAGATAAGCTTTATACTTCGTACATCATTGTATACTCCTGTTCAGCTATGAACAATAAAAAAGTAAAAATAAAATATGGATAATTTTGCCACTTAAAAGTATAGGATAATGACGCAGTCTGATGAAACTTACTGTATCATATTAATGTAATCATTATCAATAAAAGAATATACTTTTCAGTTTATAAAATGAATAAAATGATGACAAGAAGGAATATATATATATATATATATATATATATATATATATATATGGAAAATATTTTATAAAAAAATGACTATTATAGAACATTTAAAACAGTCAAGACAGAAAAAACAACTGAAGAGACATTTAATAATCCTATACAATTATTCAAAATAATATAGACAAGTGCATTTTGTATGCATAAATTGTACTTTTAAAGTATAATTCAGAAATCAAATCTTATATTAACAATACATTAAAAAATAAAGAAAAGAATCACACAAAAACACAAAAAATGTTTAAATATTTTGTTTAGGAAACAGAATTCTTCATGCTTCAAGGGGCTTTGATCCTCATAACAACTGCAGGGTTCTATGCCACCCTGGACCACAACTCTTTTCTATATTATCTGAAAGGGAAGAAGAAAATACCTGTTTCCCTTCTGCATCTGTCATGGAATGAAAGGAGAGGTTTAGCTAGAGTGGCTGTTTCAGTGATTTTCAGTTAAAATGGATTTATTTGAGTGGAATTTTTTTGTTTGTTTTGCTATCTCATCTCCTCATGTAAGATCTAGCCTAAGCCAAGCAAACACATTCATTTCCATGACTACGTGTTTGTTGAAGAGTGATACCAAGACAGAATCCACTACTAGAGTGGTCTTCTTAAAAAGCTTACAGGCTGTAAACGCCTGGTTATCCTAGAAAGAGCAAGGGAGGGTCAGAGGCAGGGAAGTCTCAACATAAAGCAGCCATAATATTCCCATATACAACCATATACAATGAAGGCAGAAAGGTGCGGGTGTACTTTGCAAGCCCCCATAAATTTAAGAACAGAGAGCCTGCCTCTGGTTGCCAAGTTTACACACCCAATATCAATAAAACCACTAATAAAAGGGAGCTTTTATTATGTCTAGCATGAAAATGCTTTATGCCACTGCCATAAGGGGAGAGCCTGTCAGTACAGCAATGGCAATTCTGGCAACTTTTTTTTATTTATTTTACATTTGTTGACTGGGAAAGTCTGACTAGGCTCCACAGAGCCTGTTTTCAGCAGAGGCCTGGGGAGAAATGCTCCAGATGCATGTCTTTACTTTTACTTCAGTGAAAATATTTACTTGAAAGCACTTTCACAGAGAGTGGAGAATTCCCTTTTCTCCATTGTTGTGCAATGTAGGAGTTGGTATATTTACGTTTGGGGGATTAAGGGGTGTCCCTTTGTCCCTTCATGGGGGGCTCCAGGTGGCTTGCTTAGATTTACTCAGAGTTTTATTGAAAGCATTTTATATGAAGCATTTTTGGAGTTTTTGCCATTATGGAGAAAGGTGCCCATAGATTCCTCATAAGGATAGCTGTCAAACTAGGAGATAAAAATGTGTACAAGATAAATTATTGCACCGACTTTGTGAAGTATATCTTGAGTTACTTCCTGATGAAAACAAAGTCAGTACTTTTGTGTGAATATAAAGCCGCTTATTTAAACAATAGTAAACTCTATTTATGATGAAATATAAAACAACGAAAGGCTTCAAATGGGGGGGGGGGGGTGATTACAAATGTACTGAGCAGTTTACTGCATGCAGTAACTAAGGACATAGATTAAACCACTGGCAATATGCAATTTACCGGACAAGAGGCAAGTCCACTGCTCACCCCCAGAAGAGCATGCAGTGATGAGTGTGGTTAATGGGATCTATCATTCATCATGTTGTTATTCCATCCTTAAACACCTAAGTCTTTATCCCCTCCCTCCACAATGCAGACAAACAATAACATTGAGAAGGAATGTAACCAGTGGCACATATCATCTTCTTGTTTAGAAAAAGGTCAGAACATCCAGAGTCTCTACTATAAACTGCATGTACCTTCTGTGCAGCTTCTGGATCACATGTAAAAGAGAAAGGTTCATCCCTGGTATGCATTTATAGTTTAGCTCAATTAATAAATATTTATACAGATTTCTGTCATTTTAGGACTACAGATAAAAAGAAATACTGTTCATTTACTAGAGAAAATATGCCAGACAGAAATAAACTGCAATATGTTGTTACTTCCATAGTTTTTTAAGGCAGATGGAATAAGTGCTTCATTCATTTTTCGTCTAGCATTTAACCCTGTGAATACAAATAAGTTTCATTTAAATATTTCATTAAAAATTAAACATTATGTGTTAAGTAAGAACAAGGAAGAGAGCAGCAACAGCTGAATGAAAAACATGCATTATATTTATTTATTATGCAGACAAAATAAAGTATAAAAATGATTTCTGAGTATTTGAAAGTCATATACAATACCTGCACTGTAGTATGATGATTACTTGGTTCAGTGCCCTGCTAGCAGTAGACAGAAATGTTAAAAACACCTAAGCTCATGTCATGAGGCAGATATTGAACCTATCCCATATATATCCTAAATAGCCTCGCACTTTAGAATGACGAGACTTCTTCTTTCAGTGTTTTCCCAGTTAGGGGTCACCACAGCGGATCACCTGTCCACTCAAGATTGGCAGTGGAGTTTTTTATGGTGTTGAGTTGCCAGCCCAACCTTCCACAGAAGGCACACACACAAACATTCACACCTAGGGCCAATTTAAAGTGTCCAATCCACCTACAGCATGTTTTTGGGATGTGGGAGGAAACTGGAGCACCCAGAGGAAACCCACGCGACCACAGGGAGGACATGCAGACTCCACACAGAAGGCACCCCAGCCGAGGATCGAACCGGAGGACCTCTTGCTGTGAGGCAGCAATGCTAACCGCTGCACCACTATGGCCGCCCTTTAGAATGACGAGACTAAAAACAAATAATGCAATTTGGCTATACAAAAAGAGTAGAATGTTAATGCAAGATAGAGAAAAAGCAGGGAAAGAATGGTAAAAATATAAAACACCACAATATCTTGAAAACTTTAAAATGCTTTGCAATTGTACTAAAAAGCAAATAAATAAAGACAAAAAAATAATCTATAACAACTTTCAGAATAATATTAAACACAACTCTAAATAATTTTGGACAGCCATTAAAGAAATTTACATTCTGGCCAAAAATTCAACCTAAACCTGTCTCCCAATAACTCACCACTTGAAAATGCAATACAGTTCAGCTCTTATCTTTATAGAGAGTACAGCATCTCTAACCAAGGATTCCTCACCATCTAATTCCAACCCTACCAAACAGTCACCTATCACCACATCAATTTTCACCTATAAACCTGTGCCCACATCCTATAGAAAACTACTCAAACATAAACTGTGTTCTTCTTCAGCTGATGGTCTTTCAAGCAAGTACCTAAAAATAGCAGCCAATAACATTACCTATCCTGTCTCAATCCTCATAAATAGGTCAATCCAGGAATCCCATCTTCTCTCTTTGTGGAAAAAAGTCTCGCATCATCCCTCTGCACATAGGAGGAAATTCAACAGGCATTAATAACTTAGCCCTATAGCTATATTATTTCCCCTCACCAAAATACTTGAAAATGTATTCAAAAACAATTACTAGACAATCTCCTGCTGGAAGAACTCCTATCCCCTACACAACATGGCTTCCAACCTTCCCATATTGCTAGCACTCCCATTCTAAACTATACAGATACTGTCAATAAAGCTAAAGATAATAGCAACCTTATTTCTAGATTTGTCTAAAGCCTTCAATGGAGTTTGTCACAGCAAACTTCTTATTCAAATGTCCTCACTAGGTCTCTCTCAGCCCACCCTTCTGTGGCTCAAAAGCTACCTGTCCAACAGGTATTAGCCAGTAAAATGGCACTCCACGCTCTTTACTTACCTCCCACACACCACCGGTGTACCACAAGGCTCTATTCTTGGTCTCCTCATCTTTAATATTTTCAACACCTTCTATACATCCACACAACAGGTCACCTTAATACAATTCGCAGATGCTTCCACTCTCATTTGCAAATCTGACAACATGGTACACCTCAAAAAATTACTCAGGAAGCTTTAACAGCTACTGAAACATGGCTTCATAACTCACAACTCATGCTCAGCCCAAAAAACAATAAAGTACTTTTTTTTTAACCCCAAAATCCCACTCTCATGAAAACAACAACATTTAAAGTCCTCTCTCTTGATAATACAACCATTAAAGTCACCTCTCATACAAAATTATTAGGGGTGATTGTTGTGGATGATAATCTTACAGTCGACCTGCATATACAAAATTGCATAAGAAAAACTCATCAAAAACTAGGGGTTCTTTACAGAGCCAAATTCTTTCGCACTGACACAACTAAAACTACACTTGCCACTACTTATCTCCTCCCCACACTTCTTTATGGTGCTCCCATCCTCACTAACCTCTAGGCTTCACAAAAATTAAAACTTGAACAATGCTATAACAAAGTTTCTAAATTTGCAGCCAATACCCCTTTCAGAACCAACCGCGGTATAACACTAAAAAGCCTAAATTGAATATACACAGCTTCTTACCACCTATAAAATTATCCAGCATCCATGTCCCTGTCCTGCACTAGAAAAATATTCTAATGAACTATGTTCCCAGTCAGTCATTGTGATCCACTGACCAAAAACTCCTGTCTGTCTACAAATCTATCAAAATTGATGGACACTGTTTGTACTCATACAAGGTTGTTAAGGCCTGGAACTCCTTACCCATACCCATGAAGTCAATACCCCCCCTCCCATCTTTCAAAACAACTCTGAAAGACTTCCTAGCTAAAACCTGGCTCTGCTACTGCTTAAAAACCAAAATAAACTGTATCCCTAAATGTGAGCAAGTACCTTTTCATTCCTTATAATTCCTTACTTCTATCAAATTCTCTTTCCTGAATTTCTCTCTAAATATACCTTTACCCTATTTTCCGTCACTTCATCCGTAAAAATCTGGAGCTTTCTCCATAGGCCTCCACTGAAAATGGACTTCTTTCCAGTTGGACTTTCCCAGTAATCAAATGTCAACAAATAAATGATAAATAAAATCTTTTAACAGCTAAGTTTTAAGCACATTATGAAAACTAACATTTAGGTTAAGAAGGGACGTGATGATTAGTGATCAGCATTATGGTTTCATGCCAGGAAAGAGCACTACAGATACAATGTTTGTTCTGAGAGTGTTGATGGAGAAGTACAGAGAAGGTCAGAAGGAGTTCCATTGTTTTTTTGTAGACGTAGAGAAAGTATATGACAGGGTGGCTAAAGAGGAGTTGTGGTACTGTATGAGGAAATCGAGAGTGTCAGAGAAGTATGTAAGAGTGGTACAGGATATGTACGAGGGTAGTGTGACAGCGGTGAGGTTTGTGATGGTTGTGACAGATGAATTTAAGGTGGAGATGGGATTACATCAAGGATCAACTCTAAGCCCTTTCTTATTTGCAATGGTCATGGACAGGTTGACAGACGAGATCAGACAGGTGTCCCCGTGGACTATGATGTTTGCAGATGACATTGTGATCTGTAGTGAGAGTAGGGAACAGGTGGAAGAGACCCTGGAGAGATGGAGATATGCTCTGTCTAGAGAGAAGAAGAATGAAGGTCAGCAGGACTAAGACCGAATATATGTGTATGAATGAGAGGGAGGACAGAGGAATGGTGAGGATGCAAGGAGTAGAGGTGGTGAAGGTGGATGAGTTTAAATACTTGGAATCAATAGTTCAGAGTAATGGTGAGATTGGAAGAGAGGCGAAGAAGAGAGTACAGGCAGGATGGAGAAGGTGGAGAAGAGTGTCAGGAGTGATTTGTGACAGACGAGTACCAGTAAGAGTGAAAGGAAGGTCTACAAGAGGGTAGTGAGACCAGCTATGTTATATGGGTTGGAGACTGTGGCACTGACAAAAAGGCAGGAGTTTGAGCTGGATGTGGCAAAGTTAAAGATGTTAAGATTTTCACTGGGTGTGACAAGGGTGGACAGAATTAGGAATAAGTAACAAAGCCAGAGAGGCAAGATTACATTGGTTTGGACATGTGCTGAGGAGGGATGCTGAGTATATTGGGAAAAAGATGCTAAGGATGAAGCTAACAGGTAACAGGAAAAGAGGAAGGCCTAAGATAAGGTTTATGGATGTGGTGAGAGAGGACATGCAGGTGGTTCGTGTGACAGAGCGTGATGCAGAGGACAGGAAGAAATGGAAACAGACGATCCACTGTGGTGACCCTCAACGGGAACAGCCAAAAGAAGATGATGAAAACTAACATTTAAGGACTTGGAGAAGCACAATTCAAGATGAAGTGTGAATGTTGGTTAAGAATAAATGTTACAGAGAGACTTGAAACCTGGCAATTTATTTAGTCTCTTTTATTGCAGCCTTTCCAGAAGTTGGGGTGGGATCTGAGGTGCAGTACAAATACCAAACATCTTAATGTTTGCTTTACTGCATTTAAACATTAGTAATGTACTTGGAATGATTCATAAGTGCTGGTAAAACAAATGTTTTTTGTGTTGGCAATATCTCGGAAGAAGCAATCTCAGCACAGCAGAACAACAGTGTGCATAAAGTCCAGCAAGTGAGGCACAATTCATACCAGTCTGCTGATAGAGAGGGCAGCAAATGGCTAGATTTGGACAGCAGCATTACTATAATAAACATCAATGAAGAGGAGGTCAGGGACATGGCCGTTCTGATTCAGAAATCACTACCTGGATGGTTAACTCCTATGCGAGATTAACAAACCATTAGGATGACCATCATTTAACAGCAAACTTCACTCCTATGAAAGGAATGAAGTCTATATTATTAAAGATATATATTCCACAGAGCTGTGAAACTGTGCCCCAGGTTAACATTAGCAGATCACTGGTAACAGTTGAGATTGAAGCATAAACTGGACTGAAATGATCATCTAACACAGCTCTGGATGCAGCACATGAACTGAGTGGTCTGCAGCAGTGGAGGTGCTTCGTAGGAACAGTTACCAAGAATGTAAAGCCATGTTTAAGCAATGGCGGAATAATTTATAACCATAATAATTTAAACCAGTTACAAGTGGCGTCCCACAAGGTCAGTCCTGGGACCTCTCTTGTTCAGTATACATTTCTCGGAGGTACAGGCAAACACGGAAGGACTGTGGCTGACCAAGTTCGCAGATGACTGCAAACTGGATGCCATAATAGACTCTCCAGCCGACACAAGCATCCTCCAAAAGGGCCTCATAGAAACAGACAACTGGTGCCAGAGCCATGGCCTCAAGCTAAATGCCAAAAAGTGTATATTCATCCCCTTTGGCAAAAACAAAGTGCCCACAAATTACCACATAGGTGGTAATCCATTAAGTACAGAAGAAGTAATTAGGGACCCGGGGACCCAAGTTGATAGCAATCTCTCATTTGACAACCATGTGGCCAAAGTGGTTAGAAAAACATTTTATATAGTCCACCTAATCATGAAGGGATTCACATCTAGATCAGGGGAGGTCATCGTGCCTCTTTACTCATCCCTCATCAGGCCCATAATTGAGTACAATGCCCCTTTTGGGATGTACCTTACCAGACACCTGCAGCAACTGGAAAGACCCCAAAAGTACCTCACCAAGAGGATCAAAGGGCTCAAACAGATGCCATATGCTGCCCGGTTAAAGAAACTCCAGCTCTACTCAGTGGCATACCGCCTGCACAGAGGCGATCTGTGCCTGACATATAAAGCCATGTCCAACCTGGAATTAATGGACATGCTGCACCTCAGAAAATCCAAATCCCATCGAGCTACGCGCTCGAGAGACTTGAACCTCAGCACTGAAATAAGTAGGACATGCTGGAGGGACAGATTCATAACTCAGAGGCTCCCTTCACTCTGGAATAAAATCCCAGTCCAGGTTAGGCAGAGTCCCTCATTGACTCTCTTCAAGAAGAATCTTGATGAGTGGATGGGAGATCATAGGTTTACCCCGGGTATCACTTCTGTGTCACTGTTAGACAGAGACACAGTATACTAACCTTGAAAAAGGGCATAGCAAAATAAATTTAAAATGGGTGGTGAAAGCCAAACACACTCTGGCTAGGCTTATAAATGCCCTAGGGCAGACAGCCTAGTATGAACCTATGAACCTATAAACCTATGAACCATGGGATTCTACTTAGCTTGAATGTGAACCACTGAGATATGACAGGGTCACAGCAGGTGCAGCAGTACAGTACAGTACAGTACAGGTACACAAGAAGGCTATCTACACAAAGCACACTAGCTTCCAGAGAGTCTAATTTATGTTGAAAGTTTCCTGGGATACTATCTACTAGTGCAGTTTTGTAGTGTGTTTTACATTAATGACTTAGAAGATTAGCATGTATGGGTGCAGGGTTGGGATTTGATAAGCAGACACATGAAGAGGTTCAGTGGAGGGCCAGGGGCTAATAAAGGCTGTTAAATGCAAATCTAAGGATAATTATGATGCTGGTAATAATTACAGTGGTGACATAGTAAATAGCCAACAACATACCAAGCAAAGGAGCAGAATTATACAGGAACACAGGAACTGCAGGCTTAAATGGAAATGTGTGCGTCCAAAGATGGTGGCAGAATGGCGGCCGATGTATGCTTGCGGTTCACAAGTTTTATTTTGCTGTCCGTATTCCAAGTTGTGTTATTTACTCATGATATTTTAACTTACTACTTTTAGTAATTGTATTAATTAGTGGTTCCAGGGAGTGGATGCAGTTTCCAGACTACTAGTGGTTTTCCTACGGACCTCAGGAATACTACTTTTAAGACAACTTCAGCATGTTGCAACTGCTCAAACCACCTTTGAGGAATGCCACTTTCTGCACCAACTCGTCCTTTGGGGACACTTGGCTGACTACTTATGGGAGCCGTATTGAGTTACTGCAGAAAGTAGAGCTGTTTCAGTAAATGTACCATAACAGTAGATGTTGTAATGGATCAGCATTACAGTAGCTTAAGCTATATGGGTCATACCTCTTCTGCACTGGTCAGAGACTGAATGGCTAAAAGCACGGACTTACAGGTAATAAGTCTGAGATGACCTTACACAGAAAATTCCCTTTTCTCTGTGATATGGTGACTTCAGAGTTGGTATGTAGTTAGGGGGCATGGAGGGCTTACCTCCCCACATGGGGGGTGCAGGGGAAAGCCCCCCCCCCTGCAAAAAGAGGTTTTAAGGAGAAGAGAGATCTTCGAGATTCACTCTTCTCTTGTGTTTTCTTTCTTTTTTTTTTTTTTTGACATGTCAGCACTTGGCATTTCGAGTGCCAACATTTCAATAAGGAGCCACCAAAATTCTACAGTCCAGGCAATGAGTTTGAGTTGAAGAGTTTCCACACTGGATAATTTCAGGCTCCACCCATCTTGTTTGAGTAAATATGGTCTTTGGGGAAGTATGTGGTAATTGCCCTTGGCCAGATTAAAAAGAAGGGAGAACCACCATTGCTTTGGCCAGAAGGGAGTTACCAACACAATTTTTGGAGCATCATTCTGAATCTTTAGAAGAACCCAGGTAATGAGTGGAAAAGGTGAAAAGGCATACAGAACATTTCCGTTCAATGAACGAGAAAATGTTTGTCACCCAGGCCTGACTGCAAGGAATTCAGATAAAGAATTTCTTTAGTTGTCTGATCTGAAAGGAGGCAGACATAACTGTTTGAGGTGTTCCCCACAGTTGAATCAACTCCTGGAAAACCCTAAGATGACATTTCCATGCATGGGAGCCTATCATGCTCCTGCTGAACTTGACTGTCATAAAGTTTTGCTCTGATGGAATTTATAAAGCCTGAAGGGTTGGAGTGACCTGAATTGCTATTTCCCAGGGTGTCATAGCTAGTCTGCAAAAAGGTTTGGACCTGGTACCACCTGTTTATTTATTTATTTTTTGTATACCACATTACTGTGGTGTTATCTATGTATACTTGCAGAGGTTTTAGGGACCTGAGATGCTTCATGGCCTTCAAAACATTGTTAAACACCATCTCAATGACGTTCATGTGCTTCCATCTATCTACAGGATCCCACAGAACTTGGACTTTTACCCCTTTTGAAAACACTCCCCTTCCCAGATCTGAAGAGTTTGTAGTGACTGACTGAAGGGAGAATGGAAAACCTGATTGAAAGTTATCTGGTCTACCTCACAACCCAGTCTCCCTCTTTACAAAGCCAAGAACTAGACTCTGAACTATCAAAGGGTGTAGATGTTGAATCCAGATTGAAATGAGGTATCATTTTATTTGCCTCATGTGTAGTCTGGCAAAGGGTAGCCTGACAATCATCAATGTCATGTACCTAAGAATCCTTAGAAATGCTAGGGTTAGGATGGAGAATCTCAGGAAGAAATGCTGAAACACTTCTACTTTGACTGGAGGAAGAAAGGCTTTTTTCAAGGCAGAGTCCAGCAAATATTCCAGGAAAATCATTCTGTGAGATGCAATGAGAGAAGACGTCTACAAATTGATTTGAATGCCCAGATTAAAGAGAAGTTTCTAAACAGTTCTTAGAGACTCGAAGTATCAAAGCTAAGACAGCAGTCCAGATAAGAAAAAAATATGAATGTTCTGAAGTTTGTAATAAGCATTTTGTGAATACCACAAATCAAAAACAACTACAGTGACAAAGAGTGCATCAAACAAAGAGTTTCAAGAGTGTTTTTGCACGTGTGTGTGTGTGTGTGTGTGTGTGTGTGTGTGTGTGTGTGTGTGTGTGTGTGTGTGTGTGTGTGAATACCCTAGGTGCAGTGGAGAGCCCAAAGTGTAAAACAGAGAACTGATGATGTTAACCATGCACAGCAAATCTTAAGAAATGCCTGAAATACTTGGGAATAGGAATGTGATAAGCCTTCTTTAGATCTAGATTTACCACTAAAGCTAAATGTGGAATCAGGAGTGCAGGACTTTTTAAATGATTACATCTTCAACTTCAAAGTCTTGACAAAAGTGATTAGAAAAGAAAGATACAGTATTGGCCTCCAGGACACTTCTGGCTTGGGAACTAGGAAAATCTTTGAATAAAAGCTTTTGCCTTGGAGACTTATGGGGACAGATTTTAAAACTCCTTCAGGCTTGTGCACAGTGGATGTCAAACTCATTCCTTGGGGCAGGGACTACCATCAGCAAGAATACCCCCTTTACATTTATTTATTTATTGATATTTGATTACCAGTAAAGTCTGAATGGATATGAGCCCATTTTCAGTACAGGACCAGGGAGAAAAGCACCAAAGTGTTACAGAACATTCCAAGAACAATACTTTTACTGTAATAAACATAACAAAAAAGCAATTACAGTTTACGTAATTATAACGACTTAGACATAACATGAAAACATTGGTTAAGAATAGATACAAGTTATATGACAATGATTTTATAGTTACAGAAATGTTATCCAGTTTATAGACAAATTAAACATAAGTTAGTATAATGCAAACAAGAACTGAAACAGAAAGTGAGAGAAAAGCAGGCTTATGGTATATTTAGAGAGAGCCAGGGTAGAGAAATTGATATAAGTAAGAGAGTGAGTGAAGAAAGGAGAATAAGGAGATGTAAGGTATTTGTTCACATTTAGGGAGATTGTTTATCTTAGTGCTGAGCAAGAACAGAGCCAGCTTTTGACTAGGAAGTTGTTTTGAATAGTTTTGAATGATGGGAGGGTATTGACTTGATGGAAACACAGGTAAGGACTTCCAGACATTAGCAACAACCAAACCAGAGCGTACAAAGGTCACTCAGACAAAATGATTAGTAAAAACTACAAAAAAACCTATCCAAGCCAGAGTTTTCACTGTGTGATACCTTAAACCTCCTGTAATAGGGGGACTCATTCAACATAGTACAATTTGACTTTCTGTCATAAACTTGTATCTACACATATACTTATCTATATGTGTTTAATATATAGGTATAATGTAGGGTTTTCGCTTAAGGAATTTTTGGAGTGATAGAGGGTATGGGGTCTGCAGGACAATGAAGAAACTCAGGAAAGCTAGATGTAGTTCTCTGTTGCCTAGTGAAAGAACGGTGGCAGAAAGCAGGGGACAGTGGAAAAACAGGAAACAGGATGGGGTCAGAAAAGATGGAGTGCTAACTGCCAGGGACAAGGATGTAATGATCAGAGGTAATTACAGGAATTCAGGCACACGGGGTAGCAGATAGGAAGACAATGGGAGCAGTTGGGAATAAGCATAAAGCAATGATGGAGAAGGAGGAATGCCTGTTAAAAAAAGGATTAAGCAGGAGAAGAAAATGACTGGTAGGGGAAAATGACAGGCAACAATGATGACTGATGATGAAGAGGAAGTCAGTGGTGGCTATTCAGAAGGCAATACCAGTGAGAAAGCTGGAGAGAAATGCACAGGAGGAGACACCCAACAAAAATGATGATGAAAGGGGCCAGCTAGAATAGGTGGTCATAAAAAGTAGTAATACAAAGAGTTAGACAGTAACTAGATATTGTTGGGGGCAGGTATAAATCATCATTGCAGCTGCTATGGTTTCATCAAGAGCTGCTTTAAAGTAACTAATGGGGTACCACCTCTTTCTGGAAAAGTTGAGCTTGCCAAAGTCACTTACATTCTCTAGTACAAATCAGCCCCATGACACCAAGACTGCTGCTGACTGCTAGAGTCACACTTGGATCTCCTGCCCTACGCCATCAGGCCTGCAGCATACTTGAAGTTATACCAATTGATTAGTGTGACATATTATCCCTGACAGATGATTTTAACCAAGAATTCATTACTGACAAACACTTGCTTGTTTTTATAACAGTTAGGCAAACTTGCCTTGAATATTTAGCGATTAAGTGAATCCACCCCACTCTGTAATGTACAGTATTACACAGGAGGAATTCAAGCAAACTGCTCATCTATTTTTGGCATTTGAGTTACACTTCATCATAGAAGACAGTGTTATGAACATGGCCTCTTATTTAAAAATACATATGCTCAGTCTTTACTGTATTTTTTGTAAGGTCAGTTTACCACTGATTTCATATCCCTGTCATCCCCTGTAGCTCCTTTGAACTAGAGGCAACCATGGGGCACTCCAGCATATTTCTTCCCCAGATGGGCTCTGCAATTCTGGATGAGAAGAGCCTCTACAGCGATATGAGCTATGAGTTCCTGCCAACCAGGTAAACAAATTGAGAATCTGGGGCTGCACACTGTGGTCAAGAGTTATTTATTTAGTTGTTTGTTTTTGTTCACCAGAAAAGTCTGACTAGGTGACAAACACAATTTCAGTGGGGGCTGGGGAGAAAAGCTGCATATAAAGATATTTTACATAAAATGAAAGACAGAATACATAATTGTTGCACCTAATGTTAATTCAGTTTGTACTATTGCTTTTAGGATAACATATTGATGTGTTCACCGATAGCTTACAACACTGCTTATACATACATTCATAATAGCGGAAAGTTTTGAAATACTATTAAGATTCAACAAAGGTACAAAACTCTAACATTCATTAGACACAGAAGCAGCTATAGAGATGAAAATGATATTGAATTTACAAAAATACTTTTACATTCCACTGACAAATAAAGAAAGTAATATAAGAGTTTTTATTAAACATCAAGAAAATTAGTTATGGTAATGGGAAAGTTAAAATGTAGGAAGCTCTGTAAAGCATTGGGAAAGAAAGTGTAGGTGATGTACTGGGTAAACCAGGAGTGGAACACTTTCAGAGCCAACTGCTGTTTAAGTGTTATTTAAGCAGGGATTTGAAACATATTAATTTGTCTGTGAGTTGGAGTGCAAGACGGACATAATTCCAGGGTTTTGAGATGTAGTTAAGAGTACAGTGATTTCCCTGAATTGCTTGTGGACTTAGTTCTAAGCAGGAAAAATCTGTTACTAGAGTGCAGTTCTCTAGTAGAGGAGTAATACTGTAGCATGTTTTGGAGCACAGATGTTATTTTGGCACGTAGATAAGTTTGTGGGCAGTGACTAGCTGGAAGTTGGATAAGTAATGGGGTAATTCTATCCAGTTTAAGTTCCTTTACAGTTATGCAATGATGGCCTTTGTTTACAGATGTGTACTAGGCTAACAACCACCATGACCTTTTATAATCCTAGCCATGCGTCCCAAATGTATCCCACAATTTTGTGCCTTAAAGGGTGTGTGTGATCTAGTGCATGAATTACAGACTGCCTCTGTCCATTAGAGACAAGATTGCTAGACCAGTGATAAATTCTAGTTCCTGTCCACTGGTCCAGATTATGCTTGTATAGGACAAGGGACATGCTTCACATGGATTGGAAGACTGTTCCAGAAAAGGGAGATTCTCTGAGAGACATCCCCTCCAACATGTCCTATTTATTTCACACATGAGGTTTAACTCCCTAGATTGAGTAGTTCTGATACTGATAGTTTTGAGGATGTGCAAGATGTCCACCAGAGCAGGATCCAAGGATGTCCTTTATGCCAGGCATAAATCACCTCTCAGCAGTCTGTAGGAAAACGAGTACAGTGCTAATGCTTTGAGGTGGTGAGTATAGGACAAGGTTTTAATGCCCTGTATTCTTTTTGTGAGAAACCTCAGTGGACATTCCAATTGCTGGATGTATTTGTTCAGGTACATACCAAGGCAACAGTTATATTAAAAGATGGGTCTGATGAGGGCCAAATACAATGCCACAATGACTAGATACCATGCCTTTGCCTATACCTTGGGCAGCATAGAATGATTTCCTTACTACTTCAGATACATTTTGGTTGAAGGCCAGGTTACTGTGTACAAATATCCCCAAACTCCTGACTACTGTGTCTACTCTTAGGGGGGTGTTATTGATGAGGTCATTTACTGGGATGGCTGACTTCCCAAAGGGTACTATTATACACTTGTTGGAATTGAGTTTTAAGCCGTGGCTTTGGCACCAGTAATTTGTCTGTGTTATACCTTCTTGTAGAATTGTTTGTGTTTTGAGAAGATTCTGTGACTACTCCCAGTTTGCAATCATCTGTAAACTTGGTTAGTCAGTGGCCTTTAACATTGGCCTTGACATCCAAGAAATAAATGCCAAAAGGGAGCAGACACAGCACAGAGCCCTGAGGTACTCAACTAGTGAATGGCCTCTTTCAGGAGGTGTCCGATCCCTAGTCAAACTTCATGGGTACTATCTGAGAGCCATCTGCCTGTTCAGAGCATAATATACAGATTTATGCCTAATTCAGTGAGTTTGTTTACAATGTCTGAGTGAAGCATTGAACTGAATGCCTTAGCCAGGTCAAGGTAGGGAGTATGTACCATTTTGCCCTCATCCATTGCCTTGATGCACTTCTCAAAGAAATTATCCTGGCTTGGTAGACATGATTGGCCATTGACAAAGCCAAGCTGGGCAAGATCCAGTGTCTGAAGGTTTCCTATATCCTTAGAAATCATCTCCATGATGATTCTGTCCATGGCTTTATATGTGAGACTTTTCAGAGTTAGGAGTTTGTAGTTCCCAGGGTTTGTTGATGGACCATCCTTGTGCACAGGGATGACCACTGCAGTCCTCCATTCACATGGCACAAAGCCTGTCTGGAAGGTGTGACTGAACAGAGATACCAGTGTCCCTGACGGACCATGTTTCAGGCTATTTAGAAGGTGTCCTGCGATATTGTCAGGGCCTATTGATGCAGTGTTCACACCTTAGATAGTGCCTCTAAGACCTGCTCCCTAGTGATATTGGGGTGAGGGGCTATATTTGATGGTATTTCCTGGGGGCTGGGGGAAGGATAAAATTGGAGCTGAATGTGTCAGCCAGCAGATTTGCTGTATCTTCCGGCTCCATTTACTATCAATTCTGCCAACTGTTGTGTACTGCCTTTGAGGTTTTGGACACTGCTAAAGAAAGCACTGTGGTTATCTTGTGCCTGAGAGGCATAACTCATAATTCCCAGTGCAAGAAATCTGGACAAATTCTAAAATAACAGGAGGACAAAGGCCCAAAAATTGGGACACATTTTAAATATTGCTCTTATAAAAGTGGACAGTTGCTAGGATGACAGAATTTGTTTGCATACATTTTTTTTGAAGGATGTGAATTCTGAAACACAGATGTATGTCATTATTTAGTAACTTCAGTCCTCAGTGATTTGTCAGAAAACTACACATTTTATGAAGAACAGTCCAAAAATATGGACAGCTGAGAAGTATGCTGGACGACTAACTTAACCTCAAAATTGGCTTTGAACAGGCAACAAGTGAGACTGGACTCCAACAAGGAATTATAACAATTTATTCAGTTACTTGATAGCAAAGAAGAATGATGAGAGACTAAGTAGATTGGTCAGCAAAGTGGAAAAATTAAATAATGACATTGTGACTGACCTAGTGTTTCCCCAATGGTTTGAATTATATGAAAAACAATACAAATTAGCCGACATTAGGGCAGGAAAGATTTTTGATAGGAAAAACAAAAAACTTCATTGTGATATGGAACAATATCGTGATAATAGAGCTTATTTATGGAAACGGGAACAAGATATGGAGTATAAAAATGCAACTAATGACAGTAGGGAAACACACAGGGAGAGAGGAACGAATTTTCAAGGGGGTTGGTTCTTTCCACCATCACAAAAATGGAATCACAATGGAATCATCAAGGCAGATGGTAGATATTAGTTACATACACACTGAAACTAGACAGCTGGAGCACAGTACATCAACTTCTACAGACATCAGCATGGTTGACAGTATGTGTAAGAAGGGAGATGTAGAGAAAATTGTTATTAATTACAACGATTTAAAGGTATTTAACTATACTAATTTTAATATCAAGGAAGAACATGTCACCCTTTTTAAAAAAGGCATGAAATATATACCTACAGTAAAATTTAATTTAGTAGATACCATTACTGAAGTTAAATTATTTTGTCGTAGGTTGAACCTGGCTATGGCATTAAAAAATAAACTTGAGCAGATACCATCTGATGATCTGAGGAAAAAAAGTACATTTGTACCTATTGGTCACAAAAAAGTAACTAGTTTTGAGGAATTAACTTGTCATGATATCTACAGATACAACAAAATGAACAAGGAACATGAAAATATGGACAATTTAAATGTTAATGAGAGGAAATGTTTGGTGGAATTAATTAGAAATAAAGAAATACGGGTTATAAAACCCAATAAGGGAGCAGGAATAGTCCTATACAACACCATGGACTACATAAATAAGGTACAATGTATCTTGATGGAAACAGGTAACTACGAAATTATTTCCATCAATGAGATAAATACAGGGTATCACAAAATAGATTTAGCATTAGATGAATACCTTTTGGACAATAGGATTACTTTAGAAATATACAATTTTCTTAAGGTTGAGTCTCCTGTATTAGCCACGATAGTGGGCATTCCCAAAATACATAAGGATATCAATAATCCCCCATTTCGCCCTATCATATCGGGAAGTAAATCCAAGACATTTAACATAGGGGTAGCCATAGATAGATGGGTCAAACCTACATATGCTAACACACCACATCTTGTAAAGGATTCATGGATGTTTTTGGCCCATCTTACTCCAGATATCTGGAAAATAAATTTGATTTTCATTACTATTGATGCAATTGATCTTTTCTCATGTATCCCTAGACAACAGGGACTGGACGATTTCTGTGACCGTTTGAGAAGATATTCTCACCTAAGTTGGGACCGTATCAATTTAATTACGGATATGATGGGGTTAGTATTGGAGAACAACTATATATATTTTGAGGGGGAACACTATAAACAGACCAAGGGGGTGGCCATGGGAGCCTCATGTGCCCCCATATTCGCCAACATGGTCATGCTGGAATGGGAAAACCAGCACTTATTTTGCAGTGATTATTACCAACATGTAGTGTATTGCACAAGATTTTTGGATGATATGTTTTTGTTATGGGATGGGCCAGAAGAGCTTATTAAAGAGTTTATAGATTATTTAAATCTATCTAGTAGTTTCTTGAAATTTACACATAAAGTCAGTACAGAAGGTATAGCCTATCTTGATACATATATAAGGCATACAGCTACTGGATTCCAATCTGAAATACACAGGAAGGAAACGTTCTCCAATAGATACTTGGAATACACTAGTAATCACCCCAGACACATATTAAAAAATATTTTTAAAGGACAATGCATACGGGCGGCTAGAATGTCCTCCAATTATGAAATAATGGTAAATGAAATACAAACTATAAGAGTCATGTTTGTTAATAGAGGCTATCCTATGCCACTACTTGATGATGTTTCATCTTATGTTATTAATGAATTGGGAAAAAAATACCCACCTATTTTGGGTACTGAATTGAATAATATAACTCGGACAAATAACACTGTGGAATCGGGTTTCAATAGAGTGTGTGTATTGACTTATTCCCCTCATGTGAATGAGGTTAAGAACATCATAAATAGACATTGGAGCACCTTGATAGTTGATGATGAAGCTAAAAAGGAAATAGGAGAAAGACCGTGTTTTGTATATAAAATGGGTATGAATATCAAGAAGTTGATAGAGAGAATGACAAAGGTTACTGTTGGTAATAGTTTGAGCATAAATACCAGGAAATGCGGATCCTGTAAACAGTGTTTTGCTATTAATGAGGTCACAGGATGTAAATTGGATGATATTAACAAAACTTATGTGAAGTTTAGAAAAGGAAATTGTAATAGTAAAAATATAGTATATCTAGCTAAGTGTACATCATGCACAGCCTTTTACATAGGAAAAACTGAAAGGCATTTTAGGAGACGTATATATGACCACATGCATAGGATTAAGGTTAAAGATACGAAGAACGCACTTTACAGACATATTAGTAAAAGTGGAGAGGCTCATAGTTTTAAATTTGCCATAATAGATCATGTTAATATGTCCCCCCGGGGGGGCAATTACAAAGCACTTTTAGGTAAAGGGAAAGTGTATGGCAAATCATGACAGACGCAACAAGAAATCCAGGTATTAATGACTTTATATCTATTAAACCATTTTTGCAGTTATTATAGAGTGTGTATATATAATTATTGTAACATCTGATGAAGTTATTTATATGTTCTCTTGAATAATGTTTTTTATAAAATGTTTTTTTTAAAAAGTTTTAAACATTATATTATGCTGTGAATACTACAAATTAATTGTTAGTTTAAAGATAGTACAGGCTGAACAGATTTTTTTAAATTAAGGCTATTATACATATGCACAAGTTTTTTTGTACATAAATGTTTATGGCAACACATTAAGTAGGGAACACTAGGAGAAATGTGAAGATATTTGGTATAGAATGAGTGGTAACCAAGTTACATGCACTGGCACTTTAAATTAACTCATTTTAAATACAAGTCTAGAGTTAAAATTGTGGTGCCAAAAAGTTTTTAAAATGGTTCTGTTTTTATTGGTTTAGTGTTCTGAGGAAGTCTGCATTAGCAGATGAAAGCGCTTAACCATCTGTATTTTCGGTACCTGTTTGTTTTTTAGCTGAATAAATTGTTATAATTCCTTGTTCGAGTCCAGTCTCACTTGCTGCCTGTTCAAACATAGCGGAGACGGAGGTGCTGTCTCACAAGTGGATTTTCAGGAATTGTTTTGTTCCAGTTTTTGATTGTCAAAATTGCTTTGGCAGACTTAATTTGCCCTCTTAGTTGTTTGTTTAGCTTAATCAGACAGCTTCTATCTTGCTGAGCTTTGCATGTCCTAATATTAGCAATGACTCTTTCCCTTTTGTTGTACAATTTGTTTATGTCTGGATTCCCCCAGGGTGGTTTGTTTTCAGAATTCTGGGTTTACTTCTGGTATGCACAGATGTCTGTATACAACTATTAACATGATTGTACAGGATTTCTGTGAACAATATGTGTAGTCTGCTGCGTTCTCTGGTTTTGTAGGAGCTTGAAATTTTGTCAGGTTTTTGCTTAATAAAAGGAAATTAGAATAGTTCTGGACCGTTACTGGGTCAGCTGGTGGTAAACAACTGGTTTTATAATGAAAGAGACAGCTTTATGATGTGATCTTACATGAGAGAACACTACACTGGGGAGAGTGCAATGCCCCCCCCATATTTGTGAGCACCAGGTCCAGTATGTTTGCACCCCTAGTTGTTGTTTGGACTATCTGATCCAGGGTGTTTACAAAGTTCAAGAATCTGTGGGCTTGCAAGTTAGGGGCCATGTAAGATTCCTATTTTATGTAGAGGTAAACTCATCCATGAAAACGGTACTGGGTTGAATGGTGAGTGCTTGCTATTGCTGTAGATCAAGACATCTCCACCTTTAGTCCCTGCCTATACAGTAGCTGGTCTAACTTTGTGGAAGGCATTGTAGCCGTCACTGATGGGGTACTCTTTGCAGCTTCAAACCATACTCCAGTAACTGCACAGATATCTGCATTCTCCAAGATAAGGATAGCTTAGAAGGAGTAGAGCTTCTTATTTAATCTCCTGACACACCGTTAAATTCCCTTGGGCTGATTCTGCTATGTTGGAAGATTTGTTGGTGTGACATTGCCAAAAAAGGTAGTATACAGGAGGTAAGTGCTTTAGCCAATATACAAAAGCCTAGAGGGGACAGGTGCAGACCACCTTTGGCAAAGCAATGTGGTCTATTGAGAATATCCTCCTATCCTGACAAATACTGTTGCCCCTCTGAATTACACCAGAAGCTAAGCCAATTGTAAAAGTCAATAATCTTCTGTTCATAACCATGACACCATCCTTGTTGAAGGCAAATGCTGCTCAATGCTAGGCTCATACCATCTTTCGATACATAAACCAAGAGCTCCATAATGTCTCCCTCCATATGGTGTAGGGAGGTCCATCTCAGGCAATTTACACCCATGTGGATTATGACAGAGTCATACCAGTACTTGCGGTTTAATGACTTGACTACATGCGTGACTTGGCGGATCCTGGCTTTCAATAAGCATCCAATTGTGATTTGTTTCCTTTTCAATCAGGTAATTGGGACATCAGTGTGTCTCACAATAGAGTCTCCTATGACTTATGGGTTTTTCAGTTGAGGATCCATAGAGTGTAGCTGTATGTATAATGTTAAATGTTTTTATGGTGGAAGGCTTTTGTGTTTGCTAAGGATAACTGTTGCAGGTGGAATGTCTTGGAGGTCTTTGGGGTTTAGGAATATTGCATTTAAATGTCTCAGCATATGCTGGTCTACGGGTCAGATGCACACTACATGTAGTGAATGCAGTGTGTGTGTGTGTGTGTGTGTGTGTGTGTCTACCAATTTCCTTTCTTTAGCATGGATTAATTAAGACAAATATTGATTATATTTTGCAAAATGAATTACATGAACTTGGTGTGACTTCATAGAAAGAGAACATTGACTCTGTTTAACAAATTTCTTCTTAAAGTTGGAGTATTACCAATATAACACGACAATAGAAATTTAGAGGAACAGTGATCACTGGCTGGAATGCCATTATTTTGTGAATAGTGTTTAGTTTATGCTCCTTCTTAGAGATGTGATTATGGGTTTCGGGCTTAACTAGCTTTATAGTACTTCCTATGTATTTGATTTTAAATTCAAAAATATTGCTTACTGTATGATCTTAGGGCTGCTTTAGAAGGCATCAGCTAGTTGTCAATTAATAGCAAGTTGAAAACTAAAGTAAGACCAAATTCTAATTTGTGGATTAGAACAGCATCTGTATTAATTTCAAATAACGTCTGTCTCTTTATGGTCAGAACCACTTCAAAAAATAAGCAATGAAACATTCTGAAATGTGGATTACAAAGACATCACATTAAGTCTAGTGCAGTTATGAGACATAAATAGAATATGCTTAATACCCATCAGTTTGTTGTGGTAAATGAACAAAGCATATTCTGTCATATCGTTATCAGTTTTAGATTAGGATGTCCAGGTAACAGAAACATAAACTGCTTTACATATTTTGCAATAGAATTAATCCTAACAACTCTCATATATCCACTCTCCTTCAGTGAATTACTGATACACTGATTCTGTTTCAGCCAATGATAGCTGTTATCAGAGAATGGGCGAGCTGTACATCCCCATCATGATTGAAGAACGTTCTTTTGCAGGGTGTTAATGTACAGGTAATGCCCTCTGAAAAAAGAGTCCGCCACTTCACGGCAGCATATTAAACTGGTGTGAAGTTTGGATTGTAAAAAACTAATAGCCACCATTATTTTACACTTGCTAAACAGCACTTTGTTGCTTAGCGAGCATAAAATTTAAGTAAAAAATTAAAAAAAGAAGAAAAAAAAGTGTGTATGTGCTTCTGTCTGCTTGTGTGCATGAGAGAGATCGCTCACAACATGCATATTTTTCTTTTGTTAATGATAATGAAGCTCTAACAGTATTGACTGAGTTTAATTTACTAATTTAGGTTGATTTATCCAGGAAACTAAGCAGAAAAATCATGAATACTAAAGGGGGGAGGGTACAATGTCACTTTTCAATTTCTTTTTTTTTGGATGTGGAAAAAGATTTGCTATGTCTTGCATTCATTTTTTTTCATTCATTTAATCTCAAGACGACGTATGAAGATGTATTTACTAAGCAAATCTGATGTTAAATGCAGTGCGTGCGTGTTTCCATGTATACGTGTGTGATTTTTGTCTGTCTATGATTTTGAATGCGTGTGTGCTTCTTTGTATATGTCTGAATGAGTGTGTGTGTGTTTGTAGGCATTTAATACTGACATAATTTATATTTTTGATGTAAAATGCTTCATCGAACAGTAATTAAATATACTACATCAAGCTTGAAACATTAGGCAAAAGAACTATTTTATTTAAAAAATCAAACTACTTCCTCTACTTCAGCAAAAAAAAAAAAAAAAAAAAAGTATTTTATTATTTCATACATCAGACAGACATGTGACAACTGCATCAGAGGTCTGACAAATGGGAGAATTCAGTGAAACACATTGGAACCTATCCCTTTTTAATATCATTGTACATGGCCAATGGTTTACAGCTGGCAAAAAGGAAGGCTAGAAAAATAAATGAATGAGCCCAGAAATTAGTGTATTAATCTTGGTATGTAGTATTCCTAGGCTGTACAAGATTAGGCTACAGCCCACTCTATACTCACTAGGAGATCACCTGCCCATTTCTGGGACCCTTTACTGTATTATTTCAGAATTTTGGCAATATTTGTGTGTGTGTAACCTACCAAAAAGAGTTGCAGCTCATGTTTTACAAGCAAGACTGAAGACTGAAGAAAAGAGTTATAATTTTAAAAGGTATCTTGAAGTAACATGTTGATATTTTCCAGTTTGCTCATGCAAAGTATAGTTCTGTAAGATCTTACCATAACAGTAGATGTTCTACTTCTCACTGTTGCAGTATTCTTTACACTTGGGATACCCTGCTGAGGATAACTGAATATTTGCCCAACATACCAAAGCCTTTACACCTTGCAGGGATTGTACGTCACACACATTTTTTACATGTAATGTGTAAGCTACATATATGACATATGGATGTTTAATTCTCAGAACTGAAGTGTCCCAGAAGAATCAGAGAAACCCCAGAGAAAGACACTAACATGTCCATCCTGGAAGGGAAGGATGAAAAAAGGATGTAAGAAAGATCCCCCAGCCAGAAGGAGGGCAACAGAAAGTAACAGGGGCAGGACAGAGGGCTAGAGTACTGCAACAATGATAAATAGGACACCTACTGTTATGGTAAGATCTTACACAACTGTGCTATGTCCTTCCTTATTATTGTTGCAGTATTCTTTAAACTTGAGAGAGTGCAAAAGCTACTGGAAAGTATGGAAGGAGGAATGCACAGAAGACCCCTCCATAAACCCATGAAGGATGGCCCTGGTAAAACGTGCTCTGGCCATGGAAATGACATCCAACTTGTAAAGTTTGGTAAGTGTGAATAGAAGACCAAGTAGCTGTTTCCAAGATGGATCTAGTATCCTGACCCTTGAAAAAAGCACAAGAAGAGGCTACTGCCCTGGAAGAATGAGCATGAACAGAAGAGGAAAGCTGCTTGTCCTGAAAAGAATATCAAAAAGAAATGGCCTTAGAAATCCAGGAAGTGAGGTTTTCTTAGATACTGCCAAACCCAATTTTCTGGCATGAAAGAAAACAAAAGGTTGCTCAGATTTTCTGATATGTTTTGTCTTGTCCAATTAATATCTGAGCTGTCTATGTAAATTCAAGGCATGAAGAACCCTCTTACTAGTATTCTGTGGAGAAGGAAGATGAATGAACTGATTCGAGGACAAATCATTAACCACCCTGGACATAAAGGAAGGACTGATACAAAGAAATACCCTGTCCTTGTGAAAAAACGAAAAAGGGATGAACCACCATGAGTGCTTGAAGTTTAGAGACCCTCTTGGCAGAAGCAAGAGTCACCAACAATACAGTCTTCCGAGTACAATGTTGCAAGGAAGAAGAAACTGCAGGCTCAAAAGAGGACTGAGTCAATTTCTCACGAAAACAATTAAGGTCCCAAGAATGAGGAATAGGCTGTTTTGAAGGCTGAATATGAAGGACATCTTTCAAAAACTGTTTGACTTCAAAACTAAATACCAAAGGTGGATTCAGAGGCAGACAAGCTGAAATAGCTGACAAATGATCTTTAACAGATGAATATGATAATCCAGAATTGAGTAATGCACACAAATAAGAAAAGACCACAGGATCCCACACAGAAAAAGGCTGCAAGTCATGCTTAAGGCACCAAATTGAAAATCTCTTCCATTGAGTCATATATGATGTTCTAGTAGTGGGATTTCTGGCCTGTTGTAAAATGCAAAGCACATTCTCAGAAAATTGGTGCCTGAAAGGAATCAAAACCCTATCACCCAAAGGTCAATTTAATGGTAGACAAGAAGGATAAATGAGAGATCCCTTGTCTTGTGTAAAAAGATTCATCCTGTGAGGTAACTAGTGATGATTGCTCTGGGCCAGATGAAATAGAAGGGAGAATCAGTGCTGGCTAGGCCAAAAGGGAGTCACCTGCAAGATTCTGGGTGTATCCCTCATGATCTTGTGCAGGACATTTTCATAGTAAACAAAGAGGGGGGAAGGCATACAGAAACATCCTCTTCCAAGAAAAAGACATGGCATCCACTTTTCAAGCTGGAAGACTTGACACACTGGAAAAAAATGGGGAAGTTGTCTGGTCAGAGAGGATGACAAAAGGTCTATCTGAGGAGTACCCCACCAATGTACAATGTCCAGAAACACCTGCCTGTGAAGCATCCATTCATGATTTGTCCTGGACCTTCTCAAAGAGTCTGCCACCAGACTGTGCTCTGAAGGAATGTAGACTGCCTAAAGTGATGGCAGACTGCAAAATCCCAAGCATGAAAAGCCAGTCTGCAAAGAAGGAAAGATTTTGTGCCCTCTTGCTAGTTGATATACCACATGACTGTGGTATTGTCTGAAAAACCCCTAGAGGATGTGGAACCCAAAGGGAGTCAAATGTTTGGCAAGTTAGAAGTACAGCTCTCACCACCTTGCTGTTGAAATGACCTGTCAGTTGTTGATATGACCAAAGACCCTGGACTTTAAGATTGTTGAAGGCTCCCCATCCATGATCAGACACATCTGTGTATAGCTGCTGAGTAGGGAGGGAAGCTGAAAAGACAGACCTGGATTCAGGGAAATCTGGTGAACCTACCAGAGGAGCTCACACTTGAGACAAGGAAGGAGAGGAACTGGATAATCTAGAGGGTGGTAGTGCTGCAGCCGAACAGTCTTGAGGTGCCATTGAAATTTTCTCATGTGTAGTTTGGCAAAAGGAACCATGGGGATGGTGGATGCCATGTACATTAGTGCTTGAAAAATTACCTTGTAGAAAGAGCTAGAACAAGAAGGGGAGACTGGAAATAAGCAATCAAAGAGAAGATCTCAGGAGGCAGGAGACAAGTCAGCACTGGAATAGTCTGAAGCTTGTAACCCATAAACAACTGGTCCTGAGAGGAAGTCAACATAGACTTTTTGAGATTTGGGGGTGAACCCCACACTGTGCAGGAGAAGCACAGTGAAGAGTAGATTCTGAAGCAGGAGCTGCTGAGAGGGGGCTTGAATTAACAAATCATCCCAATAAAGGAATATTTGAATTCCCTGAAGTCTGTAGAAGGCTACCATAGGGGCCAGATATTTGGTAAAGACCACTGGAGCTGTAGAAATACCAAACGTCAAAGCAGAGAACTGATAATTACAGGAAGAAACAGAGAAATGTAAAAGCTTCCTGAAGAAGGGTGAATAGGAATATGGAAGTAAGCTTTCTTCAAATCCAGAGATACCAGAAAGGCTTGAGGAAACAACAGAGGGAAAAGTGTCTGAAAATACAACATCCTGAAAAAAGGAACCCTGAAAAAGGTGTTGATAAAAGACAGGTTCAGAATGGGCCTCCACGAACCCTTCTTCATTGGAATCAGAAACATTCTGGAACAAAAACTTGTTCCCTGCTGAGACAAGGGGACAGGTTTGATGGTTCTCTGATCCACCAAATCCTGCAGAATCAAAGGAAAATGAGGAAGCTAACAAGAAGGCTGAGGAAGGAACTTCCAAGCCATAAAACAACTGTTTTGGATAATGGAGAGTAGTTATCTGTTGCCATAAATGAAAGAAAGAGAAAGCCTGAGGGACAGAGGAATATGGTCAAGGGGAGGGGATGCAGGATGTTAGACAGAGGCAGATTTATCAGGAAAAGAATGTTTTTGGCTCCTAGAACTCTTGGGAAAATTTGCTTTGGAACCCTCTTGCTCCTAGCAGGCTGCCTACAGGAAAAGAAGGTTTATATGAATAATTCCTCTTGAACTTAGAGACAGGAGAAAAATATTTATTTCATGTCCAACATACCTTACCCTTATACTGAAGAGTTTTAAACAATTCTGCAGCAGTGCTACCAAAGAGATTCTGGATGTCTAAGAGGGAAATCTAAAAGTTTGCCTTAATGTCTTCAGGTAAGGCTTGACGGTGCAACCAAGAGTATCTGGATCCAGATGCAGCAGCCCTTGAAGAGGCAGCATCACAACCACATTATTGGAAAGGTGTGCCATCTCAGAGGCAGAATTTAAAACAGAAAGCGCAGAAGTCTTCCTTTCCAAATCAGACATATCAGTCAAATTCCCCACAAGCTGGGTGAGAAGTTCCAGGACATCTCTAGTCATGTGGGTCTAATGATTAATGACCCTGATGGCCAAAGTAGGAGAAGTATACACTTTTCCCCCCATACATCTCCATAGCACTGTTGTCCTTATCAGAAGGTAAAGTATGGAAGAGGATAGCAGCTTGGATGGCTCTCCTGTGGATATGGAAACAGCAGCAAGATCAGATGAATGACTTTTGTAGAAAAACTTATGACCCTTAGGGACTTTATAAAATCTGTCTGGCTTCTTAGGGGCCAGAGTTTGAGAGTCAGGAGCCTTAGAAGCTGCAGAAAATGTATCCAAAAGGGTATCTAAAATAGGAGGCACTGCAAAAGATCTGGGAAAGTTCAATTTCAAGAATTCATAGTATCTATTTTGAACATCAGGGACTTGAGAACAGTTGCACTTGAAGGGTTTCATCATGTGGACAACTGTATCCTCAAAAGATAATTCTTCCAAAGGAGAATTAGGGGACAATGAATTTTCTTCATCAGACCACAAGGTACAGTAGAGTGGATTTGGCAGTAGTATGCCAAAGACTCTTCACCAGAATCCAACTCTTTATCAGAAGAATCAGAATCCCTAGGCATTTAAAAAAAAAGGAGCAGATACAAAGACAGACAACCATTGTGGGGTTTCAGGGCCATAAGGGCCTTGAACAGCTCCTGAGTAAAGTTCTGCCACTTGATGAAAGAATCCTTAGCCACATAAGCCATGTTTGTTTGTTTTTTTGTTTCTTTTTTAAAAGAATATCTGCTTTAACAAATCTAGGAGGCTCAGACCCCTGCCTCGATTTGATGAGGGTAACAGGCACCTCTTCCCTAACTAATATTTAGGGAATCCTCCTAGGCCCCTCTGATACAATCAGCCACGGTTCTCCCTCTATATCTGCACCAGATGTATGCACAGCTTCAGTGGATGTGCAGGTAGACAGCTCATTGTTGACCTGCAAATGGGTCATAGCACCAGGCGGTCTTCATGTTCTTTAATCAACCTGTTGGAGACATCTGGTGGAGACTGGACAGTAGCAGGATCAGTACTTGCCATTTTGGCTTTTTCCTTAAGTGGCAGATGAACTTTGGGTTAGTGGATATGGCCATGGTACCCTGAGTCAAAAGCTTCAGATGCTGGTTTTCTAAATAAATACAGTGGGATGACAGATGACTGTGGAGTGTCTTAGGGACAAACATCTGACAAATTTCACACTGTGTATGGTTGTATGTTGCACCCAAACAAAAAAGCCACTTCTCATGTCTATCTTTATGGAAATCTGCCTCCCACATTCACATTTTCCTTTCCTGGATGACATGAAAACAAACTACAAGGAGTAATAAAGAAAGGAAGGTACCCCAATGGGGCACTTATCTTTAGAAGACTCAGTAGATGTACCAACCTGGTGAATAGCATTCAGACCAAATTCTGGGATAGTGTTCAGACAGGCAACAAAGAAGTTCTGCCTTGCACATAGGACATACATCTGACATCTACCTTATGCCTTGCACGTAGGACATACATCTGACATATGACATCTGAAAGATGGAAAGGCTTTGGTATGCTGGCTGAACCTTTGATTATCCTTCATTGGATATGCCTCATGTAAAGAACACTGCAACAGTGATAAGGAAATGCATCTTTTTATTACCTGTGTATAATACAGGTTATACACAAAAGTAATAACCATTCACAGCAATGGATTTTTCTCATTTTATGTAATGGATACCTTGTGTGCAGGTCCCCATGTACCAACCTATCCTTCCTGTCTGTTTCTTACATGCCTGCCTCCCTTCTATCTTTTTCTATATACCCTTCTAACTCTTTAATTACGATTGTGCCAAATAGAAATGGTAACATAAGTAAAGATGTACAAGCTCTGTGACCTTTATTGTCACTGGGAAGGGCACTTTTTAATGAGCACCACTTCTGATCTATGCGCTCAGTAACTCTACTTTTCCCACGCCCCTCCCTTGGTCTTTCTAATATTTAACAACAGGGTGTGCCTCTGCTTTTACATAATTTTCATAAGTGACTAAAACCAGATGGGTGATCATGACATTTCTGCTTCCTTGTCTTCAGTCAGGCAATACAAAGCCAAAAGTCAAAGCCTATTTCATACTATCTTTGTACTGAAGTTAGTCATTAACGAGTGACATCTATCAGATTATTGCCTAAGTATGTTAAACAAATATTCTAATCTTTACCTTCTAGTGTGCATAAATGGACAGGACTTGAGTACTGCTTGGCTTTATAGGTAGATAAAAGTAAGATACACAGGTGACTACAATGACAACGTGGCTACATCCTTTAGTCTTTCATGGTGGGATACACATGGAAAAGTACAAAAAGGGATATAAATGCAAAACAAATTTACAGTAACTCTTAAAACTCTGTGGACAAACCATAAGGATTCAAATATGTCTTTCAATGAAGCTATGAAGAATAAGTTATGTATAATTTATGGTTATCCAAAGAAATATTTGCTCTGTTATTACTGGGATTTGCTGGAGTATGTGTTTAATTCAACTGTAATAATACATTGCACATTTGATCACAATGTTTTGATCACATATGATTAACAGCCAAGATAATTACTACGGAGTAATGTGTGCAATTATCATTACAATTAGTAGTTAGACAATAACTATTATCTTAAATGAGAAATCAAAAGCAATACATTCACTAAAATGACAATTTATAATACATGACTGATAATGCAACATTGCAAGCTTCTCAAGGGTAGTACCAGTAAATTATTTTTAGTAATATATTACCTTTGGGTTCACAACACACTAAACAGCCCTTCCCATTTGTCTATACTTATCTATACCCCATTTTCAAAATCTAGCTAAAGCAAGACTATCGACAATTCATTATATGTTATTAAATGGTCCAAGGTACATGTTGTTCGCAAGGATACTCAACTTGTTCTTTTACCTTCTATACAAGTATTATAAACATGAAAGGAAAATATTAGCTGTTATTGAATCAAAGTCCTTCAGTGTCCCATGATGATGTCACTGCCACTGAACTAACAGTAGCCTCTATGCAGTTAGGTATTAAGTTTTCCCTTAAAAGCCTTCTTCCTTTCCTTTAGGAAACTCCTTGCACCATGCTGAGGTGATACTGCTCACACACACACAGACACACACACAGAAAATCCTTATGATTAGGCACTGTTTTTAAATCTTGTTGTGACATTTCCACTCTGGGCCAGTAATCAAGGAGCCTGAATCCTCACCACTGGCACTGGAGAGGGATGTTCACTTGGAACAAAAATGGATACACTCAGTATTTCCAAAGCAGCTCTCTGTATCAAGCACAATTTCCCTCAAGAGCACACAGGGAACACAGTCAGTCCAGGGGTTGGGTCCTCTCTCTCTCTCTCTCTCTATCTCTCTCCAGATTCCCAATGAGACTTCCCACTGGCACAGCTATAGGGCTGGGTCCTCATCCATGTGTCCAAGCCAAGACCTCCAGCACCCTTTCTTTGAAACCAGTGCTTCGTGTCCCTGCTATAAGCAGGTGACATACAAATTCTTTGAGATTTGATTTTCACATGCACACACACACCTGGGAAAGGCTGGCACAGATTTACCAGCTATGCCCACTTCTTTCCAGACTGTAAGGTAGTTACACCACCAACAGACACTCCAAAGCCAGCTACTCTAAGGCTCTTGCAAGGGTACCCAATTATTCTGAGTGAAATTAATATTAATACAAATGGTAGTTTGACCAATGGCAAGGCTTTCAGGAACAGTCAGAACTGTCACCAAATATATATAAATACTCACAGAGAATAAAATATTCTCTAAAAGACCAGCCACAATGAAACGTTTAAATATATTTAATAAAAAATAATAAAGTAACATGAAAATACTAAATATCTATTTGCAGTAAACAACAGAGTTTCCTTCACAGGAAATATTAAAAATAACACAGGTGGACAGGTTCACACAGTTAAAGAAAAACAATACTTAACTAATATCATTATATTTTCCTGACTGATCTAAAGAATTATTATTCCCTGGTTACTTACTCGAGCAAGCTAAGATGAAGTAGGTGAGAGATCCTTCTTTCTCAAGTTACAAAAACAAACAGAGCGCTCTGAGACTTCAGTCTCACCTAGTATTAAAATATCATTTTTAGTGACGGATTACAGAAAGCCATCATGTACATCTAGTCATCTGACTTCTGGATTCCATGCTTCCCTCCTTGGCTAGAAGCTATCAGGATTTAGCACATATGTGTCACTAATACATGCACATAGACTTGCTAAGATCTGCTGCAGCTCCTAGAAGTCATAAAACAACTTCAAACCTCCACCCTTCCAGAGCAGCAATTAGTTCACCCCAATGACAATGCAGGAAGCTTCCTAGTACAGACATTTTCTGTCTAGATGCACTGAGAACTGTAAGATGCAATATTTATGGCCTAAGCCAGGTAATTTAATTTTAAACTATTTTCAAAATTTGAGATTAACCTCTTCTCTTCCAGTATCCTCTGTTAAAACATATACATTTAAACAGTTACAATAATGCATGTATATTTATTTTCTGTCCAGCAGGACACATTGTTGATACATTTTAACACAAGCATAGGTTCATAGGTAGGTAACTAGGCTATCGGCCCTGGGGCCTATACAAGCCCAGCCAAAAAGGTACCCTGGCTTTTGCCACCCAAGAAAATTATTTTCCTGTGCCACTGTTGAGCAGAGCCACAGAGGTGATCCCTGGGGTGAATTTCCTACTTCCCATCCAGTCATCAAGATTTTTCTTGAAGAGTGCTAATGAGGAGCTTTGTTTGATATAGATAGGTAGTTTATTCCAGAGTATGGGAAGTTTCTGGAACAGGAATCTATCCCTCCGGCATGTTCTGTTTATTGTGGTGACAAGGTTTAGGTCCCTAAAGTGTGTAGCTCGGAGGGATTGGGATGTCTTTAAATGGAGCATGTCCAACAACTCTGGGTCTGACATAGCTTTGTATGTTAGGCAGAGATCACCTCTGAGTAGGCGATATGCGACGGAGTAAAGCTGGAGATTTTTGAGATGGTCTGCGTAGGGCATCTGTTTGAGGCCAGTAATCCTCTTTGTGAGGTATTTCTGTGGACTTTCCAGTTGTTGTAGATGTCTTGTGAGGTACATACCAAAAGGGGCTTTGTACTCTATAATGGGTCTAATGAGTGATGAGTAGAGGGGAACAATGACCTCTTTTTTTCTGGATGAGAAATCTTTTGTGAGGAGGTGTGCCAAGTAGAAGGATTTTCTGACTACTGTGGTGATGTGAGAGACTGCTCTCCACCTGTGTCCCAAGGTCTCTTATCACACTTTCGGTGTTAAGTATACTACCGCCTATGTCGTAGTTCATGGGTATAGAGTTTTTACCAAAGGGGATGACAATGCACTTTTTGGCATTGAGCTTGAGGCCATGGCTTTGGCACCAGGCATCTGTCTCAGTGAGGCCCTTTTGTAGGATGTCCACATCGTTAGGCATTTCGATTATGGCTCCTAGTTTGCAGTCATCTGCGAACTTCATTAGCCAAAGACCTTCTGTGTTAGCCTGTACTTCAGAGAAGTAGATACCAAACAGGAGAAAACTCAGGACTGAACCCTGTGGTACTCCACTTGTCACTGGTCTGAAGTCGAATTTGGAGTCTGCTACTTTCACAGTGTGGGTTCTGTCAGTGAGCCAGTTGGCAACCCATCTTGTGACATAGGGATTTATACCTAGTTTAGTGAGTTTATCTATAATTTCAGAGTGGGGGATGGTGTTGAAAGCCTTGGCAAGATCTAAATATGCTGTGTGAACCACCTTACCCTTGTCTGCGGCTTTGGTGACTGCTTCAAAGAAGTCTATCAGGTTTAGGAGACATGATCTGCCTTTTACAAACCTGAACTGGGTAGGGTCCAGAGTTTGGAGATTACCAATGTCTTTGTTTATAAGTTCCATGATGATATGTTCCATGGCCTTGCAGACCAGGCTCGTCAGGCTAATGGGGTGTTAGTTCCCGAGGTCCATGGTGGCTCCCCCCTTGTGGAGTGGGATAACCGTTGCTGTGCACCATTCAGCAGGCACAAAGTCTGAGGTGAGGCTATGATTGAACATGGTACTTAGGTGGGGTGCTAGTTCATTTTGTAGTTCGTGTAGAACGCAGCTTGGAATGTTGTCTATTCCCACGGATGCTGTGTTCTTGGCTTTGGAGAGTGTGGTTTTTACCTGTGCAGCCGTGATTACAGGAACTTTGCATTCTTCTGGTATAGAGATGGGCTATTTAGGGGGTGTGAGGGGGGTTAAAGTTAGCACTGAACCTATCTGCCAGGATGTTGGCAATATCAGTTGGGTCTGTATATTTAGTGCCATTGTGCTGTAACTCAGAGCAGATCTGAATGTTGCCATTGAGATTCTTGACATAGCTATAGAATGGTTTGTGGTTGTCTTTAGAATCAGTGGTGATTTTGTTTTCATAACTAGCTTTGGAGGATTTTATCAGGGATTGCAGCTTCTTACCAGGGAGCTCCTCCACTCATGGGATTTTACTCTCTTTTGCAACAGTTTCTTCCTTCTGTTGTACAGTTTGTTTATGGTAGGGGACCACCAGATTGGCTTCCTTTTTTTGGAGGATAGCGTCTTAGTTCTGTTTGGGATAGCATGATCCATGCACTCATGTAAGTGCTTATAAAGTGCAATTGTGTAGGACTCAGTAGTCGTAACTGTATTGTCCATCTGCATGGGTGTAATGAAGTTCACCACTTCTGTTTTAAGAAGCATGAAGTTGGCTTTGGAGAAATGTTTTACCATGGTTTCCTTAATGGGGGGGGGGGGGGCAGGATGTGGATATCTAGGGTAATTAGCTTATGATCAGATTGGACCAATGAGGCGTTGACTTTAGGTGAGGAACACCGGTCACTCATGTTGGTAATGACTAGATCTAGGATATTGTTGCCCCTGGTAGGGGTGTGGATAAGATGATCCAGGGCATTGGAGTTTATGAATTCCAGAAAGCATTGAGTGAAGGAGTTGGTACATGAGTAGTTTTCCCAGTTAATGGTAGGGTAGTTGAAATCGCCCATTATTACGGTGTTTGGTTGAACCCCAATATTTTCCAGTACATCAAGAAAAGAGGAGTGGGAATCCTGGGGCATGGTGGGTGATCTGTAGCAAGCTACAATTTGGATTGCAGTTTTGCCCAGAGTTAGTTGCACTTGGATAACCTCGGCTGCATTATGCTGAGCAACTTTAGAAATACATTTTTGAACACAAGCATCTGTACAAATCAGTTTGATATACAAATGACTAATAATTCTTTACAAAATTCCAGCTAGCTGTGCTGGAATATGTTACACATCCACTGCCCTACTTCTTCTGGCATAGCTGGCAACACCACACATTGTCACAGAGGCATAGCCAGTGTTGGACAAATGGGGCGGCTGTCCCAGCTGCATAGTGTGAGGAGGCACAATCAGTAGATGCTGATGGATTAGTAGTACAGTACTGGCATTCACAAATGCACATCAATACTGTATTTATGATCATGGCTGAAGTGCTTTATGCATGGTATTTTAACTGTAGCAAGCAGTTTGTTAATTTGGTCCTCAACTGAAAGTAGATGGGCAGCCACTTAACATCGGTACTCTTCTGTTTGTAAGCATAAAAGGAAAATATTAGGTCATTTTGGGACTTTAATCCACGACCTCTAACATTCTGTGCCATTCTGTTATATGCTAGTAGTAAGCATTGCTCTTCATGGAAAGGAGAAGCACTAGGAATGTGGGTCTATATTAAATGAACGAAGTTTTATAACTTCGAATACCATATGATCGACACCATATGGTCGAAGTTATAAAACTTCGAATAGTTAAAAAATAAAAAAAAAATAAAAAAGTAACCTAATGGGTTAAAGCAGAGGGGAAAGCTCCCCTCCACTCCCCCAGGTAGGAGGCTGTGCCCACCACACACCCCACTCTTTAAATATACCAACTCCGAGATAATACTACAGTGCAGTAAAGGGAAGTCTTCCCTTTACCGCATTATAGTGCGGTCTCAGAGTTGGTATATTTAAAGAGCGGGGGGTGTGGCGGGAGCAGCCCCCCATGTGGGGGGGTGCAGGGGGCTTTCCTCCCTGCCTACAACCCTTAGTTTAGGGTTTATTGTTTTATTTTATTTGTTTTCACTATTCGAAGTTTTATAACTTTGACTATATGGTGTCGATCATATGGTATTCGAAGTTATAAAACTTTGTTCATTTAACATAGACACAGGAATGTAGCATATTGATATCAGCTACATAATTAATGCATTGTGTTGACATATTCTGTGTTATGAAAATATGGTCACAAAGAATGGCAATGTCATCTAAACAATATACTGTAGTCTAGACAATGACTCAGTACACAGTATATTTAGCATGAACTATTATTTTCACAGTAAAAAAAATCTCCACTACACAATCTCTAAGTGAAACTGCATGATTTAGAAACAGTCTTCCCCCCAAGGCATTTGATTTCTGACTATAGCATCTTAGAATTCTCTGTTAAATTAGATGTTTGAGGCTATGACTGCAACTATCTAAAACTAATTATGTTGTCAGCAAGGAAAAAAAAGTTACTCACCATAGTGTTACATCTATGTCATCTATTTTCATTCTTCCTCAACTGATGAGTCTCAGATATGACTCGCCCACTTTTACCAGATCCTCTGATCCAAACTCTCAAGCTCCTCTCTTTATCCACAATGCCTCGTCCACCTAACATACCTCAGATAGAGTCTGCTGCCCATAGGAGAAAGTGTACAATATCTTCATAGACTCAAGAAGGTAGAGAAATACAGGGAAAAGAAAAAGAGCTGGAGCCCAAACAAGGAACAACAGTTCCCAAACTGAAACCCTTAGGCCGACCCTGAAGCAAAAAGAAGGGGGTTAGGAGGGCAGGAAGTTAAGGAAGAATAAAAATGGATAACACAGATGTAATGGTTAATACATACTTGTTTCATATGATATTATCATTTTCATTAATTTCTCAAGTGATGGGACAAAGTTAGTTAGATGAACCCTGGGTGGTCCCCATGGAAGGATATTATGGAGTACTGTGGAGCCAAAAGCAGCTCTGTTCTTAGAAACCAAATCCAATTTGTAATGAGCAATAAAAGTATGAGCAGTGGACCAAGTGGCAGCTATGCAAATGTCATTTATGGAAGCCTTTGACCAGCATGCTAAGGATACAGCCATAGACCTAATGGAATGAGCTCTAGGAGCCTTAAGCCTTAGGCAAAGACAAGCCTCTTTTACTATAGACAAAATAGATACAGTTGTTTAACCATTTGACTAGTGTAACTTTAGAAAATGACTTACCCAATTTTTTTGGTTAGAAGGATCCAAACAACCGGTCAGTCTTCTGGAAATATTTTGCTCTATGGAGATAAAAATGAAGCTGTCTATGAATATCCAAAATATGGAGCATGTACTCTCCCTTGTTTGAAAAATTTGGAAAGATTGGTTAATGACCTAGTTAATATTAGACTCAGAGGCTACCATGCAAAAAGTATGGGTTGGTCCAAAAGGACACTCTGAATTTGTGGAAACCTGGTTAAGGAGATTTGGAAGATAGTTCCTGCAGATTGAATACACAACTAACCAATGTGATAGCAACTGGAAAATGTTTTTTTCAAGACAAAAAGTTTAGGTCTGACCTGGATGAGGGTTCAAAGGGGCTTTGGGTCACAGCTTGAAGAAAAATAGTTAAATCTGTAGAAGGAGTAGAATTCTTTAGTGGTGATCTAAGCAGAAAAGCTCCTTTGAGAAAGGATTTACATAAGCTAGAAGAAAATGAATAACTATTTTAACCTACATGGCAATTTAAAATGACAGCCAACTGGACCTAAATAGTAGGAAAAACTAACTCCTTCATTGAAAATTGAATCTAAGAATAATCAAGTACAGCTGGTACAGGGGAGAAATGGGGTCCAGATACCTGTTAAGCACCCAGAAAAGAAATCTCTTCCATTTACTTTTGTAAATCTTTCTAGTTGAAGCTTTTTGAGAAGATATATGACAGACTGGGGAGGAAAGCCTGGGCTGCCTATCAATCAGAGGAACTGAAAAAAACATGTGGCCAGTCTGAGGCCTGTTATGTCTGAATGAGTCATACCTGTTCATGACATAGGATGCCTAGACTGGAAGCCAGTATCCAGGGCAGATGCATAAGGAAGGTGAGGCCAGAGGAAGTGGAAAGTACAGTTGTGTACACTTACCATAAATGTACATGTTTGAGTGTATTCACTGTTACAGTCCTAGCTAGAAGTGCAGATATCTCCTGTAGTACCTGTTTAATTTGATGTGATAGCATACATCCTGAAGATTTACTGAGCATGTCCAATTGTTCTTTCATAGTAGGGGCAGAATGGAATGAACAGTGACCATCAGGAACCTTGAATATTGCATGAAGTGGTTTAGTTTGCTGAGATCCAGGATGTGTCACAATGCTTTATGTTCTCTGGCACTAAGAGGAATCTTGAGTAGGCCCCGATTTGAATGACTCCTTTTGTAGCAGCTTTTCTATTTCTAAGGCTGCTGCTTCCTTGTGATTGGGTGGAACATTGGGGATTCTCCTCATTCTTGTAGGGGGGAATTTGGGAAGATGGCATGATATAACCTCTGGATATAATTCTCTACACCCAGGAATCTTTTGTTATAGGCAGTCAGACTCTTTGGTGCAGAGAAAAATGCCCCTGACTGCCTTCAGAGGGCAACAGTTAGACCGTCTTTCAAGAGCACTGGTAGAGCTTGTCCAAGAAGGAATCCTGGAAACCCTAGTTCTGTGGGCCATCTCTGCCATGGGAATGGCATTTTCTGTTAAAGTTCTCCCCTCTGCCACTGGGAGAACTACTTCCTCATGAGTTTTGTAAAGAACCCTGGGATTTATGGAACCACATTTTTATACCTCCTCGTTGATTCTAGAAAATGGGGCTCTGAGGGGTAGAAAAACATATCCCTATGGCAGACAAGGTATTCCCTTCTTGCTCACATCTGGAGAGCATGTCTTTTACTTTAGGATCAAATAAGAAAGATACATCAAATGAAGCACTGATGAATGAAGACTTAAACAACTCCACACAGTTGCATAGGTGCATCCAGGCATGTCTCCTAATGGCTATGCCTAAATCTGATATCTGTGAGGTACCTTCTGCCATTGGAGATCGGCCTCATGGACACATTAGATATCAACTGAAGGGTGGCCATTTGCAAGGAAACTATTTTGGTCCTCGGTGGACATGGACTCAGAAAGAGATTTGGAGAGTCATTTAGTCAAATATCTTTGCAATCTCATAAAATGTGTCAAATAATTAAAAGACCTCAGAGTAAAGGTCGCTGAAGCATAAACATGCTTAGTGAATTTGTCCAAGGTCTTGGACTCCCTGTTAGGGAGTTGGACAGAAAAGCTCTGCTAGCTCTTTTTTTGTGGCTGCCACCACAACTGTGGCATCAACTGGCACCCCCTTGCTCCAGTCAGTCCTGTCCATGGAAGGGCTAAAAATTTATCTGGATGCTTAGGAATGGGCTCTGCAGTATCCAGTTCCTTCCACACTCAGTGAGAAATGAGGTCTATAAGTTCATCAGTTGGGGTGGGTTACCCAAGATGTAGCCAGGCCAGACCTGAAAGCGTCCAGGGACACCAACTCCTCCTGGGAAGGGGTATCAGAAGACAAACCACCTTTTTGTTTTATAAACTCAAGAATGTCTCCAAATGAGACATCTTCAAGTGGAGATCTGGGTGACCCTTCCCCTTTATCAAAATCAATGTCCTCTGTGAGAGATTTCTGAGAGGAATCTAAGTGTCTCCTTTTACATGTTCTCTTCTGAGGGACCTCATCATTGGGATGGTCTTGTGAAGTATCAAAAGTGATGGGGGAGTCCTGAGTGACTGACTGGAGACTTGAACAGGCTGGCTGTCCCACTGAAATGGAAGAATGAGGGTCATTGCAAAGACCTGAATGAGGTAGACTGAATCTGATCTTAGGGTGGTAGGAATGTCTTCTCTCTAGGTAAAGAGAAGGCCCTCTTCACAATCTCGAAGGTAGACCACTTAGGAGAGATTGAAGCTGATGGTAATGAAGCTGATGTCTCCCAAATCACCAGCCCCTGTAACTCTGTAATCACTCCAACCCAGGATGAAATTGGACCCGAGCTGTCCACAGCCGAGGCTCTGAGGGACAGTGATGGCTCAGATAACTTCTTAGCTGACTCTGGTCCCCCAGATCTGGCACTGATAATTCAGCTCCAAAAGGCTCAGAGTTCAACAGCTCAGGGAAGTGACTACAGATGAAGAATGAATTGTCTTCAGATCCAATGAAGACACCCCCAGGGATCTCAGATCTGAGGGCTTCAAAACAGTAGGTCAGATCAGAGAAGGAGAAACCAAAAGGGGCTAGTAACAGATAAGTTAATAGATACAATGGGAGACAGAGCCAGGATTACCCCCATCTGGAGTTGAACTCTGAGGAACTTCCTCATCATCCTATCCACTTCAGCCTTGGGCAAACTCTTGGAAAACCTGAGAAAAGAGGTTGTGGATGGAGGTCTAGGATGTTTGTGAGGAGGTTACTGCAAAAAAAGAGAAGGGAGAGGAGATGTTATTGGATCAGATATTGTAAAAAGTGACCAGATCCAAGGTGATTTAGATTTCAGAGCAGAGGAATCCGAAGTGGTTGGATCTGATTTTTTGATACTTTTGGAGGTGGCTCCAAATAAGGAGCCAAAGAAAATGTAGGCACCAAAGATCTCTTTCTAGAGTCTTTGTCCTTGGCAGCCAAGTTGGGCTTCCTGTTTTTAGTTTTCTTTGAGGGGGGTTTGAGTCCCAGCTGAAACAGAGGAAGAAGATGTGGAAGGGAGAAGGTCCTTCAATACAAGTTTATTTCATTTGTCAGCATATATAGAGCAATCTTCATCTAAATGGGTAGCATCCAAGCACTATATGTATTCCATGTGAGCATCAGAGTTAGGTATTTTATGCCCACAGGTGATGCATTTTTGAAGCCAGTAGGTTTATCTGACATACTGGTGCACCTAACAAAGGAAGGCCACAGAAAAAATTCAAATAATAATAAAGAAGTGCTTTAAGTTTTTTTTCCTTAGGAAAACAAAGAAAAGCTACCAACAATGGTGGACAAGAAATATCCTAAAAGGGGTAAGAAAAACAGTAAAGTACCAGCAATGATACTACAGAGAAATGCCAAATTCTTGGTAACAACTGCAAAGGAATACTAGTAAAGGAAATTTACTGTAAAAGGGAGAAAGGTGACAGAACAAAATCAGTAAACAGACTAATAGGGAATAAAAATTTTGTGAGGAGAGGCAAACATTTGACAACATTAGCAGAAGACTGATAAAGCAGAGGGAAGAAGAAAGTAAGAAAATACCACTGTTGTTGGTAGGTCTTGATGTAGAGAAAGCATTTGACAGAGTCAGCTGGGACTTTATGAGCAAAGCAATGGAAGCATTTGCATTCCCTGATAAAATTATAAGGTTGATTAGGAGGATATATGAGGGATCAGAGGAGAAAATTAGAGTGGGTGGGGTCCTCTCTGACAATCTCTGCCTGAGCAGAGGAACCAGGCAGGGGTGTCCTCTCTCCCCTTTGATATTTGAATTATATTTAGAACCACTGGCAAGGAAAATAAGGGACTCGAATTCAAGGATATAATTGGTACATGGTAGTCAAGAAAAGCTGGCTCTATTTGCAGATGACATTATTTTATACCCGACAAAACCAGAAAGGGACATTGCAGTGCTGTGAAACACATTGAAACAGTTTCAAATGTTTTTTGGGATACAAAATTAATGAAGCTAAAACAAAGGCAATAGGGGTAAATTATGTACCCACATACAAATTGGTTCAGTAATATCAATACTTATGGGGACATGATAAAATGAAGTATTTAGGAGTATGGATTAAAATGATTCTGGTGTGGCAGCTAAGGATATGTGGGAACAGACTAAACAAAAGATAATACAAAAATTGAGGAAATGAGAGCTCTGTTATATGGATATGGATAGTAAGATATAAGCAGTTAAAATGTTTTAGTACCTTTAGTCTTGTACACAGGTCAGGGAATATTTTTTCAATAAGAGGAAAAGTTGTGGATAGTAATTAATAAAGAGTTGAAGGATTTTTATCCAGGATGGAGAAGATGGCAAGAGTCAAGTGGGATAAGCTTAATCTTCCAATAAAACAGGCTGGATTGGAATTACCCGATTTGAAGGGGTATTTCACAGTACCACAGGTAAGGCTCCTATACAAAGTACAAGCAGGGAACTATAATTCAAAGTGGAAAGAGATGAAGATGAAATGGGGGAAGCTTAAGAAACAAGGAGAAACTGTGATTTTGGATGCAGACCTTTAAGGAGAATAACAATAATCATACAGAATATTATATTCATAAAGCAGCAGAAAGTATACTAAAAACTAAGCCAAGACGGGAATGGAAAAAGAAGATTTTGCTGATAGGGATGACTGCAGCTAGGGATACAGACAATATGCAAGAGGGTGCTAGAATTTATTGGAGAAAACTGGCAAAGCATCCAAGGTACTGGGAGCAAATAACTAGAGAGAGAGAGAGAGAGAGAGAAATGTAATAGAATGGGAAGACGCCAAGAACTTATTTGGACTGCAGGTTAGCGATTGCCTTCCCTATCAAGGATTGATATCAGAGTATAGGCAAAGAGAAAAAAATGGGGGAGTCCTAAATGAAAGACCAGCACTGGTAGAGTTTTTAGTAGAATCTAGAACAGAAGTTGCCATTAAGAAAGGAATAATCAGTGCAGCATAAAAATATTGCATAACTATAAGAATCAATCAGAGGAGGTTAGAAAGGATTGGGAAGAGAGATTAGATAAGCAATTCAGAAAGAAACAATAGGGGATATATGCATGTCTCCCAAATATACAGCAAAGTCTATAAGATTTAGGATCTTTGCTTGGAAGTGTTTACAGAGCTGTTTTTATACCCCAAGTAGACTCCAAAGAATTTTTCCTCAGCTAGACAGCAAATGTTGGAGGTGTGATGGAGAAGAAACAGGTAACAGGGAACATATTTTCTGTGAGGGTAATGAGTTGACAGACTTTAAAGATTCCCTGCAGACTGCTCTGTTGGAGATGCTGGGTGAGCATACTGGTGTAACTAAACAAATGTTTTTGAGCTATGATACATAATAGGAATTATCTAGACATAGTAAGGCCTTGGTGAGTCTAATTATGATGGGTGCCAAAAAAGCAATTACTAGAAAATGGAAATCAATGTCTAAACCAACTTTACTAGCTGTAGCAAAGACAGTAACAGAGACAAAACAGCTGGAATTCAGATCATTAGAAAAGGGTAGGAATACATTACATAAGAAAAAAATGAAAGTGTGGGATCAAATTCAGGACTTGAATGAGTTATGTAATGGTTGACTGACAATAACTGGACATATTATAAGTGGTATAATGTTTGCAGCTACAGTTGTGTTGGCATGGTTTGTAATGTATAAGGTTTGCAACTGAGATTGTGTCAGTATGGTTTATTTTCATTTATACAAAGGTAAGACTGCCTATGTCATACATGATAATTTAATAAAGATGCTTCTTGTTTAAAAAAAGGGGGGAATAAAAATGTACAAGGAACTCACTATTTAATTATGAAATGACAAACAGCTCAGGAGCAAAAGTATCCGTGTGTGTAGCAATGATGCTGTAAATGAGATCTGAGGCATGTTAGGTGGGTGGGGCATTATGGTTAAAGGAGGGAGCTTGAGAGTTTGGATCCAAGGATCTGGTAGAAGCTGCTGAGCAGATCTGAGTCAGATTCGAGACCCATCAGTTAAGGGATGAATGAAAATGACATCATCAAATCTAATATTAAAATGTGTTTGTTGACCTTTACATCTTGTGAATGTAGCACGGAAATTACTTGTTTAATTAGTTGAAGGGTCACATGCTCCTTCTTCCTGGTCCTTTGACAAGTGGGATTTTTAATGGCGAGTATCAATGAAGACCAAACTCTTTAATGGTGTCCAAGAGTTCTTATGTCAAGGGCTTCTATTACAGAACATACTCCTGTCATGATGAAAGACAAAATCTGCCATTGTGATTATGCTGATATTTTGAAGTTGACTGATGCTAATGGAATTCAAAGCATTTTAGATCCCAAAGGGCCAATACCCAAAGACTTAATGGTAGGGAAGAGACAAATGAGTAAGTTTAGATTGAGAAACTAGGATAACCAGGTTGTGTCTTCATCTTTTATATAGAGGAGATTGTTGAAAATGTGTCTTGGGGCAGAGTCTAAATAGCTAAGTGAAAGCAGCAACTCTTCGGAGCTCTGCAGTACATTTAATATAAACAGGAAAAAAAATTAAGAAATATTTCCTCACAAATTACTTTATAATTGTTTAGACTCAGCTACTTCTGAAACTTGTGAAGTTTTTTCTTTCAGAACACTTCAGAGACTTACTGGTTGGCTGAAAAATGAGCACCTCAAACCTTCCCATGCTGCATCCTCCCTACAGAAAAAATTGCAACAGGGAGCCTCTACATTCCAGTAATTATCTCTGAAAATGGATGGTTTCCAAGAGAATTTGAGAGAAAACTGCTCAAAACAGACATCTTCAAATAAATGATTCAGCAACAATAAATTAAAATTTCTAATACAGGTAATTCCTTAAATGATGTAGAAGGAAGACTAAAGGAAGAAGACAGACACATTGAATACTAAGACAAAATACCTGGTTACCAAATATGATTATTAATCTAGAAAACAGACAAAGGAGATGTAACATAAGAATTTTTGGTTTACCTGAAAAAAAAATAAAGGAGAAGATATAGATTTTTTTTAACATCTTGGATTGCAAATTTATTATAGGAGGGGCCTTCCCATGGTATCAGAAGAGCTCATAGAGCTATAGGTAAACCTATGCCTGCTACTTCAACCTTACCTCCACAGTCTGTAGTAATAACATTCCTTTAATTCACTCATAAAATCATAATTTTTAAAACAGCATTGGAAAAAGATCACTTAAAATATGGTCAGAGTAACATAAGATCTGATAACGATTATTCAGCCAGAACTATAGAAATGAGGAATAGGTGCTGGCTATGAGCAAAAACTCTTAAATAAAATGTTTTTTTAAAACTCAGATAATCATTCCAGCTAAAATAAAAATATATCTACCAACTGACATCAGAACCTTGAGTAACACAGGAAGAAACCACTGCCTTTACAAAGAATGACTACTGAAGATATGGACTGGACATCCCCCACTCTAAAATTATCCTCTTAGAAGACTTCCTGGACCAACATGAAGAAGAAACAACAAAAAAACTAACCACAAACACCATTACAAAATCTACAAATAATTCCACACCTAAGTAATCTGAACTCATTTGTTTTGTCTCACTGACTTACTAAACAGATGTTTTATTTAAAAAGGGAAAGTGGCAACAGAAGAGGAAAATGGGAAGAAAAGAACAGAATGGAAAATGAGAAAAAGTGAGAGAAGAATAGGAATAAAACATAAATATTTAAATCTCCCTTACAGCAATATGTCAGTTTGTCTCTAAATACACAGGTAATAACTTTTAATTTGTCAAATTATTTTTTTCTTAGATTAATCTTACAGAAATAGCTCGACTGTTTAGATTACCTGTGGTAAATATCTTAAATAATCTAATGCTTATTTATATATAATTGACATACTAGTGAAATAGTTTTTAAATATAATGCTTAAATAGATAACCAGTATTAATATAACTTAATATGTTATGCAGTGCCTGCAAACCTGGTGGGGTATTGTTAGATTAATTCACTTAATGTACATAATTTCTTTTTGTGTTTAGATGGCGACCATGGGTGACATTATTAGAGAAAAAAGAAACATGATTTCAAAATGCTTAACTTAAATATACAATTAGACAAAAAATACTTATAGTTAATTTCCTTACTAAAATTACCACCACAAAAGGAGTTCTCTCTCTCTCCTTTTATTTATTTGTATTTCCCACCTATGGTACATGATTTACCTGTCAAACACCCACAAAAAGCCTTTAGTTAGAAGGATAAAACCTACACAAACATGTGAGCAGCGCACTTCTTTCTAAGTTACTGGTATCGTTTTTGATTCCCGATCTAAGTTTTCACCACCCAGGAAATCAAATCTAAATTGCATTAAAGAACTTCCCTTAGCCTCACTATATCATCAATTCACTTTAATAATAAATACAGCTTGACATCAGATACTGTGAATGCAATACTGATTACTCAGAGTAAACTTATTCCGTGAATCAACTGACTCCAGTATAAAACACATACTTTCTATAAAGACATAATGGAATAAACAGACATCTTCAAATAAATGATTCAGCAACAATAAATTAAAATTTCTAATACAGATAATTCCTTAAATGATGTAGAAGGAAAACTAAAGGAAGAAGACAGACACATTGAATACTAAGACAAAATACCTGGTTACCAAATATGATTAATAATCTAAAAAACAGACAAAGGAGATGTAACATAAGAATTTTTGGTTTACCTGAAAAAAAATAAAGGAGAAGATATAGATTTTTTTTAACATCTTGGATTGCAAATTTATTATAGGAGGGGCCTTCCCATGACATCAGAAGAGCTCATAGAGCTATAGGTAAACCTATGCCTGCTACTTCAACCTTACCTCCACAGTCTGTAGTAATAACATTCCTTTAATTCACTCATAAAATCATAATTTTTAAAACAGCATTGGAAAAAGATCACTTAAAATATGGTCAGAGTAACATAATATCTGATAATGATTATTCAGCCAGAACTATAGAAATGAGGAATAGGTGCTGGCTATGAGCAAAAACTCTTAAATAAAATGTTTTTTTTAAAACTCAGATAAACATTCCAGCTAAAATAAAAATCTATCTACCAACTGACATCACCTTGAATAACACAAGAAGAAACCACTGCCTTTACATAGAATGACTACTGAAGACATGGACTGGACATCCCCCACTCTAAAATGATCCTCTTAGAAGACTTCCTGGACCAACATGAAGAAGAAACAACAAAAAAACTAACCACAAACACCATTACAAAATCTACAAATAATTCCACACCTAAGTAATCTGAACTCATTTGTTTTGTCTCACTGACTTACTAAACAGATGTTTTATTTAAAAAGGGAAAGTGGCAACAGAAGAGGAAAATGGGAAGAAAAGAACAGAATGGAAAATGAGAAAAAGTGAGAGAAGAATAGGAATAAAACATAAATATTTAAATCTCCCTTACAGCAATATGTCAGTTTGTCTCTAAATACACAGGTAATAACTTTTAATTTGTCAAATTATTTTTTCTTAGATTAATCTTACAGAAATAGCTCAACTGTTTAGATTACCTGTGGTAAATATCTTAAATAATCTAATGCTTATTCATATATAATTGACATACTAGTGAAATAGTTTTTAAATATAATGCTTAAATAGATAACCAGTATTAATATAACTTAATATGTTATGCAGTGCCTGCAAACCTGGTGGGGTATTGTTAGATTAATTCACTTAATGTACATAATTTCTTTTTGTGTTTAGAGGGCGACCATGGGTGACATTATTAGAGAAAAAAGAAACATGATTTCAAAATGCTTAACTTAAATATACAATTAGACAAAAATACTTATAGTTAATTTCCTTACTAAAATTACCACCAAAAAAGGAGTTCTCTCTCTCCCCTTTTATTTATTTGTATTTCCCACCTATGGTACATGATTTACCTGTCAAACACCCACAAAAAGCCTTTAGTTAGAAGGATAAAACCTACACAAACATGTGAGCAGCGCACTTCTTTCTAAGTTGCTGGTTTCGTTTTTGATTCGAGATCTAAGTTTTCACTACCCAGGAAATCAAATCCAAATTGCATTAAAGAACTTCCCTTAGCCTCACTATATCATCAATTCACTTTAATAATAAATACAGCTTGACGTCAGATACTGTGAATGCAATACTGATTACTCAGAGTAAACTTGTTTCGTGAATCAACTGACCAGTATAAAACACATACTCTCTATAAAGACATAATGGAATAAACACATTCATTTATTTAAGATGGAACTATAAGTCTGATGTCAATAATAATAATATGTCTACTATATTAGTACCTAGAAGACAATATACTATGGGAAATGCTGTTGGCCTTGCAGATTGATGGGGTAAAATTGCCATATTTGGTGGAAAACTGGATATTGTTGGTCTTCTTCCTTGGTGTTTCTTAGTTATGTAGGAATTGTTTGCAAAGTGTCACAGCTACTTAACTCATTTAACTACAAAAGGGTACTTATTAGAATTTTGCTGTTATATTTGCTGCTATGGGATTGATTCTAGAAATGCATGTGAAATAAATATTCAGTCCTTTAACAGAGAGGTTTGAGGAGAAGGGTCTTACTTGAAAAGAGAGAATATTATACTCGTTTTTTATATTTAATGATATCCAGTTTGTAAAACATAAATGTTTATACAGTTATGTTTTATTTCTGTGTATAATTATCTGTACTCCCCATCCTAGAACATATTTATTCAGGTTATAGTTACTTCAATGTTAATTATGTATTGAATAGTTTACAGCTCATCTTTTAAAATGCAAACATGTACTATGATTTATTCGTTTTTTCAAAAACATTTTTATTTTGTTTTCATGATAAACATACACAAATGTACAAATAACAAATATAATAAAACAATAACAAAACTATTTATAATATTTACATTCATCCATAATAATCATTTTATCCATGAGAAGTTATCAGCATTTGTTCAAAAGGTTTTCCAATTTTTGCAATGCTATTTTTTATGAGTAATGTTATGAGTTCTATAACAAATGGTTTGCAGTTCTTTTTTACAAACAACTTTTGCTAAATTAATAAAATCTTTGACTAGAAAATTAATCAAGATTTGATGTTTAAAGTAATAACTTTTCTGGCAATTGCAAGAACTGACCAGAGTAACTGTATCTGAGATTTAGGTATTACATTAGGTATAGGAACATTAAATAGGATTAGTGAGTTAGAAATATGACAGTTACCAGACCATAAAGCATTTACAATATATCTGAAGTCTTTCCAGTACTGAACAACGTTTCAACATTCAGTGAACATGTGAACCCAGTTGGCCTCTAGTAATTCATCACATTTCCAACATTTGCTTTCACTGTTTTTAAGTATAAGATTTATTTTATGTGGAGTATAGAAACTCTTTTCATAAATTTCCATGTATACAATCTCCAATATAATGAAGAAGAGGAACCATATGTTGAATTCAATAACAATTTGTTGGATTCATCAGATATTTGTTCTCCATTAATCTTTATATAGCAATTCCAAATATCTGAGTCAAACTTTAGAGTGTCTTCTCTTAGTATCTTATAAATATGTGAGATACTTAAATTTTTGATTATCTGTCTTTTCAAGACACCTGATAAAAAGCTGAATCACACCAGGTATATATTCAGTCTCTAGGTTGATTGATACTCTCATTTTTTTCTAAAAACTGATGTAATGAGTGTATAAACAACCAACTGTCTTGACTATTATCAAAACTACAGAAAAGAGAATTTAGTGGTTTAATACTCTTATTTTCAATAAACTGATGCCAGAATATCAAGTTATTTTCCTTTAAGTTTTGCATTGCATTGATGTGAAAAGAATCTAGGCAATCAGGGGAGTATGCTATAGGGAATATAAGAAAAACTGTTTAATGTTGCAATTACAATCAATTATATTTTTAAAGTTATTAAATATTTGATTAATGCCATAAGAAAAATGATCAAACTTCTTATTAAATAAACAAAATTCACGTAAAAGCCAATGAACTTTACTTATTCCATATTGTTCCTTAAATTGATTTTCTATAGTTCTGACATCAGTTATATGAATCTCATGTATTGTTTTCCAGCCAGATATATAGGTAGGTGTGATCCAATGTAATATTACATTAATTATAATTGATTTGGAAGAAAGATCTAATCTAGGGAATGCTATCCCATTACTGTTCCAAGCTCTAATGTGCCATTTATATGCAATCCTAGATTTTAAAGGGAACCATTAAAATTTATGTAGCATGGAATCTAATTTTTTAAATAAGCTTTTGGGAGGAGGTAGTATCAATGACAGTACATAAAACAAAATTTTAGGTACAATTATCATTTTAATTAAAGTGAGCCTATCCTCCATTGTGATGAACATTTTATTCCATCTTTTGATTAGTTCACTAATGGTGGTTATTAAATTATTGTAGTTTAGTTTAACAGACTCTTTCTATGTACTCTTTATACTAACACCCAAATATTGTAATACATCACTCTCCCAATTAAACAGGCTATTCTCTCTTAGATTTTTATTGACCCTTTTATTAATTAGTAATTTTTTGGATTTGTTATAATTAAATTTAAGCCCTGAAATTCTTTCAAACTTGCTTAAGATATTTATAACATCATGCAAAGAACCATCAATATCACCCTACATTATCAACATATCATCAGCAAATAACTGTATCTTAGGAGAATAGTGCTTATTAATTTGAAAGTCTTTTATATTTTGCTTGTTTCTGATATATGTAGCAAAAGGTTCCATTGAAAGAGCAACAATAATGGTGACAAAGGACAACCTTGTCTAGTTCCCTTCAGGATTTCTAGTGGTGAGGATAGACATGATCCGATTTTCACATATGCTTGTGCCGCACTATAAATTTTTATTAATAAGTTGACAAAATCTCAGGAGAATTCTTTGTAGATAAGACCAGCTAATAGAATCAAAAAACTTTTCTATGTCTAGGCTGATAACAGTTAATTGTTTTTTGTATTTACATGCTATGTCTATTAATGACAGTAATTTAATAATGTTATCTTGTATTTTTCTATGAAGAATGAACCCTGTTTGATCATTATGTATTAAAATTAGGTAATATTTTCTTTATCCTATTAGCTAATATTGTCATGAAAATTTTATAATCAGTGTTTAGCAACGAAATTGGCCTATATGAAGCACAAGATTTGGGGTCCTTACCTAGTTTAATATGGGGGAGATAATTATTTCCATGATGGGGGGTGTTATACATTTTTGCTTAACCATAGTAAAGGCACACTTTTCTTTATTATATATTCAGGAAAAATCTTATATACTTCAGGAATTATTCCATCCAGTACTGGAGCTTTATTAATATTTATTTTTTTTATTTGCTCTTTCACTTCTGTTAGTGTTATCTGTTTATTTAATATGTTATTTTGTTGCATTGACAACTTAGTAGTTCTATTTTCTTGAATAAAAGTATTTCTTACTTTATCTGTCTCCAAAAGGGGTGTGTTATTATTTATATCTTTATAGTAGTTTTTGAACACTTCTAATATGCCCATTAAGTTAGATGTACTCTTAACTGAACCATCACTTTTATATTTAATCTCATTAATAAGATTTGTTTGCTTATTTTATGGATCTTACCACTACTTTATGCAGATATTTGGGATTTACAGCGTAGGATTGTAATTTAATTTTTTCCAGGTTTATGGCTACCTTATGATTCAGAACTTCTAAGTATTTTTGATCTAACTTAGTAATCTTGTTATGTGCTACTTTGTTATTTGGTTTTGCATCCATTTTTATCTTGTCTATGTTTTTTTGCAAGTCTAAAAGTTCTTTGTCCCACTCTCTCCTTTAAGGTACCAAGATTTTATTCTACCATATACATATATATATATATATATATATATATATATATATATATATATATATATACACACATACACTTTAAAGGTGTCCCATAGTATAGTATCAGTCATTTCACCATTATCATTTGTTTCCATAGGTTTACTACCAAATGACTGAAACTCAAAAGACTGAATCCCAAAAAGACTGAAAAATTCAAAATATTGAATACGTTTTCAATGCAAGCCCCCTTGCTCCCGTCATGTGGGGGGCTGTGCCCCCCACACCCCCTGCTAAATATATATACCAACTCCAAGATCACACAATAGTGGAGAAGGTGAAACTCCATCATTCAATATTTTGAATTTTCAGTCTTTTTGGGATCCAGTCTTTTGATTTTCAGTCATTTGATAGTAAACCGTTTCCATAAACATGTCTATTTCTTTCATTAACCATTCCCTAAAGTCTTTTAACTTAGTTATGTAAGCAGGAATTCTCTGCAGAAATCTTAAATTATCTGTATGTTTAGTTAATGTAACGTTTATAGCATTATGGTCCTAAAGTGAACAACTCATTATAGATACATCACTTATTTTAGAGTATATATTATTTGATACAAAGACCTTATCAATGCTCGTTTGTGTACCTAACCGATATGAATAGCGAGTATAGAATAAGGAATAATATTCTCTTAGACCATGTATATCTTTAAGGTTCATCTGGTTTGCAAAGTCATTTAACTTCTTGGCTTGAGATGTTAGTTTTATTTTACCATTTTTAGTACCATTGCCTGATAATAGGCAGTTAAAATCACCTGGTGCTATAATTTCTCCTTTTCCATTTAAAGTAATCAGGTCCAGATACTTGTCAACATATTTAGTACTCAGTCCTAGTATCCAGTATGTATTAATCAAAGTATAATACCTCCTATTGATTTCCAAAATAACCATGCTTAGCATCCCATCTTTATTTGAAATTGTATCTATAATTCTTGGCATTGTATAAGTATTTTTCCATAGAATAAGAGTGCCCCTTCCCTTAATCTTAAAACATGAATCAGCCAGAATGGTATAGCCACTGAATGAGTACTTTTGTAGATCTTTTTTTAGTAGATGGGTTTCCTGTAAAAAGATGATCTGGGCTTTATGCATTTTGATATATTTAAGCCAACCAGCTCTTTTGACATTATTGTTCAAACCACTAATATTTAATGATAAACATTTATATGCCATTGACTATAATGCGTATGTTATTACTAACTGAAAGACCTTTCTTCTGTACTGACTTGAAATCTACTGAAAACTTACTTATCATGGATGCATAATGTGTATTAAGCGCTACTTTCAAAAACCCAAAATTATTTACAAACACATACATGAAACATAAAGTTTCTGGTTTAGTTAAGAACTTAACTAAACCATCCACCCACCACCTCTCCAATACGAATAGAGAAATTATCCACATCTGCTTAGAATATAGTATAAAAACAAAAAAAAAAAAGAAAAGCCTTATGAAAGCAACTAAAGAAATCTGAATCCATGAAATATACATTACAATGAGAGTGTCCAAGCTACATGAATATGTCACATATGATAATAGCATCCCTAATATGTAGATATACCAGAAATACACATTAGGTCAAAGTATGTATAAACATTAGAAGCTGAAGGTTAAGAAGATTGTCAATATTTCCAAGACTTTTTAAGAAATATCAAATGATTTATCCATTATCAGTCATCTATCTAACATTTTTCGTGTAAGGATCTGTTGAATATATATATATAACACATATTACAACATAACTATTATATTTTGCAAGTGTACACATATTACTCATATGTATTAACAGTATCTATGCTGACATCTTTCATCAGGAAGGGGGGGGGAGAGAAAAAAGGTGCCTCACAACCCTCTGTTTAGTTACTAAAGGTTTAGTTATATAACATAAGTCTGATGTTAATATGCATAATGAGTTTTCTAATGCAGCTCTTACTTCACTTGATGTCATTTAGTTACTAATTGTGTCACTGAATCTGCAGAATGTATGCATATATAAGAAAACATAGGCATTTTCAAAGGAGTTAAGCACTTTTATCAGAACTAATTATGTACCATTTAAAGTATCTAGTGAAGGATAACAGAATTTTAAGAGAAAAGACTTCTAACTACAACCATTTAACAAGTTCAAAAGGTCAAATGATGTCATCATTGCTCTTTCCTCATGCTGCAACTTCATAAACTTGTTAAAAAGTATCTAAATAGGCTCATGCACAACAGAAGTTGTCTCTAGTGAAGAAAAAAGCATTTTCGGCAGGAAATTCAGATCTTGAAGCTTTTAAAGTTTACAGAAAGCAAAAAAATCAAAAATGCGCAAGATGCCCTTGTCAGTTGATGTCATAAATCTCCACAATGAGAACAGTCACACAGACCACAAGTTTCCCCACAAAACTTCAACATCATGAAAAAATTAACCCTTTCATATAAAAACAGCTATTTAGAAGTAACAGCTGCCTCAAATCAGAAATCATATAAAATGTCAATCATTTACCCACCAGTTAACCAGGCCAGAGAGAAAGGAAAAAAAGGAACCTAGTATGTGTGTGTGTGTGTGTGTGTGTGTGTGTGTGTGTGTGTGTGTGTGTGTATGTGTATATATATATATATATATATATATATATATATATATATATATATATATATATAGAGCTATCTATGAAATACCATTAATGTACTGTATTAATGTTTAAATGTATCTAAACAAAGAGTCCAAAACATCTAGTTAGAAACACTAATCAGAACCACCGTGTTACCTCCACCACTGACCCACTAGAAAAAAATGCACCTTGGTATTAAGTCAAATTATACTATTACTGAAAAATTAGAAGACATACATCATTTGTAGTTATTTAAAATGGAAAATTATGCAAAGTACTTATAATGGGGAAAAGGAACATTGGTAACAAAAACGAATAGGAAGAAAGGAGAGAGAGAGAATGTTATTTAAATACTTAGTACTATATGGAATTAGAAGAAGTAGATATAGAAAGGAAAAGTGAATGTTAATAATAAAAATGATTCACATTACCTTACAGCAAGAGACTTTCCACAATCAAATATATTATGATTCATAAAGCAAAGCATTTAAAATTAGAAGGAATTTATTCAATTGTCCTTTAGTTTCTTAGTTTTGTTTGTTCCTTCCTTCACAGACCATCCATTTTTTGTTGCCTGTCTCTTCAAACTCTGGGATGACCACTCCATTTCTTCTATGTCCGACAGTATTTTCTTCTTTTGGATAAATTCTACTGCTTCTTGTAGGGAATCAAAGATATTCACTCCTTCTGGCAAGGTGATTTTTATTCTTGCAGAAAAAAGAAATTGAGCTTTAATATTGGCTTTTTTCAAGGACTTAATTAGAGGAACACACTCCTTTCTTCTGAATATGACTATAGAAGTGCAGTCATTGTCAAAATGAATAACTTTTTCACCCATCTTGATAGGGGAATTAATCCAAGCTGATTTCAGAACAAAGCCCTTGTCTTGCGAGGAAAGAAATCTAACTATTACAGACCTGGGGTTAGATGAACTCAGAGATGAAGCTGGATTTACCAGGGACCAATGAGCCCTCTCAATTCCAAAAGACAGGGATTCAGGCATGTTTAGTGCTGATGAAAACCACTTATTGAGGAAACGAATCATGTTAGCACCCTCTTCTTTCTCAGGAATTCCATATATTCTTATGTTATTCCTCCTTGATCTACTTTCAAGGTCTTCCAGTTTCTCAATCAGGCTGGTGTTTTGGAAATTCATTGTGATGTTCATTTTCTGTCACGCTAGCATCTAGGTCAGTTACTGTTTCCTCTAGGCAAGAATCTGTTCAGATTGTTTTCTTACTATTCCATTTAGAAGTTGCAGTTGTGCATTGCATTCTTGTTTGATAATATCCATTTTGTTTTCGAATTTGTCCATTTCTAGTGACAGTTCTTGGATGTTTGTTATTATAAGATATACTTCTTTCTTCACTGCACTCTCCTGGTGTGGGTTATTCGAGTTGCTCATCTTGAGAGCTCCATTAGAAAACTTCTTGACAGGAATAATTAAAAAAATTCTCTTGACTATGTATTAATTTTTAGAAAATAATAAAGAGTCTATGTTAATCTAACTTTTAATATACTTTTAGTTAGATTTTTCTAAAAATGAAAGTATATTTCCTGTCAGGATATTAAAATCTAAGCAGAGCTATGGATTTCTGCTATCAGACTGGCATCTTGGCCACATCCCCCTATGATTTATTCTTTTTCAAAACAGGTTTATTGTTTTAACATATAAGAGAAATATCATAACAATTTTATACAAGTAATTAAAAATAGGTATTATTATAATATTCAACAAAACAACTAAAGTATTTACAAAGACATCCACTACAATCAGATCAATTAAACTAAAATACCATGCTATTGAAATTAAAATTTTTTTAACAAATTTTGTAAATTATCCCATACAATAAAATAAGATGTTTTTCTGTTTGTTCTAGTCCTAATTGTGTTTATTTCCATATGGCACACTATATTCATAACATTTTTAAATTCATTGAACAAAGGAGGTGTATCTGAAATCCAATTTCTAGTTATTATTTTCCTAGCCACTGCTAGAATAGACCATAACAAGGGAAGCTTAACCTTTTAACACTTTGAGGTACAGGTGTGTTGAATAATATAAGAGATTTAGAAATAATGAAATTATCTGTAAAAAGAGCCTGCAAAAATTCATTAATTGACTTCCAGTATTCTTTCAATTTTATACAGTCATAAAACATATGAGCCCAGTCAGCATTAATTTCTACATTACATCTCTTACATAGATTATCTTTATTATTTATTTTATTCATCATCAAAGGTGTATAAAAAGATCTATGTAAAATTTCCATGTATAAAGTCTCCAGACAATGGAAGACGTAGTTCTATAAGCAGATTCCAATATATATTGTTTATCTTGTTGATTTGGTGGGTCCCCATTAATAGAAGTGAAATAATTCCAGTATGAATCTACACTGTAAAAAGTTTCTTGTCTGACAACTTTATGTATGTATGAAAGTTTACCTTTATCAGAAACTTTATGTTGTAAATTTAATATCAAGTAATCAATCAGTGTTGGAATAGATTCTTTAACAGTTATAGACATTAAATCTATTTTATTAATGAGATGTTGTCTAAAGGTCTGAACCTCTAACCAGCAAGTTTCTCTTAGATCAAATTCTTGTTTTAAGAAATCTAGATTTTTAACTTTATTATCAGATATCAACTGATACCAGTACTTTAGATCATTATCTATAGCTAAATGAGTTCCTTCAGAAGTAGATGACAAAAGCATACCCTGAGTATACATTATAGGAAATACAATAAAATTCCATTCCCTATACTTAGGGTGCATGAATATAAAGTTACGATAACTAATAATAATATTTAATGGGTAACAAACCATATGTTTAGGTGTAATTACAAAATTCCTTTAGTAACCATAACATGGAGTTATTTACAATCATATTTTTATGTGTTAAGGAGATTTTCATGAAGTGTATACTAATTAGCTCCCAATAATCTTTCCATTTTGTGACATATGACTGATCTATTAATAAAGTAATAACTTTTACAATAGAAGAGATAGTATATAAATTAAAGTCTGGAAAAGAAATACCCCCTTGAGACCAGCTATTAGTATGTTTCTTTAATGCAATCCTAGGTCTATTAGGTGCCCATAAGAAATTTAACATTAGTGTGTTCAGTTTCTTGATAATTATTTTTGTAGGTGGAAGTATTATTGATTGTATTAAGTATAAAATCTTGGGGAATATTATCATTTTAATAATTGTAAGTCTCTCCTCCATAGTAAAAACATATTATTCCAGGTATTAAAAGATTTTGTATATTAAGAAAACAGGTATTATAATTATTATATATAATAGATTTAATATCTTTAGATAGTATTATACCTAAATAAGTTATCTGACCTGAACTGGGTACATATTTAGTAAAATCACTAATGAGAATATTTTTTCGTGTATATATAGGTAGTATTTTAGTTTTTTCTTCACTGAATATTAAACCAGAAATACTTTTAAAATTCATCATGTTATCAAATAGAGACTGTATAGAAGAATTAGATCCAGCTGATGTAATTAGAACATCATCTGCAAAAAGTTGAATTTTGGATGTTGTATTTTCATCTATTTCAAAACCCTCTATGTCAGTACTGTTTCTGATCAAATTAGCCCAAGGCTCCATTACTAAAGTGAATAATAGTGGAGAAAGTGGACATCCTTGTTTTGTACCTTTAAGAATGGGTATGTTTTGTGAAACATATGTTCCTACCTTAATATAAGCCAACGTTCCTTTGTATAAATGTTCAATTAGATTTACAAATGCATCCGAGAAGTTTGTGCACTTCATTAAGGTAAACAGATAGTCCCAACTTACTGAATCAAATGCTGAACTTATATCAAGACTAATAAGTGTTAAATCTTTCTTTTCCTGTTTGCAAAATCTATTAATGTTAAAGTTCTTCTTATATTATCAAAAGTATTTCTATTTACAATGAAGCCTGTCTGATCTATATCTATAATGCCGGAATGATTGTCTTCAATCTATCAGCAAAGATATTCATAAACATTTTATAATCAACATTAAGTAATGAGATGGGCCGATATGAAGAACATCTAGTTGGATCTTTATTAGGTTTTAAAATTGGCGAAATAAATGTATATTGCCAAGATGGGGGGTTATTAACTCAGTTTGGGCCAAAATAATATGTATTAATGAATATGTATTTTTAGAAAGGATTTTATATATCTCTGGTATAATACCATCATTACCCGGTGCTTTGTTTGATTTAAGCTTATTTATTTGTGTAATAACTTCTGTATATGAAATACTCTTGTCCAATAGTTTAATCTGTTGTTTATTAAGCTTTTTATTCATATTTGTGGTTATAAACTCCTTTATTTTATCTTTAGGTTCCATGTTAATATTATTATGGTTAATTTTGTGAAAGTGATTTCTAAATTCATCTAGTATTTCTGGTATACTAGAAACATTCTTCTTTTCCTTAGAGAAAAGATTTATTTGATATGGTTTTGTTTATTCAACCTTTTGTTTTATTTTTAAGTCTATGTAAGTATTTGGGGCTTATTGAATAAGACAAAACTTGTATTTTCTAAAGTTATTTTAACTTTATGAGTTAAAATTTCTTTGTATTTCTCATTTAGTTTGTTTATTTCTTCAATAACTTTCTTGTCCATAATATTTTCTTTATTATTATGTTTATAAGAGTCTAATTTACTTTGAATATCTAACAATTCCTTATCCCAAGATTTCCTTTTATTATTATACCATCTGATACTTTGTCCATATAGATATGATTTTAAGGCATCCCAAACATAAACAATGGAGACTTCAGGAGTGTTATTTATGTCTAAAAAATGTTTTACTTCTGAAAGTATATATTCTTTATAGTCTTTTAGTTGAGTTAAGTATGCTGGTATCCTTTTGATCTGAACATTATGAGTATTTTTATCATGAATTCAAAACAATTGAATTATGATCAGATATAGGACATGAAATTATTTTGGAATTAATTAAATCTGTTACCATCTGGTTAGAAATAAAGACCCTATCTATTTTTGAATAAGTTTTGTATTTGTTAGAAAAAAAGGTGTATGGTAATGATTTTGAATCTATCTGATTATTAATATCATTCAAATGATAAGAATTAGCAAAATACTTTAAATGTTTTGCATTAGATGTAATTCTTCTCTTTCCTATAGTGGTAGTATCACTTTCATGTAGTATACAATTAAAGTCACCAGC
>NC_056751.1:383444017-383516517 GCF_019279795.1 Protopterus annectens | reverse complement strand
TGTATTTGTTAATCTAGATTATTTTCCCACTTTGATCTATTCTGTCCATGGATTTAACATTGTTATCACTAACTATCAATGGATTAAATAATCCAGGGAAAGGATCAAACCTGTTTTAATACCCAAATACAAATAAGTCACAATTTATATTTTTTTTCAGGAAATTAATTTCAAACACAAAGGCAAAGATGTCTGGAATCCAATCAACTATTTCACACTTCACAATCTACATTTAAAAGTAAAAAAAAACAGGAGTTATAATACAGTGGAAAAATATTGTTACCCCAGATCATTCACAAACACAAAGATCACAATGGTCTACTGTCTCACTTGTAGTCATAAAATATAACAACAGAATACAGACCCTAGTTTACACATTTAGGAAATGATGCATCTATTTTCTGCAATGATCATTCATCCCCTATGAAACAAGATAATGCCGCTGCCAACTCTGGAATTCTGGATGCAAGTATTCAGCAATCTGAGGATCCAGTTTGTTTAGAAGGAAACAAAAAAAGAAAGAAATGAAGTTCACAACAAATAAGGAAGAAAAAGAAATTGATTAATGACTGTAAAGGAAAGAGAATACACAGTAAAAAGGACAATGCTTTGTTATGTAACACACAGGTTACAGGGAATTATATTTTTATATCAGAAAACCTTCAGTCTACAGAAAAAGGCATCATCTTTCCACTGGAGAAGGTAGGAAAAAGGGGCATGTGAAAAGGAAGAAATCAAAACTGAATGTGGAAGGACTGAAGAACATTACTGTAAGAAAAAGAAGAGAAAAACAGATGTTGACTACATGACTCAAGTTGTGGATTTACAACACCAGCTGGATGAGAATTTAATACACAATGAAAACAGTAGGAGTAAGCCACGGTGGTGCAGCGGTAGCGTTGCTGCCTCACAGCAAGAGGTTCTCCCGTTCGATTCTCGGCTGGTGCGCCTTCTGTGTGGAGTCTGCATGTCCTCCCTGTGGTCCAGTGGCATTTGAAAGACATACGTGAAGGGTGTGCCTTCATTGAAGGTTGGGCATCGGGCTGGCACCTCGGCACCATAAAAATCTACTGCCAATCATTAGTGGATCAGAGTTCCGCTGTGGCGACCCCTAACCAGGAAAAGCCAAAAGAAGAACAACAATAAGAATAATAGTGATGAAAATCTATCCTTCATAACAATTGATAAATCAGATATTACTGTATTAGAGGCTGAAGATTCTTCAGAGCTGGCCAGCAAAGATATTCTTGTAACTGTAGAGTCAGTTATTAGAGGAACTGATATATATATTTGCAGAGATGATAATGAACATCAAATAGTGTTATGTTTGCCAGGAGTGAAAATAGAAGATATGAGACAAGCCTTGGAATGGCTTAATGTAAGGAAGTATGGCTCTGTTTTTATTCAAGTTGGTACAAATGATGTCACCCGCAAGGATTCTCTGACTGTTAGTAGGGAACTGACAGCCCTCTTGGATAGTATTGCTTATACTGGTGTTAGGACATATTTTTCACAAATCACTTACAGAAAGGATTATCAGGTCACTGTGAATGAAAAGATTTTTTTTGCTAAATACCTACATGGAAAAAATGTCCTGTTTTAAAAAAAAAGGAAATGTATAGAGCATCCAAGCCTAGTTTTGGGGACACGTGTTCAGACAGGATGGTGGGCATTTGTCTAGATCAGGGAAAAGAAATTTTGCAGTAGATATTTTGCAATATTTGACAAACACTAGGCAGGATTTTTGCCATGTCGAAAATGTAACAGCCCACAGATAGCAACATTTGATAGGCCTCTCTGATGGTTGTTAATGCTAGGAGCATTAATAATAAAGTTTTTTTATTGGAAAATTTGTTCCCACAAGATTGATGTTGTTATTGTTTGTGAAACATAGTTCTGTCAGGGTATAAATGTTTTTACTGTAACAGACATTTTAATAAAAAATCAAGTGGATGTGTTATGATAGGGATTAAAGATAGCTATGAGACCTGTGATTATTACATGTTGAATGATAACACCAACACTATAGACTGTATAACTGTGACAATAAAGACAACCCTGGAACATATAAAAGTTGTTGGTGTGTATAGACCACCAAAGTCAAGTGCAGATGACCTAGAGGAATTCATACATTTCTTGCATGAAACACAAGAAGGAAGAATAATATTAGCTGGGGACTTAAATTTACCAGAAACAGACTGGAATAATATTGATTCTACAGTGTTAGTAAGGAAATTATTCACAGCGTATATTCAGGAACAACAATTGCTTCAGACTGTAAAAAAAACTACCAGGGGACGGAACATACTAGATATTGTTTGTGTTCCCAAAGAAATTGCTGTAACTTCAAGTCAAGTTTTACCACCATTGATGTGCAATGATCATGGGGTTATAAAGATTAATTTGTTGCTAGATAATTCTGCCAAACGGAAATCTGAGCCAATGCTCAGAAGGTTAGTTACAGATTATATGGAAGCAAAACAGTCACTATATAAAACTAATAGGAGTGAGATGTTCAGTGGAAAAAAACTGCAGATGGAATGTGGAAAGTTTTGAAAGAGAAATTGAGTGCAAAAAATCAAAAATATGTTTAATATCAAGATCTAGGCATACAACATCAGGCGGATATATTTCCATAAAAACAAGATATCTGATTAAGGTGAGAGACAAAAAATATAAGAAATGGAAGAGAGGTCGAACTACAACTTTGAAAACTGAAATAAACAAGCTGGACAAACAGATTAAGCATAGTGTGAGACAAGATCAAGAAAAATTTGAAGAAAATTTATATAATGATATTGAGCATAATAGGAAGCCTTTTGTGGATACATAAGATGTGGAAAGCATAAAGACACACAAATTGATAAACTGTGTGCAGATTCTAAAATTTATTCTCAGACAGAACAGATTATAAATATATTTGCAAAATCTTATGCAAAACAGTTTGGCTCCACAAAAGGGGTGGTAAGTTGTCCTAGTGACATCCAGGTAACCACATAAATCTGGAATCACATTACATTATACTGAAAAAGAACCACGCAAACTGGATCCAAACAAAGCACAACGAGGAGACAGAATTAGTAACAATGACCTGAAAACACTTCAGCAAGAACTTACTACTATCTCTACCTGTCAATCTTCCTCTCAACAGTCATTCACTTAATTCTTATCTAATATAGTCTTTCATTTAAATCCTACTATAATTTGTGTACTCCTCTTAACTTATACTATTTCTTTGCCTCTCCCCCACATTTTCTGCTGCTCTCTTTAGCTCTCTTCCTATCTCATACTGTTCAGCTTTCTGTTTCTCTTCTAACTCGTCCTCATTCATACTATCCCTGTCTTAAAAATGTATAAAATTTTAGTTTTTCAGATTTATGTTATGAAATGTCTGCTTTGTATACTTTGCTATTGTATAATTTTTGTATTCATGTATACATTTACATTTTATGTAACTGTTTTATGGAGCTTTTCTCCTCATGTCTCCATTGAAAAGGGATCTACCCAATCGGACAAACCCGGGTAACAAATGTCAAATAAATTATATCTATTATTCACCAGGTCACATAAATATGGGGAGATTCCTCAAGATTGGAGATATGCATTTATTAAACCTGTTTTTAAGGGAAAGGGGAGTAAGACAAATCCAGACTCATAGACCCTTAAGTCTACTTTTATGTTGTGGAAAAATAATGGAGAAGGTAATATTGGATAAGTTATTGTCAGAACTGGATAGGCTGGGACTTGAAACCATATATCAGCATGCATATGTTGAAAACAGATCTATTACCCCCTGTAACATGATGTTCTAAAACAATATAATAGCTATGGATGAAAAATTGTGCTGTGATGTAATTTATATACATTTAACTTTGGCATTTGACAGGGTCATACACATAACACTGATCAATAAATTAGTACAACTAGATATTTATGTACTCTAGATAAGATGGATAACTGCATTGCTTACAAATAGGACATGGCATGTATCAAACAGCAACTGGACAGGTGAAATCCTTGGTTACAGTCAGGGTGTCCCACAGGGCTCTGTCCTAGGCCCTTACTTGTTTAGATTGTATCTTTCAGAGCTAACTTTTTCATTTGAAGTGTTCTACAGTCTATACGCAAACAACCTGAAATTGGGTAAACTGATTACGTGTGTTACAGATAAGACATGTCTGCAAAAAAACTTGACTAAATTGGCCATTTGGGCACATGAGAATAATATGCTGATAAATACATCAAAAACTAAGCATATGAGATTTGGTTGCATAAATTGAAAGGTGAACTGTAGACTCATTTAAGGACCTGGGTATATGGGTAGATTCAGCTATGAGTTTTTCTAATCATATCAACCAGTTGGTTAATGATAGTTATAGCACGTATCGGTTGTATAAAAATATTTATTAAGTCTAGGAAATCAAAAATGATGAAGTCATTGTTTGTTAGTTATATTAGACACAAACTTGAGTATGGCATAACAATATGGAAACCCTATAAGAAAACAAGCATGAGTAAACTGGAAAGGGTATCCATTGATGTGAAAATTTAAGTTATTATGAAAGACTAAAATATCTGAACTTGTACAGTGTGTCTTACAGATATCTAAGAGGAGATATTATTCAGGTATATAGGGCATTTAGTGAAAACTACCTCTGGGAATGTTTGGGGTTAACAAAAAGTACTAGAGAATCACCAGACAGCCTATGTAGGAGATTCTATAGAAAAGAGAAGTGTACTAATTGGTTCTCTGACAGAGTAGCTGATGCATGGAACAGACTACCAAATTACGTTAAAGCAAGTACTAGTTTAGATATTTTTAAGAACAGCCTGGATACTTATGGGAACAATTGTTTTGGTATATTGGCAAACTAGAAGGGCATTCATGCCTGTGCTTTAAATATTTGTATGTATGTGTGTGTATGTTAATCTTTATTGGTTTCCAGGAATTAGTCTATATTTAGCTTAAAAACACTTGAATATCATTCTTAAAAACTATAAAGGAAATCTAATAATAGGAGGTGAATTTGTTTACTAAATGACTTGGACTCTGTATGTATGTATGTATATGTGTATGTTAATCTTTATTGGTTTCCAGGAATGAATCTATATTTAGCTTAAAAACACTTGAATACCATTCTTAATAACTACAAAGGAAATCTAATAATAGGAGGTGAATTTAATTGTTTACTAAATGACTTGGACTCTAGCAATAAGAAGCAATTGAGATTGACTTCTACTGCAAAAGTGCTTAACACTGTATAGAGATACTTAACCTAAAAGTCAGATTTAATCTGAGACACTCATATCATTAGAATTCACCCATTACTGTTTTAATTATGGTACCAAAACAAGAGATTTATCCATGGTGGTGCAGCGGTAGCATTGTTGCCTCACAGCAACAGGTTCTCCCGTTTGATTCTCGGCTGGAGTGCGGGGAGTGCATTCTGTGTGGAGTCTGCATGTCCTCCCTGCGGTTGGGTCGGCATTTGAAAGACATGTGTAAATGGGCGTGCCTACGTTGAAGGTTGAACATCAAGCTGGCACCTCGGCGTTCGTGAAAATCTACTGCCAATCATTAGCGGACCAGAGTTCCGCTGTGGCGACCCCTAACCAGGAAAAGCCGAAAGACAAACAACAACAACCAAAACAAGAACTGATAAAATACTAACATTTCAGGATATAATCTGAAATTCAACAGGATTTAATATCATCCTGTGCCCTATCTCTGAACAAAATGCCTTTATCTTAAAATTTGAAACTACTTTCAAAAAATTATGAATTATGACCAGAATACCTGCCTATATAACTAAACTAAAAGAATTCAAACTTGGCTCCTTCTGAAGTTCATTTTTATTTAAAACAAATAACATGGATGGAATTGACACAGTCGTGGTTTGGGATTCATTAAAGGCAATTATTTTTAGCATAACTTTAACATGGTATAAACAAAAAGTAAAAGAACAGGAATCAGAATTAGCAAACATTCAGTTAGAGTTCAAAAGGCCAAAACTAAATATAGAAGACATTATAAATCCACAATAAAAGTAATTGAAAAATTAAATAAAAAGACTCTTATCACATAAAACAGCTTTAGCAGTAGAAAAATTAAAAACAGCATTATATTCCAGGACACCAAAATATATGCATAATTTATCCAAAAGTGTTAAAATGCAATCTATGAGTAATAATACCCTAGAAATAAAAAATGTAAAAACATTAATCATATACAGAGACTGGAGACATTCTTGATATATTCAGACACTACATGTCATTAAATCAAAAATATAATATGTGGATACTATTTCAAACATAAACCTTGACCAATCAAGTTTTAAGAAAATTCCCTCTGAAATAAAATACATTTTATATAAATCACTTATAACAAAGTCGTGAATAAAATTAAACAACTCAAATCTAACAAATGCCTATGTATAAATAGACTAAAACATAGAAAATATATAGACTATTCCCATCAGCTCTTACCTTATTCTTCCATAAAAGTCTGACAGAAATTCAAAATCATGAAATAATTCCCCCTCATAGAAATAGTCATTAATTACCCCCATACTGAAAGAAAACACAAACCCTCAATTATATTCTTCATATAGACCCATATCACTTCTAAACAACTATAGAATTATGTCAATGTTCAAAGATAGATTAAAAGAACCTTTATCCCAGATAATTAACTGGGACAAGACTGGTTTCTTACATCAAAGACAAACACGTTATGATATTAAAAGATTTTTACTGTTTATCAAGTCTATAAGGGTTAAAGGAGACAAGTACCGTACTCACAGACTCAAAAAACATGTTTAATTTATTCATGGCTTGATGGTTCCTACATTTTAACAGCACTCTGTGACTATGTAGTGCATTTTAAATATTTTTGTACATAATTCCAGAGTCTGCCCACATGGGGCCTAGCATCTTTACTTGGTTTTGATAAATCACTTTGCCGCTCAGTATCCCAGAATGCAGTGTTTGGCTCTAAAATGTTACATCATGCAGGCCTCCTTTTGCCTAAAGCTCCTGTCTTTCCATAGATATTATATGCATGCACTACTCTCTTTGAGTCAGTACTTTGTAACTAACATTCCCTGTTGCTGAATGACTACTTAAAACAGAAGCAGTGCAAATGTCACAGAACACACTTTCAAAGTGCTGTTTACTGCTGCTTTTTTAATTAAGTTTAAATGGCACTAATTTGTGAGAGACTGAATTCCAGTCCATCTACTTCTCCCCTCCCCATAACACTTAGCTTCCCTAGCTGTCAAAGTCCCGAGGGTAATCTGACTGTTAATTCCTGTGATTGGCAGCTCTCAGCAGGGTGCTTGACTCATGTAATTTAATCCTTATGCTAGCATTTCCTTTGACAGCGGGGAAATTTGTTTTTGCGGCACTATAGCCATGGCCTTACCTGACTGCATTCACATCCAGTTTATGTAGTAACTCCTGGAAGGAGTTGCAGTAAGGCGCTAAAGAATAAAATATTTGGGTCTGAACCAGTTGTTTAGATCTTTAGTAATTTAAGTGTTAATGTATCACTTATTTCATGCTTCCACCTTTTTAAAAAGTGAGATTGACATCTGCAAAGTATGATGGTCTGCAGTGTCAGTCTGCCTACATATGTTTTTACTGCACTGGTTGGTTTTCAAAAATACTTTTGCACTGTCTCTGCATTTTTCTTTGTACATACAAACCACATTACTATATTTTCCCTTCCCTTTTGTGTCCAGAAGTGACTGTGGCCCCTGCTGAATGCTTAAATGTCACTTATCACAAAGACATTTTTTTTTAAATCAAGGACATCATTGTTAATTTGCCTTGAATCAGATAATAGATGCCAGTGCAAGGACTGACTTTTGAAATACTGACGTACACGGACAAAATGCCTTACTAAATCTGTCAGCCTCCAGTGCAATTGGTGCTATGGCTGTAATATACTGGTATGTTGCTCATGCCTTCCAAAAATCTCCACTATTACAAAGCAATTTTACAGTGTAGTAACAACCCTACATGCCCATACACCTTTATCTATCAATATGCAGATAGTCCTGTTTATCTAACAGTCCTGTGAATACGTGAATTCAAATTCAGACTTAAGGTGTGGAAACTGCAATGAATGACTCTAGGTGCTTGTTCAGGTTTCACATGCTGGTTGCTTAGAGTTACTCACACTTGTTAAGTCACTAGAAATATGTTGCACTGCCAGCTTTGATACCACGGTAAGGTTTTAAAATTCTATTCTGCAGTGCACACTAGCAGCATCTGTTGTGAATCTTAAACACAGGATTATGCAAGCGCTACATGACTTCAGCATCATTTGCCTTGGAGAATCTACAAGTATGTCACTGGAACTGGGGCTGTAGTCATGGTTGGAGGGAATTGCGAACATTTCCAAATACTAGTCACTTTACACCCAAATCCTACAGGTGTCTTCTCAAAACCTGAAGATGAAGAGGAATTTCACCTTTCAACACGACAATGACCCCAAGCATACATCCAAATCAACAAAAGAATGGCTTCACCAGAAGAAAATTCAAGTTTTGGAATGCCCCGGCCAGAGTTCAGCCCAAATTTCTATATGACATCTGTGGGGTGACATGAAGAGAGCTGTGCAGAAGAGATGCCCTCACAATTTGACAGATTTGGAGAGCTTTGGCAAGGAAGAGTGGGCAAATATTGCCAAGTCAAGATGTGCCATGCTGATCAACTCCTACCCAAGAAGACTGAATACTGTAATTAAATCAAAAGGTGTTTCAACAAAGTATTAGTTTAAGGGTGTGCACAATTCTGCAACCAGCTTATTGTAAGTTATTTTTAGTTTTTATTTGTTTACCCGCTAACAGATTGGCTTGTTTTTCTGTGGAATTGTACAGGTTATAGGTCACATTAAAGGTGGGAAAATATTTGAAATAATTTATTGTGGTGTCATTTTTTATATCACAAAAACCTGGGATTTTCACAGGGGTGTGTAAACTTTTTATATCCACTGTATTGGCAACAATGACCTGAAAACACGTCCGCAATAACTTACAGTACCATTACATCTATCGTTCACTATGTAATAAATATGGTGAGATTCCTCAAGATTGGAGACATGCGCTTATTAAAACCATCTGTAAGGGAAAGGGGAGTAGGACAAACTCAGAGTCATAGACCCTTAAGCCTACTGTAATGCTGTGGAAAAATAATGGAGAAGGTAATTCTGGACAAGTTATTGTCAGAACTAGATAGGTTGGGACTAGAAACTATATATCAGCATGCATACATTGAAAACAGATTGACTACCACCTGTAACATGATGTTCTATATCAATATAATAACAGCTATGAATAACAAATTGTGCTGTGATGTAATTTATATAGATCTGAGTTGAGCATTGGAGAGGGTCATACACAAAACACTGATACATTAGTACAACTAGCTATTTATGTACTCTTGATAAGATGGATAGCTGCATGGCTAACAAATAGGACATACCAGGTATCATGCAGCAAACAAACAGGTGAATTCCTTGGTTACCATCAGGGTGTCCCACAGAGGTTTGTCCTAGGCTTTTACTTGTTTACAGTATATCCTTTAGACCCAACTGTTGCATCTGTGGTGTTCTACAGTCTATATGCACACAATCAGAAAGTGGGTAAACTGATTACATTTGTTACAGGTAAGGCATGTCTGCAAAAGAACTTGACTAAACTGGTGAGTGGGGCACCAGTGAATAATATGCTGATAAATACATCAAAAACTAAGCTGATGAGGGAGACATAACTTGAAAGGAGAATATTTAATACAGCAGCTGATACAAGGAACAAACTACCAAATGACATTAAAGCAATTATTTTTAAGATATTTTTAAGAACAGCCAGGATACTTATTATTGGAACAAGTGTTTGGGTATTTTTGGCAAGCTAGAAGGGCATTAATGCCCGTGCTTGAAATATCTGTAGGTATGCATGACTAGATCCAGTATGGTTGCACCCTTGTTCAGTGTACTGACTAGCTGGTCCAGGGAGTTTGCATTTACAAAATCCAGAAATCTCTATACCTGTACGTTTGGTGTCATACAGAATTCCCAGTTAGTAGTGGGCTAATTAAAGTCACCCATGAAATGTCATAAAAATCTACTGCCAATCATTAGTGGACCGGAGTTCCGCTGTGGTGACACCTTACTGGGAAAAAGCCAAAAGACAAACAACAACAACATGAATATGGTATTAGGTAGGATGGTTAGTGTTTGTAATAAGTTTAAATACATGGTATGGGTTTTCTAGGTCATATAGGGGGACCTATAGCTTGCAAGGAAGTGGTATTAGATTTTGTGTATGGCAATTTAAACATGGAACAGCTTAAGTGCATTGTCTGGTTTGACCGTCCTTGAAGTATATTTATTTTGATGTAAATAGAGACACTTCCATCTTTAATCCATGCCTGTGAAGTAGCTGGCCTAAATGTGTGGAAGGCATTATAACTTTGCACTGTTGGGGTGCTGTCCACGGGTTAGTACCATGTCTGAGTAACCACACAGATGTCAGCAGTCTCTAAGGTAAAGAGAGCTTCTAGGGAGTGGAATTTTTTGTTTAGTCTACTAGCATTGAGCAGTAAAAGCTTTACATTATCTTGGTTTTGATTTGCTATGTCAGAAGATTTTTTTGTTTGGCATTGCCTAAAGAAGGAACCACGGGCGAAGACAATGTTGAATCTAATATTCTCAAGCCTGGAGGGGAGATGTGCAGACCATCCTTGGCAAATCAGCAGTGTTTGTTGACCATGTAACCTTCCATGCTGGCAATTACTGCACCCCTTAGACTGACACCAGAAACTAAAGCAGTTATTAAAGTCAATCATCTTTTGTTTGTATTGTGGCATCCTCTTTGGAGAACATAAAATGCTGCTTAATGCTAGGATTATACCATCCAGAGACACTTAGAGCTGCAAGATATCTCTCTTTGTATAGTCTAGGAGTTACTTCTCAGGTCATTAACTCCTGCATGGACTATGACTGAGTCATATTGGTAACTGTGATCCAATGACCTGAGTGTGTGTGTGCATAATGTGGCAGATCCTAGCCCCTAATAAGCAATTGACTGAGTTTCTCCTTACTCAGCCTGGTTAGAGGGACATCAGTGTGTCTCAAGATGGCATCTCCAATGACTAGAATGTTGGATTGTGTGGTTTCATATGTGCAGGATATTATTGAGGGACCTAGCCCAATTTCACCAACTATCCTACCAAACAAATTGACTTGCTCAGAGTCGCATACACAAGGCAAAAGCAGAAGGGAATCAAATCCTGGCCTACTGAAAGCAGCTCATTTATAACTTGCAGCCATAACCCTCTGCTCTACCTGGCACAGAATAAATCCAACTCAGTAGAGCAGTATGCTCTGCTTTCTAATCACAAGCCTAAGGAGTGGTGATCAACCATTTCAGTTCAGAATCAAGTCACAGAACTAAGGTGAATAAGGAATTAATAGGGCCCAGTGCAGCAGGACACCACAGGAATTTAGCAGCTAAATGCTCCTTCATTTGTAAGCTTTTACAGCTACACACAACACACCAAACACCAATGGACAATCATACAGCAGTCTGGACGCACACATTTAAGAACAAAACAAAGACCACAATTATACTGTCATTGCAAAACTAGGCCCACTACAACTGCTAGATAATATCAAAATAAGCAAATATGGAAAAACGAATGATTTAGTGTTAAAACTTGTACAAACCACTTGCTTCTTACATACTTAAGTAAAACATTCAAGCTGATTTATTTACATAATATTTTACATAAATTACAGAGTACAACTGTAGATCACTTGTGCATTTTAATTGTGCATTACCTATGAAACTTCTAATAAAACTGTTTACAAATTGTAACTCTAAACTGTGTCAGTACAGCTTTTCTCATTAAGCCAGTGCAGAAAAATTGGATTTTTGTCTAGTGAAACTATCCCAGATAACAAATAAATGCTTAAGCCAAGCAGCAACGTATGCACATTTTTGTTACAACTGACAGTATATAACATAATCTTGGCACAGTATGTACAGCAACACTTTTGTTATTTGTCAGGTTGTTCCGAACGTAGCTGAAATCAAGCTTAGCTTCACGACTAAAAGAGAACCAAGCAACTATGCATTTAAATTTGATCTTTCTAGAAACAGCATTGGCCAAAGCAAGAGGAAAGTTAATTTGCACAAAACTAAAACAGTAGAAACGTCCATTTACATAAAGTTAACTAAGCAGCAGACACTGGGGTTTCAAGGACTGAATCCATTTCTTATTTCTTCTTATATCCATTTAACTGTTCACTGATGAATTACCAATGTAGAAAAGTAGATAGCTATATTCAGTAATAGAGCATTTTTTACAAGCATTTAAATGTTTACCACAGAATTATCAATGTAAATTCCTAGAATAGTAATCTCCTGAGCACTTTCAAGTAAGACTAATAGTTAACTGTAAATCAAGCATACATCTCACTTCAATAAATCTGCAACTGCCTGGACAAGCTCACTAACCTGGTTAACAAAATAAATCAATCCCAGTGTACAACTCATCAAGCAGACTGTGCAATATACATGTTTTCACGCATGCTGCCAAAGACAGCGGTTCATGTACACCCCATTCCAGCTGCCACTGCAGTTGGACTACAATTGCCTTCTCCCACAAGGATGAAGAAATGTCCCACAAGATCAGACATCATCAGGGCAACCCTAACCATCACAGGGCAACATCTACACAAAACCCTAATGCTATAGTGCTACTAAACCCCAATGCTTTAGTATTATAAAACAATTTCACAAACGATGCAATGCTTCTTGTTACAGACCATTTATGTTTACATCCAAACATATGCATGCACTGCAGCAACTCTACTGGTTCTGTCCCTCAAAGTAAAAAAAAAAAATAAAAAATTGGTTGCTTTAGTGAAACAAAAGTTTTCTAGTCACTGTTTCTTTAACTCACAACCTGAACATAAACTTTTGCTCATAGCGCTGCCTTTTTTTAACCTTCACCTACATCTCTGACCCCCAATACAATGGCTAATATAATCTATACCCAATGCATCCATTAAATCGCCACACCCCGGTGGAAAGGAAAGCTTTCTAACCCAATCCCTTACTCAATAACCAATTGCAATTAAAATTATAGTAAAAGGAATATTACTATGGAGACCTTCATCTTCATTCACTGCAGTTACTAAACAACCAAATCATACAATATGACTGTCTGACACTTCAGCAGTGATAATATTTGTAGTATTGACCTGCTAAAAACAGTCTGCACACTCAGTGTTCAGCTATGCCAGTACACAATGATGGTGTATGTCTTTCTTCAACAATATTCTCAAAAGAGCTTGACCACAAAAGTAAATTACAACTCTGCAACTGAAAATTACTGATCATGAAATAGATATAAAAGCAGAACTTCAGCATGTACAGCAGCAATGTTTAACTTATGTGCCATAATTGCTGATGCGATTCAGCAGGGATAAGTGGGATGTGAGGTTTAACAAATAAGTCTCCAACATGGACCTCGAGTAAGCAGTGATTCCCCGACTATGGCCCGTGCAACAGAATCTCTCTGGGAAAAATAGTTTATGGCACTTTGAGCTGACGCTAGATCACAATTATTTTATTTTTTGGTCCTGGCATTAAATAATCAAGGCAGCAACATTAGGAGTCTCAGTATGCTACTAAACCTCATAAATGTGATCAGTCCCAAACAAATCAAAACAACTACCCATGTCTACAGCACAATGCCAAACACTACAGCAATAGTGATTGCTAATAAACTATTTTGTTTACCTTACAGTCATTATGCACAAACATCATGCCGTGGCTGGGGTAGGTGGGCCCTGAACAAAAACATCACCTTATTAGAACGTTCTTTCAAAAAACATACTTTTCATACCTGGCAAATGCACTCAATTACTAGGTTAACTAGAGCAGACTGCAGTGCATCTTTGTTTTTTTTACTCAGAGAACCGTGATTAAGAAAAATCGGTCGCCATTGGCAATCACATGCACCAACTCCGAAACAAATGGCAGGAAAGGCAAAAATATTTTTACAGTTAAGCAGTACAGTAATCTGTGGTGTTTCCTGGCAAAGTATGCACATGTGCCCCCAGCAATTTTCAGCAAACAGGACCCAAACAGGCAACTGAATACGGTTTGTGGATGTTTATCAGTAAAGTTGTATTTTATTAACACCATAGGTTCATAGGTAGGTACTAGGCTATCGGCCCAAGAGCCTACGTAAGCCTAGCCAGCAAGGTCCCCTGGCTTACGCCACCCAAGAAAGTTATATTCCTGTGCCACTGTTGAGCAGAGACACAGAAGTGATCCCCGGGGTGAATTTCCTATTTCCCATCCACTCATCAAGATTTTTCTTGAAGAGTGCTAATGAAGAACTTTGCTTGACATAGACGGGTAGCCTGTTCCAGAGTATGGGAAGTCTCTGGGACAGGAATCTATCCCTCCAGCATGTCCTGTTTATTGTGGTGACAAGGTTTAGGTCCCTAGATCATGTAGCTCAGAGGGATTTGGATTTCTTTAGGTGTAGCATGTCCAATAGCTCTGGGTATGACATAGCTTTATATGTTAGGCAGAGATCACTTTGGAGTAGGCGATATGCAATGGATCAAAGCTGGAGTTTTTTGAGGCGGTCAGTGTAGGGCATTTGTTTGAGGCCAGTAATCCTCTTTGTGAGGTACTTCTGTGGCCTTTCCAGCTGCTGCAGATGTCTTGTGAGGTACATTCCAAAAGGGGCATTGTACTCTATAATTGGTCTAATGAGTGTCGAGTAGAGGGGAACAATGACCTCTTTTTTCCTGGATGAGAACCCTTTTATGATGAGGTGTGCCACGTAGAAAGACTTACTGACTACTGTGGCGATGTGACTATCAAAGGAGAGACTACTGCTCACCTGGGTCCCAAGGTCTCTTATCACACATTCGGTGTTAGGCAGATTGTTGCCTATGTGGTAGTTCATAGATTGCTGCCTATGTGGTAGTTCATGGGTACAGAGTTTTTGCCAAAGGGGATGACACTGCACTTTTTGGCATTGAGCTTGAGGCCATGGCTCAGACACCAGGCATCTGTCTCAGCGAGGCCCTTCTGTAGGATGTCCACATCATTTGGGGACTTGACTATGGCTCCTAGTTTGCAGTCATCTGCAAACTTTGTTAGCCAGAGGCCTTCTGTGTTTGGTATCTACTTCTCTGAAGTACAGGCTAACAGAAGTGGTCCCAGGACGGAGCCCTGTGGTACTCCACTTGTCACTGCTTTGAGGTCAGATTTGGAGTCTGCAACTTTTACAGTGTGGGTTCCCTCAGTGAGCCAGTTGGCAACCCATCTTGTGACGTAGGGATTTATACTTAGTTTAGTGAGTTTAGCTATAATTCCAGAATGGAGGATGGTGTTGAAAGCCCTGGCGAGGTCAAGATAGGCTGTGTGAACCACCTTACCCTCATCTACGGCTTTGGTGACTGCCTCAAAGAAGTCAATCAGGTTAAGGAGGCATGATCTGCCTTTCACAAACCCGAACTGGGTGGTATCCAGAGTTTGGAGGTTACCAATGTCTTTGTTTATTAGTTCCATGATGATACATTCCAGGCCTGTCAGGCTAATAGGTCGATAGTTCCCGGGATCAGTGGTGGCTCCCCCTTTGTGGAGTGGGACAACTGTTGCTGTGCACCATTCAGTGGGCACAAAGCCTGATGTGAGGCTATTATTGAACATGGTGCTTAAGTGGGGAGCCAGTTCATTCTGAAGTTTGTGTAAAACGCAGCCTGGGATGTTGTCCGGTCCCTTGGATGCTGTGTTTTTGGCTTTAGAGAGTGCAGCTTTTACCTGTGTAGTTGTGACCAGGGACTCTGCATTATTCCTGTATAGATATGGGCCCTTTAGGGGGTGGGGGGGGGTAAAGTTAGCACTGAACCTATCTGCCAGGATGTTGGCAATATCAGTTGGTTCTGTAATTTTCGTGCCTTTGTGCTATAACTCAGAGCAGATCTGGGTGTTGCCATTGAGATTCTTGACATAGCTATAGAATGCTTTGTGGCGATTTTGTTTTCGTAACTAGCTTTGGAAGATCTTATAAGGGATCTCAGCTTCTTACTGAGGCTGACCTGTGAGCTCCTCCACTCATGGGATTTTACTCTCTTTTGCAACAGTTTCTTCCTTCTGTTGTACAGTTTGTTTATGGCAGGGGACTACCAGATTGGCTTCCTTATATCTCAGTCAGGTATTTTGTAATGTAAGATGCAAGAGTTAAGTATAAATGTATTTAGTAATGTGGAGAAGGAATTGGATATGGGTAGGTTATCTTGTACAGTAGGACAGAAGTGTAGAATATTAATTAGGTGTTACAGAAGTCAAGTGGGCAAAAGATTTTTGACTTAAGATTGTTAGCACTGGATAAAGGCAGTCAGACGGTGTAGAAAATCTACATAAACTTCTTATGTTCTTCAAAAAAAAAAAGTGAACACTCACATCTCAGGAATACTAATACACTTTGTATAGTGAGTGATCGGAATTGTACAATTAAAGGACAAAATCAGAGAATATTTAAAAATGAAGGAAACAGTACACAAAGGAAAGGCAGAAAATGCAAATACAGAATTTCTGTATAGTCATTCAGACATAGAGTTTTTATGATAAACAGTTATTAAAAACCAGAGCACCAGTAAATAAAGCAGTAAAGAAAACAAACAAAAAAAGTGGAAATAGATGTAGAAATTAAACAAAGGTTGTTAAATGATGAATTGTAGTTGCAGACTTAGGACTTTACAAAAAAAAACTTGGAACTTGTAGGAAGTAAGAGACCGTCAGAAAGATTTCAGGAATTTATTACAGCTGGAATGCAGACAAATAAGAAAAAAATATACATAGTGTAACAGGAACAAAGTGGTATTACAAGAATTGAGGATGAATAAATTGAAGTAAATCTAGTAGATACGGAACAAAGCATTTTTACTACAAACATGAGAGGATCATTATGGTATGCAGACATGTAGTGCTGACTACAACCTAAATAAACTGAGTCAACTAGCAGTTCAATGCTGGAACAGATAGATGGGAGCTGTTTGCAGACAACGTACCTTGGATAGTGAGACTTCCAGGAAGTTCTACATGACAATTTCTCAATGAAAAGTTAAATTAATTTATTTTTCACAGATTCTAATACCATATAACATATGGAATTTGACATTTAGGCTCAATAAAGCTTAATCCTGTAGTCAGTGGTTTGGCTATCATAGTCTCGGTTTGTCTACTGTGTGACTTTGAGTAAGTCACTTAACCAGACAGTGCTCCAGGGTCACCCCCAAAAATGAGAATCAACTCACTTGGACATGCTGGTTAATAAAACATATTTGTATATACGATTATAGGCAAATTGGCTGAATGGCAATTTAATTTAAAGACAATTCACCAAGTCAAAATGGTTGAAAGTCAATTTCATTTAAATAGCACTTAATATAACACAAAACTGAATAATGACACAAAAACACAAAAGAGAAAACTCAGAATCAGTGTTTATATATAGTTGTGACACATTATGCTAAACATTTCTTTTTCTAGCAGTATGAAAAAAAAATCTGAGTTTTCAAAACACAGACTTGTAACATTTACTTTATTCACTGTAAATATTTTATTTGACAATAATATATCTCATTTGTGATGAAGAATTTGCATATTTGGAATAATCACTTCCACTATAACAATGAGAGCTGTTTAAGATATTATTTTTTATTTTAAAATTTTGTGTTGACACTTCCCTTTAGAAGATGTGAAAAGAAATGTCCTTGTTCCTGTTATAAAATTACAACTTTTATAAAACAGCGAAAGTCCCTGAATAATGATCCACAAAACAGCTGTCATACTGCCAGTGTGCGTGAGTGCAGGCGCGAATGTCCTCAAAAGGGGAAAAAGCTGTATCTTAAAGACTTTCTTACAAAAAAAAAAAAAACACCTAATAGCTCTGTTTACAATTGCTATGGAGTCCACCAACCACACCTGATGCATTAGAAAGCCACAGTGAACTATGCAGGCACTACACATGGCATGAATCAGTAAAAGCATACAACATATAGGTTTATGTTTATTTGCACAGGCCTAGGTTCTGGCTGCTCTTGCTTCTGCATCAAGACTCCTTTAATCTGGATTTAGTTTTACATATTACTGCAAGGAAACTGATGAGGCCATTCTTTCTTTATTGTGCTGCATAACCTCAGCAGTAACAAATATTACATTTGGACACAAATATTCATGTCCAGACTGTAGACTGGGGTGTATTAATGCTTCTTCATGTAAGTTCTGAAGCATAATTTTTTTTTCCTTTCATGTAAAAAGATGGAGTTGCAGTGAGTCTAAAACTGTTGGGCTGTAGACACATAAAACGCAATATTGCTGACCTACACAACACATCAGACTTTCAAAGTAGATGATTATTATAGTTTCCCAAATGAACTATGAAGGGTACAAGTTTGTCTTTATTTCTTGAGCTCTGTTTATTTTCTTCTCTTTTGCATAAGGCTAGAGTTCAATGTCACAGAAGAGTGTCAGATATTTTTTCAATGACTCATTGCTGCTTTAGAACAGCACTGCATTATGCTAGAATCAGAACAAATCCCCCAGATTCAGCTACAAGACTTTGAGACATTCTTTTGATTGAGTGCCAGTGTGGGATTTCATTAATAATGTTTCATCCAGAGCAGACAGGAAACCTGTGGGTGACAGTATTTGACTTGCCACAAAAGATCCAGAGCAACACAAACTTGATACTTCTTTGTGAAGGTCGAGCATGAAATTAATTAACTGAAAAAAGTGCAAAGTTGTCATAAATACTGATATGAAATACATAAGGATGATAAAATAACTGGAGGAATACAGCAAATGAAACACTTTTGAAGTTAGCATGCAACACAGGTTTGATTTATTTTAAAACACTTAGAATCTGTATTCTGTATGTAAGCCGCGGTTGCATTGTTGCCTCACAGCAAGAGGTTCTCCCATTCGATTCTCAGCTAGTGTGCGAGGAGTGCCTTTTGTGTGGAGTCTGCATGTCTTCCCCGTGGTCGAGTGGCCTCCGAAAGACATGTGTAAATGGGTGTGCCTTCGCTGAAGATTGGGCGTCGGGCTGGCAACTCAGCACCATAAAAATCGGCTGCCAATCATTAGCAGACTGGAGTTCCGCTGTGGTGACCCCTAACCCGAAAAGACAAACAACAGAATCTGTATTCTGTATAATGTAGGGAAATATGAGAATGTAACTAATGGTTTACTATCACATACTCAAATCTACTCCATTCGAATGTTAAGATATCCAAGTCATATCTTTGGAAATCTCAACACGGAACACAAAAAATGTCGAAGGCATCATTTTAGTAAAGTTGAAATTTTGAAAATGTTGACTTTACTGAAATGCTGCACTTCTATTCAACATTAACAAACATTGCACCCCCACACCCCCCTACTTATATATACAAAGTTCGAGATCGCACTACAGTGCAGGGAAAGGGTACATTTCCTGATCCCCACTATAGTGCGATCTGCACCACAATGTCGGACCTTAGCGAATGCTCACTATTGTAAGGTTCGACATTGTGGCACTCATAATTTCAGTTCAGCCAAAGGCAGTTTCACACAAATGTAAATTGCACGAAGTGCGATTGACAAAGTGATTGTAAGCCATAACTAATATTTGTATTTACTGAAGCACTGATAAGAAAGACCTCAAAGCAACATTCACTTACTTCATTTTCCAGTAATTATTTTATCAAGGTAGTCAAGTACCTGTACTGGCAAACAAAGGGCATAAAGGATATAATCACACACACACACACACACACACACACACACACACACACACACACACACACACACACACACACACATACATATACATGCACACAGTACCACATGCGTGATTACTGGAAGTTTTGAGGACCAGCTTTTCTGCCTGTCTTTGGAGTGCAGAAGGAAACTGGAGCCCTCGGCAATAATGCATGCAGACACAGGGAGGATATGCAGACTCAGCACATAAAGCCACATTTCTCCTTGGTAGTAAGAATACCACCTTGTGTCTCCCCTGAAAAGGGGCTACTGGCCTAGTGTGACTAACCAGGTCAACAAAGCATGCATCCTTGCATGTATAAATAAATAACTACAGCACACATGTTTCTAAATGTGGTATTGCTATACAACCCTCAGAGCAATAGTGAAGAATTTCATGTACTGCTAGTACTTGCTGGTTATGTAACAAGATAGGAGGTGGTAAAGCCCCACCTTCTAGTTCTATTAAAAATACTGATGAATGCAATGGTTAGACATCAGTGGCTTAGGGAAAAAAAGAAATTAGATCACTATTTCCAAAATGCATCAGAACCAGCTACAGATAATCCAGTGTGTCATCTTTCTAGTAGGCAACATTGTGAAAGCATCAAGCATGAAATGCAATGAATACGTACAGCCTGCATATTACAAACTTGCATGTAAGTCATCACTGCCATCAGAACAGAATAACAAAAAAGTTTTCCTTAGAACATTCTATTCTACTGCTTTCATTCTGAAAGAAAAAAATGTTCCATGGATAAAATCCCCATGGCACATATCAGTTTTAAACAAAGATTTCCCTTGTTCATTCTCTTAATGGGACTTGGAAGTGAACATCTTTCCTTGCAAAGCATGCGTACTGAGGCTTTCCAGATTATTCACCCAATGACCAAAGTGTATCAAACTGAGTGCGTAGGTGCCAAATATTCTTTTGTTCAGTTAGACTGCCTCATATTAAATGATGAACAAAAAAATCACTGTTTTGTACATTAAAAATCATCCATTTCATCTGCAGATTAAGATGCAGTAATATAACACTCTTCAGATGGTCTGTGGTCCTGTATAACTGGGAACTTGCTGCCTGCTAACATGATTTGCTTTGCAATAGATATTGCTGTTGTTACGACAGCATTGTAAAAAGGTTCATGACAGGATACTATTTCCACATTAATACCATTAGTTAGCCACAAAAAGAACATTGTCACATGTGGTCTGTATATATTTTCTTAGTTACTCAAATCTAGAATACAAAACATCAAGTCATATACAATAACAGGACATAAAAGAACGCTAGGTCCACAAAAGTATATCTTTCCTCTGCCTACTGCCAGATCCAAAGTTGTAATTTAACCCTTTCCATGCTTGTCTTAAAAAATTCAGCAGCACAACGGAAGCATGAATAGGGAAAGCTTTATCTTCTTATAACCAAAAACTTTGACTTGTGTTTTTTCTGGAAAAATAAAATAAATACATTGATGGATCCATTATTATTACTTTTTATCCTGGCAGTGTGAAATCAGATAGATACTTTGAAAAGGAGACAGGTATGGGCCCTGCTGTTTGCTATTGTGATGCTGGTTATGGAGGACTGATGTATAACTGACTGAAGCAAACTGGAATAGAAACTGGGACCACTGTTTCTGATAAACATAAATATGTTTATGTAATATCCATTATTTTTTTTTTATCCTGGTAAGGTCAAACTAGATACTTTGGGTAGACAACAAGTATGGGGACTGTCTGTGCCCCTGCTGTTTGCTGCTGTAATTCTGTTTGGGAAGACTAATGTGTAATTGAGTGAAGTAACCTATAATACTGTTTCTACGAAAATATACATTAATGTAACTGTGACCTTCCACCTCTGGGCCAGTGATCAAGCAGCCTGAATCGTCACCACTGACACCGGTGAGGGATGTTCACTTGGAACAAACTAGATATACACACTACTTTCAGAAGGAGCTCTCTGCACCAAGCACAATTTCCCTTAAGATCACAACTCAATCTGGGGGCTGGGTCTCTCTCCAGGCCACCAATTAAGCCTCCCCACTAGCACAGATGTAGAGTTGAGTCCTCAGCTGAGTGTCCAAGCCAAGTCCTCCACCACCCTCTCTATGAAACCAGTGCTGTGTCCCTGCTCCAAGCAGCTGACACACACACACTTTGAAATTTGATTTACATGCACGCACACACACACACACACACACACACACACACACACACACACACACACACACACACACACGCACACACACATAGGAAAGGCTGGCACAGATTTACTCGTTCTGCTACCCTTTGCCCAGACTATAAGGTAGTTACTGACACCAAACACTCCAAAGCCAGCTACTCTAAGGCTCTTACAAGAGTATTCAATTATACTGAGTAAAACTGATACTAATACAAATGGTAGTGTTTGACCAATGCAGTAAGGCTTTCAGGAGCGATCACAGTGTCACCAAATAAATATAAGTACTCTTAAAGGTTAAAACATTCTCTAAAAGACCAGCCATAATGAAAAGTTTAAATATATGTAATAATAAAAGAACATGAAAACACTAAATATCTATTTACAACAAACACCAGAGTTTCAATCACAGGAAATATTAAAACTAACACAGATACAGAAAAACAGTACTTAACTAGTCTCACTCTATTTTCCTGACTGATCTAAAGAATTACTATCCATTAGTTCAATTACTACAGCAAGACAAGATGATATAGGTGAGGGATCCTTCTAGTCAGGTTTCAAAACCAGATTGCACTGAGACTTCAGTCTCATCTAGTATTAAAACATCATTTCAGTGCTGGATTACAGAATGACATCACATACATCTGGTCATCTGACTTTGGCTCCCAAACTACCCCCTTTTACTAGAAATTCAACCATAATTTATCTCATATGTGTTAACACATACACTGATAGAGCTTTCCTGAGATGTGTTATAGCAGTTGGAAGCCATAAAACCATTTCAACACTTCCACCCTTCCAGGGTAGCAATTAGTTCACTGCTAAGGACAACACAGCAGGATTCCTAGTCCTTTTTTTCACAGACATTTCATCTCTGGCTGTAATAAAACTGTAAGCTACGATTTTTATGGCCTAAATTAAGTAATTTAATTTCAGCATATTTTTCTAAAAGTTAGTTGGGGCTGAGCTTAACCTTTTCTCTTCCAGTATTCTCTGTTGCAATATATACATTTAATCAGTTGCAATAGTACAGTCTGACATACATGTATAGTTCTTTCCTATCCAGCAGGGCACACTGCTGGTACATTTTTAACACAAGCAGCTTTACAGTACATTTTTTCAACACAAGCACCTGTACATATCAGCTTGATATACAAAGGACAATTAATTCCTTACAAAACTCCAGCTAGCTATGCTGGCATATGTTACACATCCACTGCCCCACTTCTCCTGGCATAGCTGGCAATACCTCACATTGTCACAGTAACCATTACATTTTTTTATCTTGGCAGGTTCAAAAGAGATACTGTGTATGAACAGTGTTTATGGGGGTTATCTGTGGATAAAATGACTGACACCCTGCTTGTTGTTACAATACTGGCTTTGAAGGATTAACGCATATTTGGGTGAAGCAAGCTGGAATACAAGCTGACTACTGTTTCTGTGGAACAAATCTACATTAATGTAACCATTTTTTATTTTGGGTCAAATCAGAGTTTGGCCACACAGTGGGTATAAGGGTTGTTGTGGAAGAAATGACTGATCTGTTATTTACTGTTGCAATTTAGAGAAAAAAATGGAATACAAGCTGTGACAACTGTCTCTGTGAAATTATTCATCACTGGAACCATTACTGTATTTTTTTTATCCTGGTATGGGGCCTGTCATGGATATAAATTAGTGTCTCCCTTCTGTTTGCTGTTGTGGTTCTGCTTTTGGAAGACTAATGCGTAATTCATTGAACCAATACGGGATACAGGCTGTGATTACTGTTTTTGTGAAACAAAAAGATATTAATGTAACCAATAACTGTTGCTTTTTTATCCAACTGGGGGACTTGCTGCCATGACTGCTGCAGAGAACTACATGACAAGACTTCGAATTGTTGTGCATACACTTGTTGCAAAACAGAATTGCAAGAAAAAGTTAGTCTGTGTGATATGAGCAAGGAGTTAATGTACCACAACCAAAAAATGCAATGTTTTCAGGATATTGTGTACTATAAGGCTACTACATCAGCTAGACCTTTTATTGTTGGGGTGGTGCACACTGGCTCTGTACCGTGATGCTGCTGAATGACCTACTTATATCTTTTACAGGGGCTGCAATATGGCTCCAGTCTATACAATTTGAAAATTCTTGGCTACACCCCCCTGCATAAGTACAAAAAGTTCCCTGGACCATCATTGGTGCAGTCTGTTCTACTCTCCATCATTACACTGGGAAGAAATGTTTTATATTTTACTTCTTACTCTATCTGCATTAAAAGCATCTGGATGAAGGTGCAAGGTGCAAAGGAAGTGAATCAAGTTCTGGAGCTCCACTGTAGTGCTAAACAACAGCATAACCTGTCAGCTTTGGTTCGGTTCATGGCTTTCAGTTGTACTCTAATTCATCATCATCATCCTCATCATCAACCCCTTTTTATCCCATTTTTCTACATGGGATCAGGGTGTTGCATTAACTGCTGCCATCTCTCTTGATTCAATGCTACACTCTAGCCTACTCTGACACTCATGCCTGACTGTTGCAGATCTCTCACAGAATCCATCCAACTCTTTGCTGGATGTCTTTGTTTCCTCTTACCGTCTTCTTGTCTGGGCCAAATTTTCTTCACCAGATTGTCTTCTGCTATTCTGCACATGTGCCTCAACCACTGTAATATGTTCTCTTTGATGTTTTCTGCAATTGGAGATACTTTGGCTTCTGCTGTTATGTTCTCATTTCTTCCTCTGTCCCACAGGGGGCAGCAGCAACATTGTGCCCTATAGTGGGAAGAGTTGCACAGACCAACAAATCTGGACATCTACTGTGGTAAGAGATAAGAGAACGTGAATCACAGACTGTGCAGGGCTAGCCATTTGACGGTGTAAAATATGGCTCTAAGTGATTCTGCCATGTTGACTAATGTCACCAGTTGTACTCTAATTACCATTCATCAATAAAACTCTGCTATTCCTCAGTTGTAATCATTGTAGTTGTTAAGCCATACATTAGTCTATCATGCACACCCAGCAAACAGTTCCAAGAAAAAATGGGCTCATCTGCTCTTAATATTGTGATCAAAGGCAAAAAAGCAAAGATGTCCAGTGATAATGCCCTTACAACAGACATGGTCAAAATTGTCCTGACATCAAGGAGGCACTAACTCAGATTTTGCAAACTCGACAGTACTAAAAGCTTTTGTGGAGGCCTTGAATACAAGAATGGAAGTGAATGAAAACAGGGTCTTGATGCAGGAAGAATCATTGCTCAAATGAGAACTAATCAACTCAAATACATGCAACCAAATACTGCTGATTTAGAGGTAAGATGTTAGAGAAATCATTTCTCTACCAGCTAACCCGTAGCTCTGTAAACATGACTTCACCAGTCATTCTACAATGCACACTTTATTCTATTCAGGGTCGTGAAAAAGAAAAAAACTGGAGAAGGATACTTGTAAATATGTCCTAGGAACTGCTTATCCAATTCTGGGGATAGTACCACAGACTGACACTTATAACACCACTACAAATGAACAGAAAAAGAGTTGGACACTCTTGGTCAACAATCATCATAACCTTAGAGGTAAAGATGGAATTGTTCAACCAAAGTTTGGAACTCAGAATCATGAACTTGAACATGGCAATAATCATTTTTTTATCTTTAGAGGACTCTTTAGAGTTCCTGTCCCTGAGGAGATCAGAAAGGTTAGCAAAGCAAACACTTCTCAACATATAGACTTACCCCATTACAGGGAATACAAGAACAATTATTACAAGGGGAAGGGCATGGGATCCAGAATATATTGAATAAAGAAGGTGTTTAAATATTATTGTGGCTCAGGATGTTATTAGACATATGTATAATGATTACTATATTTATAACTATAGCAGCCTGGATATTTTAAAGACCCATTTTATCCTTTTCAGGAATGGTTTCACATTTGTTCCTTACAACACAGGTGATTTGGGTGATGCACTGATTGAGTTATGATTATTCACCAGGAAAATTAGCTTAGCTTATACATTTAAAGACGGGCAGTACTTGAACATGAGAGGACAACAAGTTTAAATTTTCAAATACTTGCAACCCCCCCTTTAAATTCCATCATCCAAAGTTTTGAGAGAGCTTGTGAATTTGAGTTTTATGAAGAGCTTTTAAAATTAAAGAAAAAAAAAATCAGAAAAGAAATTTAAAGAAGGATGAATGGTTACTACTGAAGACCATATCAAATAAAATGATCAGTGATTAAACCAGATAAGAGTGGAGATACTGTTATAATGAAGAACCTGAAGTATTCAGGTAAGAACATGCTATATGATGAGGAAGAATACATTTCAGTAATGCTTAATGAAATTCACATATCTTATAAGAAGATAGACATGTTTTTACATGATTACTTGATGCAGGGGACAATAAGTCAAGAGAAACATCAATTTCTGCATGGTAACAACCCAAAACTTCCATCTGTTTTTAGGATACCTAAAATTCACAAAAGTGTGAATGATCCCCCCCCCCCCATACTCATAGTGGCCGTGCAAGGGTCCAACACTGACTCAACACAAATACCTGAACACACAAATGCATAAAATATAAACACTCATCTAAACCTATTAGTATCAAATATGGAAATAAGCCTCAATGCCTAACTAATAAATACTATACAAGTACTAAAATAACCATAAGAATTCAGCCTAAATATATCAAATACGAATAACAAATACATATACAATATATCATTAATTAAACAAATAAATATTAAATAAACCCGCTGTTAGGGCAGCTGTTTAATCTTAGCCTCACCTCAGGATACGTACCCAAGGAGTGGCGTACGGCAACTGTGGTCCCACTTCACAAAGGCGGTGCCTCCACTGACCCTGGTAATTACCCCCCCATCAGCTTGACAAGCCTAGTCTGCAAAGCTATGGAGAAGATCATAATGGAACTCATAAATAAAGACATAGGGGACTTACAGACATTGGATCCAACCCAGTTTGGCTTTGTCAAGGGCAGATCATGCCTTTTAAACTTGGTTGATTTTTTTGAAACAGTCACCAAGGCCATTGATGAGGGCAAGGCAGTCCACACAGCCTACCTTGACCTTGCAAAAGCTTTTGACACAATACCCCACTCAGGTATCATAGAAAAACTCACCAAATTAAATGTAAACCCATACGTCACAAGATGGGTTGCTAAGTGACAGAACCCACAGAGTTAGAGTGGCTGGCGCCATGTCAGACTCCAAGCCGGTCACAAGTGGTGTCCCACAGGGCTCAGTCCTAGGCCCCCTCTTGTTTGGCATCTACTTTTCAGAAGTACAGGCAAACACAGGAGGATTATGGCTGACTAAGTTTGCAGATGACTGCAAACTGGGCGCCATAGTTGAAAACACATCAGACACAGATATCCTCCAGAAGGGTCTCATAGAAACAGATAACTGGTGCCAGAGCCATGGCCTAAAGTTAAATGCCAAAAAATGCATAGTCATACCCTTCGGGAAAAACAAGGTTACCCCTAGCTACCATATAGGTGGCAATCCACTAAGCACAGAAGAGGTTATCAGGGATCTGGGGACCCAGGTTGACAGTAACCTTTCATTTGACACCCACATTGCCAAGGTAGTTAGGAAAACCTTCTACATTGCCCACCTGATCATGAAGGGATTCACATCTAGATCAAGGGAGGTTATTGTTCCCCTGTACTCATCACTCATCAGACCAATGATTGAGTACAATGCCCCATTCGGAATGTATCTTACCCGACACCTGCAGCAATTGGAAAGGCCCCAAAAGTTCCTCACCAAAAGGATAAAGGTCTCAAAATATGTCTTATGCTGCCCGACTGAAGGAACTCCAGCTCTATTCAGTCGCATACCGTCTGCTCAGAGGTGACCTGTGCCTAACATACAAGGCCATGTCAAACCCGGAATTGATGGACATGCTCCACCTCAAAAAATCTAAATCCACAAGAAATACAAGAGGAAGAGACTTAAACCTTAACACAGTTATAAATAGGATGTGCTGGAGGGACAGATTCATCACCCAGAGACTCCCTATGCTGTGGAACAAAATCCTGGTACATGTGAGGCAGAGCACCTCGCTGGCCCTGTTCAAGAGAAGTCTTGACCAATGGATAGGAGATCGCAGGTTTACCCCGGGGATCACCTCAGTGTCACTGCTGGACAGAGGCACGGTAAACTAATGGGCACAGTACCATTCAAACTTAAGGGGTGGTGAAAGCCACAAAACTTTGGGCTAGGCTTATAAATGCCCTAGGGCAGATAGCCTAGTATGAACCTATGAACCTATAACCATATTTCATTTTCGACTATCATTATCTATCCAATGCCTTTAATTTTAAAAAGCAAGTAGTTGAAAAAGATTCATTTAAACCTGGCCACTGGGTTGCATTAGTCCTAAGTTGTCATGGTGCCACATGCTTTTCAAGATATAGTACTATATCAGGTATTTATATATTTATTTATTCATGTATAGGTTTTAAATGTTTTTTATCTAATAATGTTTTTATATAGAAGGGTGTCACATTAGTGTAGGATTTGAATGGGTGCTTTATTTGTTTGAGTATGTTTTTACATTTTGTCTATTTACGGTTTCAAATGCTTTTACCGTGAAGGATTGTAATTATGTGTCCTGATACTTCATGAATTATTTATGATTGCTGTATTTGGATTGGTTTAACACTCAGTTATGGGCTATTTAAATGGTTTGTTCAACGGACTGTTCCTTATCTTGATAAAGTATATGAATACAGAGACGAAAGCACTTGATCTTTATTGTTATGTTTATGTTATCTCTGCTGTTACCATAAAGTCAGTAGTGGGACAAAGCCCCAAGCATTGAGGATATATGGGGTCTATATTAAATCAGCGAAAAAGCAATTCAGCGAATGGCATTTTTGGTGCACTTGCATCGAACATGCCATTCACTGAACTGTTCATACTGAGATGCTGTACAGTGAAGATTGGACAATTTGCCCTTTCCTCACTACAGTGCGATCTTGGAGTTGGTATATATAATTAGCGGGGTGTGGGGTGCAGCCCCCCACAATAGCGGAATTTGATGAATGGCATTTCCAATGAAATGCCGTTCGTCAATGAGGGTCTTTGATGATTTAATATAGACCCAGATATAGGGAGCTTGCCCACTGCAAAAAAAGTTTGGAAAACATTTGCTGTACATGAAATTTTACATGAAATGTGATTTGATTAAATGTGTTTCAGATTACATGAAAAGTTTCATAGATGTAATGTACCATACATGTGTGTGTGTGTGTGTGTGTGTGTGTGTGTGTGTGTGTGTGTGTGTGTAGACAGATGTAGATACATGTTTGGTAGCTAGACTGGTGCCAAGGTTGTGTGTGATTCAAATACCTGCCATGACAATGTGCAAAGTGTCCCTGTCACTGTCAATCAAGGGTGAAATCTGGGGACAAGAGTGATATCTGTAATCATATCTGTCCCCACATAGAGATATTTTGCATGCATGTGTCCATTCCTCAGAGATAGAGCAGTATTATGTGGTGGACATGGGTGAGGGTACAGGTACTTGTCACCAACAGAGTGGCTAAAGTAGCAACTGTATGCTGCTTGCTATAGTCAAAACTGTCAGGGGATTGTGGCATGTTGCTCAGTAATGTAGATCAGTGATATGCCTTTAAGAAGCATTTTAGTGAGTCAGCACATGCATATAAGTACTAAGCACGTGCAAACAAGAGTGCAATTTTGAGTGAGCAGCCAGAGTGACACCATGCAAGTATGTAGTCAGTCAGTTAGTTAGTTTAAGTTCAATGTTCCTGTTATCCATCCTGATGTATTTGTATACTATAAACTACTTAAATGAACACCCAAGCCTCAATGTCTTCTTAATGCACATAAGAGTGACAACATGTCAGAATGGGATCCAGAGTTACAGCCAAGAGGCAACTTGTTAAAGATGGAGGAATATATAGAAGTGGATCATCCCAACTGTTCAAACAACTTACAAAACAGGTCAGAAACAAATTCCAGGTACTAAAACTTTATTTATTTCACTACAAATATAAAACAAAACACTCAGAATGTTCAAAACAATTTTTTTATTAAATGAAATGTTCAATACTGTGACATATTGATTAAAATATTCAAAATAATTGCAAAACCATTTGAGGGAGGGGGAAGACCACCATATAGTGATACCGGCTGAAATAAGGGAAGACCCTGAGTGCTTAAAATGTAAATTTAGAGAAATGTGTAACCCCCAAATGAATATTACAATGGAAAGGCACTTATTTTACACAATGGATCAAAAACCTGGGGAAACATTTGCAGCATATATAACTGACTTGAGAAACAAGGCTAAAACATGCAGATTTGGTGATTTGTGAGATGAGCCGATAAAGGACAGGCTTGTGTGTGGTATTAATAATGACACAGTGAGAAAGATTTTGCTTCGAGACAGTGATTTAACTTTGAATAAAGCCATTGAGATTTGTCAGATATATGAGTGTATAGAAAAGCACACAAGGATGCTTACAAATGAGAATAGAAATGGAAGGCATAGTGACAAAGCTCATGTTGATAGTATGCAGCACACGGTTAAAAGAAACAGGCCCAGCACATGGCAGCTACTGCAGTCCTGTAACAGTTCCTGTGAAACCCAGAATCTTTCCAGCAAATTCCAGAGCATGCTCAATGAGGCATAAGGGTGAGTCAGCCCAAAAGAGAAAAGTGCTTAGCTTTTGGTCAGCAGTGTCATTCTTGCAATAAGTGTAATTTCAAAAGGTTTTGTAAATCAAACAAGACTCATTCTTTATTAATAGAGGGCATTCCAAGATTTATGTTGATGGTGTGTCTGCTCTTGGTGAAACAGTTAACACAGTAGATTTGTAGGCAAAGAATGAAAACGTTTGTATTGTTTGGATTAATGGGAGTCCTGTACAGCTCAAAGTAAACTTCAAAAAGTTCTAAACACTGTGAAAACAATAAGTGAGTCCAACAGAACACAGCCACAAGATAAAATCCAAGAACCTTTACAAGTAAAGGTTCTTGGATTTTATCTTGTGGCTGTGTTCTGTTGGACTCACTTATTGTTTTCACAGCTCAAAGTAGATACTGGCTCAAAGTGTAATGTCATGTCAGCAGAAACGTTTGCTACAGTAAAAGCTATAGAACAATTTGATTTGACAAAGTGTGTGAAGCTTGTTGCTTATGGTGGTGAAGATATTCAGACTGAAGACTCAGTAGTGCTTTCATGTTACTCTGCTGGAAACAGTTATGACATGCAATTTTTCATAGTCAAGAGACATGTGCAGTCATTATTAGATGTCAGAGTTTGAAAATGGGACTGCTTTTATTTAACAAAGACATACACCATGTACGCCTGCATGACAACAGCTCAAATTTTGCCTAAACTATTTTTTCTGAGTATACTGATATTGTTGCAGACAAACTAGGCAAACTACCAGTTGTGTACTCTATGAAGTTAGACCCAGAGGTCAGCAAAGTTATCAGACCACCACGAAAAGTTACAGTAGCTATGCAGAGCAGAGTCAAAGCTGAGCTAGACAAAATGGTGCAGCTAGGAGTCATTTGTCCAGTAGAAGAACCTATTGAATGGGTATCCTTCATGGTTGTAGCTCATAAGATAAGCTTAGACGATATCAGAATATGTATTGATCCAAGAGATTTGAAAAAAGCATTAAAAAGGCCTCATTATTCAATGCACACAGTTGAGGAGATTGCTGCCCTCATGCCAAACACAACTTTTTTTTTTTTGGTCTTGGATGCAAAGAGTTTATTTTGGCAAATTTCACTTGAACGAAAATCTTCATTGTTAACCACATTTGGTACTCCATTTGGAAGATACATATTTCTGAGAATGCCGTTTGGGATAAACTCTGCCAGTGAAGTCTTTCAGCATGCAATGGATCAAATTTTTTCAGGGTATCCGTGTGCTATTATAGTAGAGGATTTTCTAGTAGGTGGCAATGGGGAAGTTGAACATGACAGAAACCTCAAGAAAGATCTAGAAAGAGCACGTGAAGTTATTCTTAAGCTGAATCCTCAGAAGTGCAAATTCAGGCTACGAGAAGTTACTTATGTTGGTGGCTTGTTTACCAATTCAGGTTTAACACCAGATCCTTCTAAGCAAACAGCGATTCTTGAGATGCCAGCTCCAGATAATGTCCAAGCCCTACAATGTTTTCTTGGCATGGTCAACTATCTAGGCAAGTTCATTCCAGATTTAAGCCAACTTTCAGCACCGTTAAGAGAGCTGTTTCGCAAAGATGTAATTTGGTCATGTTCAGAACAGCACCAGAGAGTATTCAATGTCCTGAAACAAAAAATGTCCAACCCTCCAACTCTCAGCTACTATGATGTTCACAAACCAGTTGCTCTTTCCTGTGATGCCTCTAAGTTTGGTATAGGTGCAGTCATTCTTCAGGAGGGTAGACCAGTAGCCTATGCTTTGAGAACTCTTACCCAAACCTAGATGCAATATACTCAGGTTGAGAAAGAGCTTTTGGCAACTGTGTCTGCATGTTTGAAGTTTCATGATTATATTCATGGTTGACCTATCTAGATTGAAACTGACCACCAACCTATAGTCCCCTATTTTGAGAAAGCCTATGCACACAACTCCAGCTAGATTGTAATTCATGATGCTCAAATTGCAGAAGTACAATTTCACTCTTGTTTACATGAAAGGTAAACTTCTCTATCTTGCTAATACTTTATCCAGTTTGCCAAGGAAAAAAAACACAGAACAGTATAACAATGAACAACTTGATTTTGAAGTCATGGAATTGAGACATTTTTCTTCCATGTTCCGATGAGCTCAGAATTCACACAGCTTCTGATCCAGTTCTTCAGAAGCTAAACCTCTTTATCAGTCAAGAGTGGCCTTCAAAGCAATCTTGTTTATCAGCAGAAGTGCAACCATATTTTTCTTACAGAGATGAGATTTTGTCAGACAATAGTATCATCATGAAAGGTCCTAAAGTGATTTATCCAAAATCCTTGCAACAAGAGTATATTAAGATCTTGCATCATGGCCACCCAGGAACTGATTTTACCAAAACAAGGGTGAGGGGTCTAGTATTTTGGCCTTCTATGTCAAGCAATATTGAGAAAGTACTTTCATCTTGTCAGTATGTAATAGTACGTAGCCACATCAACAAAAAGAGCCACTTCAGTTAAGCCAGATTCCTGAACTACCTTGGTCGACAGTAGCCACAGATATCTTTGAGTGGAATGGTCAACATTACTTGGTGTCAGTAGACTCTTATACAAATTGGTTTGAGATTGACCTACTTCCCAACCTATCTTCCAGTACCGTCATTACTAAGTTGAATCGCCATTTTTCTGTTCATGGTAGTCTGCACCGAGTTATTTCTGACAATGGTGCACAGTTTACAAGTCAGCAGTTCAAGAAATTTGCAGAAGCATGGGACTTTCTTCATATTATGAGAAGCCCTGTATACCCTCAGTCAAACAACTTGGCTGAACATGCAGTTCAAAGTGCAAAACAGCTGTTAGAGAAATCCATATGTGACAGTACCAATGTTTTTCTAAACTTGTTAAATCTCAGAAACATTCCTCATGACAAACTTCTCGGTTCACCTTCCCAGAGACTTATGTTGAGACAAACCAGAACCACATTACCAATCAGCAATAATTTATTTTTTCATGTGTTAAGAACAACAAAGCAGTGAAAGCCCAACTGTTGAAAAAGCATTTGTTCCAGAAGTCTTACTATGATAAAACCAACAAACCACTCAGTTCATTGAAAAAAGGGGAGATAGTGAGGATGCAGATGTCAAAAGGTTTTAATTGCATTGGATTTGTGAAAAGTTTGTGTCAAGAGCCACGGTCATACATTGTGGAATCACAAGGAATGGAATTCATATGAAATCTGAAGTATTTGTTACCAGTGTTGGAACCAGCTTGCCTGTGAAAAAGACTTTAGTTCTCAGAGTGACTTGTCCAATGTTCCTGTTCCAGGGGACATTCCATCAGCAATCGCTGTTCCTGAGAAAATCCCTGAGACTCCTTAAGCAGAACAGACCCCAGTGACTGTCCCTGTTGCTAAACTCAGTCCTTACTATTGTCATTAGATCAGGTCGGATCTCAAAACCTAGTTTTAGATACACGGCAACCTGGACATGACTGTTGTTTTCTTTATTAGTGTCTGCATAATTGCATGCCTATTGAAATATCACTGGTTATATGAGACAGCTCAGTAAAGAGGGAGGATATAGATCACTCTGTGTGATATACCTTTAAGAAGCTTTCCAGTGAGCCATCACATGCATATAAGTACTGAGCATGTGCAAGCAAGAGTGCCATTTTGAGTGAGCAGCCAGAGTGAGATCACATAAGTATGTAGTCAGTCTGTTTAAGTTCAATGTTCCTGCTATCCATCCTGATGTGTTTGTATACAATAAACTACTTAAACTAACACCCAAGCCTCAACATCTTTTTAATGCACATAAGAAGAGTGACAAATTATAGGCAATGTTGTTGTTGTTTATCTTTCGGCTTTTTCCAGGTAAAGGGTTGCCACAGCGGAACTCCGGTCCGCAAATGATTGGCAGTAAATATTTACGAAATGCCGATGCCCAACCTTCAACAAAGGCACGCCCATTTACGCACGCATGTCTTTCGAATGCTACCCAACTGCAGGGAGGACATGCAGACTCCACACAGAAGGCACTCCCAAGCCACGCCGAGAATCAAATGGGAGAACCTCTTGCTGTGAGGTAACAACGCTACCGCCGTACCACCACTGCTATGACAAATCACAAATTTGTCCAACAGATCCTCCTCCATTAGCATATCACTATATTACTGAGATGGCTTGCAGTAAGTTTATTTTCTTTATGAATTGCTACTGCCTATGATTTGTCAATAGCTATTGCCTATGATTGCTATTGACAAATCATAGGCAATAGCAATTCATAAAGAAAATAAACTTACTGCAAGCCATCTCAGTAATATAGTGATATGCTAATGGAGGAGGATCTATTAGACAAATTTGTTTCATTCACATAAGATTTGTTGTATCACTCTGTGGTGGGTGGAACAGGTGTGGTTGAGGAAGTGAGCTGGAGTGCACTATGCTGCCCACCTGGAGATGCTATTGCATCTCTTTTGAGAACAATCACTTGAGTATGCTTGCTGTGTTAGCAATCACAGTTGATCAGCTATGCTATGCTGGGAAACATATTAACAATTACTGGAACATCAGGTGCAAGACTTCATGCTTTTGTTTCTTTCATCAGCAGTTACAGTTTCATAAATTCATTACCCTGCCCATAGTGTAATCTATGACTCACACATTTGTGAATCACAAGCTAGGCTGCAGAGACTTTTTACATACCTACTGTGCACCTAGACTCTTGTGTATTTTGGTACCTTTTCGTGAATTGTGGAGAACTGTGGTATGAGGCTTGGATTACACAGCAGCTTTACATAACTGAGCACAACATTTATGAGTAACACCCCTCATCACCAGTTTTCCTCACTGTATAATATACAATTTGAAGAAACTGATGTGGAAGCCAAGCAACAGATCTGAATCCATTTTATTACCAGCACAGACGTAGTATCACCTGAACACAGACCATGCTAACGTGCAGTTATTTTATACAGGAAGATTCTGGCTCACCTTTACAGAGCTGTGTCCACCACTCAATATCCTGCACTGTGTATTCTTCTTGTTATAGGTATGCTCCTTACTTATCTGTTCTTTTAAGCAGTGAGCCATGTCCACATCAGTATTTTAATATGTGCACATCTATATTATTATACAACCATGTTCTTAAAATAACAGTTATTCTGTAGTACAGAAAGCGTGCTGAGATTCATACTGAAATAGCATCTATGCGAAAGGTGCAGGAATTCAAAAGACAAATGCATAACACTTTTGCTTGGGACAGCTGACTGGACACATTTCCCTTTTCAGGGGCAGCTATCTGATGAAGCAACTTGTCAGAGTCACACAGTAGTCAAACAAAGGCTGAGGGAATCACACCTTGCACTACAGGAAGCAGGTCATTAGCAGTTTATAGTCTTACTCATCTGCTCAATTAACAGACAAATTGTTTAGGCAACACAGTGCATTTCACACCCATGTGCCTACAAAAAAACAAAAGCTCAATTAAAAATGCACTTATAGCTAAATTATTAACAGTAAACTCATAGGCTTCAAACTATCCAGTTTATTTAGAGTCAAATTATAAACACATGGTCAAACACACTCAAGGATCATACCCAAAGAACATGGTTCATATGATGATGCTACCACCGACTACTTCCTTTGTGCCATAACTAAAATGAGATGTAGGAACCAACTATTTACAGCAAATACACACAAGCAAACACACACATTACCATCAATTACATCCCATTGTGTGACTGTGTAGACTCCTATATTTGCTTGCTATCAAATAAATGGACAAATATACAAATAATGGCCATGAAATGTACTTCAGCTCAATGTTGTGAGAACCATACAGTGCACCCATTGCACCTCCCATATCCACCCAGCCTCTGATAATGACCCAAAATCAGGAACATTTTTTAAATATTGGTTTTATATAGTTAGAAAAGTTGCCAGTGTTACAGGTTTTGTGTTGGGAAGCATTTTATGAATTATATGAAGTCTGAAACTCACCTTTGTCATTATTTACAGGCTAAAGTTCACAACACTTTACCAAAAAAAGAAATTATGAGGAACAGACCACAGATATGAGTGGAAAACTCAAAAGCAGTTAAAAATTATGCACTCTGCACTTATGCATGTGTGCACTTGCACAACTATCAGTTAATGCCACTTGTATTACTGTACACTGCTAATATCATCTTGAGATAAAACAAATGAATACATTCATAAATAATGGTCCAGCATCACATCTTATTGGTCATCACTGGCTTTGTACAAGCAGGCTTGTTGTACTTCATTAGCGGTTTCTTCTTTTGTGTGCAATAACTATGATTCCCCCATGTGCACAACAATTTTTCAAAGCCTTGTGGCCATCACAGTGTCAGTTCCCTTTCCAGTTTACTAATTAACGGCAACATTTTTTTAAAATATTGGTCTTACATACTTAGAAAAGTCATTGGTATAACAGGTTATGTGTTGACAAGCATTTATGAATCACATGACATCTGAAACTGAGCTCACTGCTGTCAGAGCCACACAGTACAACTGACTGCTACTCCCCTCTGCCCTCTCAACTTCTTAGCTGAAGAAACAGAGTCAAACACCGAAAATCAGGAACGAATTTAACCATTTCTCTTGTATAACTATACAATTGTTAAGATAACAAGCTTTGCATTAGCAAGCATTTTTAAGGATACAAAGTCTGAAATTCACAATTCTGTCATTATTTAGTGACTACAATCTACAACAGTTTGCCAGAAGTCCACCAATCTAATGGACAAAAATGTCACCCAACTTCCTTGCTCAAAAATTCTGGACAAAGCCAAAAATAATGAGGGAGACAAAAACTACTAAAAGGGATAATGTTTTATTATAATTTTATTTTATGTTTTTGTTAACCAGGTAAATCCACTGGACAAGAGCAACCCAGAAGCACTTAGTGACTTGCTCAAAGTTACACAGTAGGCAAATAGAGGTGGCAGGATTCAAACCAAATTCTTTTGACTACAGGAAACAGTTCATTGAGAGCTCAGAGCTTGAAGTCGCTCATTAGTCTAAACAAGTGAATCAGGGAACTAGTCAAGTCTCTGAAAGCAGACTTTGAGGTAAAAAATAGCATTTTTAAGTTATGTCCGCAATCTTAAAGGCAACACCCACCAGTATGCTGAATTAGTTGTAGATGGCATCACCTATACTCGGCCGGAAGATATAGCAAATCTGCTGGCCAACAAATTCATCTCCCCATCTCCCCTCAGTTCTCATCCAAGAAATACCCTCCACCAACAATTATCACCAAAGAACAGGTTGCCACTGCACTCTCTAAAGCTAAAAATATGGTTTTAATGTACGGCCTAACAATATACTAGGATGTCTGTTAAACAGCTTTAATAAGGACTTATCAGGCTCGCTAGGATCTCTATTTAACCACAGCTTCCAGAATGGCTTTGTCCTGATAGAGTGAAAGACAACAGCAGTTATCCCTCTGGATAAAGGAGGAACCATCTACTGACCTGGGAAATTACAGACCTATAAGTTTGACTAGTCTTATATTTAAGGCCATGGAAAGAATAATAATGGACCTGATAAATAATGACATAGGACACCTACAAACATTGGATCACACCCAATTCGACTTTGTCAAGTGGCAGGTTCTGCCTACTGAATCTGGTAGATTTCTTTGAGAAACTCGCTAAAGGCCATGGATGAGGGGAAAACAGTAAATACTACTTACCTCGATCTGGCTAAGGCATTTGACACAATTCCCCACTTAGGTATTATAAATAAACTCACAAAACTGGGCATAAATCCCTACATCAGCAGATGGATAGCCAATTGGCTCACAGACAGGGCACATGTGGTTAAAGTGGGTGAATCCAGATCCAGCAACAGGCCATTTATTAGTGGTGTGACACAGGGCTCAGTGCTGGAACCACTCCTGTTTGGAATATACTTATCTGAAGTCAAGGCTAATGTGGAAGGCCTCTGGATGAGCCAACGAATTCAAGCTGGGGGCAATCACTGAATCCTCCAGTGATGAAGATATCCTTCAGGTGGGTCTAGATCAGACAATGATTAGTACCAGAATCATGGCCTAAAACTAAATGCAAAAATGCATTATCATCCCCTTTGGGAAGTCAAATACCCCTGCACATTACAACATCAATACCACACTCCTAAGAGTAGATTCAGAGGTGAGAGATCTAGGTACACAGATAGACAGCATCTTGAACTTTGACTGCCATGTGTCCATAGTGGTGAGGAAGTCATTTTGTGTGGCACACCTTATAAGTAAAGCCATGGCATCCAGATCAAAGGAAATTATAGTCCCGCTGAACTCAGCTCTCATTAGACCAATGATTGAGTAAAATGCGCCATTTGACATATACTTGACTAGGCACTTACAGCAAATGGAGCAACCTCAGAGGTTCCTCACAAAGAAAATACAGGGATGCCTGACCTACAAGGCACTTGTAGCCTTGATGGAACCTCTACACATCCGCAAGTCAAACATCACAAGGGTCACCTGATCTGGGGATCTAAACTTAGTCAGTGACTCAAAGAAAACATGTTGGAGAGACGGATAGATTGCCCTTCTTTGGGACAGGCTTCCTACTGACATTAAGTAGAGTCCTTCCTTGGTCCTCTTGAAACACAATTTGGAACAGTGGATGGGGAATAACAAATTCACACCTGGGGTACTACCTATGTCACTTATGGACACTGGAAATCTGTAAGATACTCAAGGCATAGGCACAAATCTGTGCCATCCTCTTGCCACTAGTGGCCATATACTGGGTAAAATTGGGTTATATTGGCTAGACTTGTAGGGTTCTTAAGGAATTTGTCTGGTAATCTCCTATGAACCTATGAACTCTAATTCACTTAAAAACTTAACAGAACAAGTATTGCATGGATGTGCATTTTCTGAACAATCAGAACTATGAAACTTTAATTACTGACATTACTAACTGTAATCCTCAGCAATTTACAGTGGCAACGCAGGTACATCTGGTTAGGTGATGTGCTCAAAGTCACACAGTAAGCAAGTGAAGATAGAAAGAATCAAGACTTGTACCCTAAGCAGAGAAATCAGTTTATTAATAGCTCAGAGCTTTAGTCCTTTGCACAAACTGTCAGACCTGGCAAAGAGGGACAGGGCAAAGACATAACACAAATCAGCGATAATAATACGCAGAGTACTCTAATTTGCTGAAAGAGTATAAGAACAATAGGTTTTACATCAACATGCATTTTCTGAACAAGAACTATGAAACTCAAATGACTGCTATTACTGACTAACCATAGCTGTCAACCTTCCATTTCTAAAAAGTGTAACATTACCTCTCAAAATGTAGAACTAATGGCAAAATGATAAAAACTTACAATTTCATCTAAAAAGGCCACAACATGATTAAAATGAGATACTTTAAACTTATAAAACATTCTTTTGGTGAATTAATATGATTCAGTATATTTATCTTTGACATTGGTTAAAACAAGTCTTAACAATGAATGCATAACAGACTTGCTCAATGTGGAACATTGCAGAACACAGATTTTTTAACACTCAAAATGAGGTACAGTTGAGAGGTACACGAATGATTGGAATCCTAAGTGATTTAGCAGAAAATAAAGGTCTGGCAGTTAGTGCAGAGGTTTAAGGTGCTAAGCTCTTAGTTGTTTCTTGTAGTCCAGGGTATGGGGTTTGAGTCTTTCTACCGCAATGTGTCTACTGTGTGACTTTGAGCAAGTCACTTAACCACACAGTGCTCCTGGAGTTGTTCTAACATACAGAAAAGGAGACAGGATGCAAAAAGTGTATATTTAAATAGTTATGAAACTCTCATGACTGGCAACACTGACTAATGGTAATCTTAAATGATTTAACTGAAATGAAATAGTCCAAGGTGAATGACTCTGCTGGCTGGCATGTTTAACTGATGGTAATCCAATGCAATGTGAACGAAATGGATCTGGGTCTGAAGTGACTTAAAACACACACACACACACACACACACACACACACACACACACACACACACACACACACACACACACACACACACTACCAACTATTAAGGGATGACCTATGCCTGACCTACAAGGCACTCACAAATCTGGCCCTGATATATATCACAGTGAGATCTTACTTGGGACCTTCTGCTCTAATTAAGCTTGCAGCAGGCTACTGAAACTATGGCATTTTTTTTAAATATTTACTGTTCCAGGGACCGTGGAACTTACCTGGGAACACCATTCCACAAACAGGGCGCATGTCCCTATGTGCCCCAGTGTAACTCTGCCCTTCAGTAAGTCACAATTATTCAGGCTTTGCTCTGTTACAAGAGGTAATCTGCATTTTTTATCTTCAGCTGCTTGCAACATATGGGTGTTATGGCATAATGGAAGCTGCTACCTGTTAAAGCATATTCTAGTTTTAATAGCAGAAGATTTTATACATGGCTAGATGTCTGGCTGGTAAGAGAAGGTGTGACATACTGTAACATAATCTATCTTGAGAGAAGACTTAGGAGGTGAGGTTATCTGAAGGAGTTGCAAAGTTAGCAGTGGGCCACGGGTGACACCTAGGTATTTTTTTAATGTGTATAGCATTAAGAATGATGCTGTCTTTTGCATCTTTAAGAATCAGTGTATGTATAGAGGGGAGTTTCTTGGGGGTAGAAAATACCATGACATTTGTTTTTGTATGATAAATTAGAAGGCTATTTGCATGTTTCCCTTTACAGATGTCTGTAAATTAAATTAGCAAATTGTGCTGTAGTGATTTACATGTCATTGTGGGTTTAAGAAAGAGTATATCATCTGTACACACAATAATTTTGTGGTTAGGGAAGTCATCTGTGTTGTCATTACATTATAAACTGTAGAACAGGAGTGGACCAAAGATAGAGCATTAAGAAACTCCAGTGTTAAGAGTGCCTTTATTAGGAAAGATGTTATCAGGGAATATCATAAGTGCTCAGTCTAAGTTAATTTTTGAAACTTAGTGTTGTATTTTCAGCAACGTTTGAGTTTGTGCTGGAGGAGACTTATGGTTTACTGTCTCAAAGGCTCTAATCATGTCAACAAACATGCCATCTGACATATGACCTTCACTTACTTTGCACACACACACACATATATATATATATATATATATATATATATATATACACACACACATATATATATATATATATATATATATACACACACACACACACACACACATATATATATATATATATATATATATATATATATATACACACACATATAAATAGATTTATACACGTACACATATAAATAGATAGATATATACACGTGTCTGTGAGTATATCTATCTATCTATATAATGTGTGTCTATGCATTCATGCTGGTGTGCTTCTGTATACTGCAGCATGCTTTCTTGGAATAGGGTGGTTAGATGTACTTTTTGAATAGACAGGAGAGCCTCAGAAATATTTCAATGGTTTTGAGAGGCTTACTGAGAGAGAATGTATTGTTCAGGCTCTGGATTGCATTGCATAAGTGGAAATTCCTTAAGATTCCAAGAGCAGGACAAGTTATTTCTTACACTTATTTCACTGAACTGCACTTCTGAAACACTTACAATTGTGCTATACAGTTGATCTACTACATTTTGCACTGTTATAAAGCTTTTTTATTGTTTCACTGCATTTATGTACTGTTTTAACTGCATTTTTCATTGCTAGATACTTTCTCATTACTCTAATTGCATGTTTACTGAATTACTTAACTGTAAACTGCTTTATCATACTGAGAGTTGTATTTTCTGTTTGTGAGTGCTCTATCCGAGCTTTTCTGTGCATTTTTGATTTTATGTGGTTTCTGTGTTCTACAGCTAGGAACTGTAATAGTGTACATTACTATAATTGTCTGTTTACAGTTAAAAGCATTCTCTAGAGTCTGTTTGCTCCTTAATCTGTTTAAAACTTTCATTTAGAGGCTACAGCTAGGAATTGTAATAGTGTGCATTACTATAATTGCATTTTTATTTAATTACTAAATTGTAAACTGCTTTTTCATACTGAGACTTGTATTTTCTTTTTGTGGGTGTTCTTTCCATACTTTTAAAGTGAGGTTTCTGTGTTCTGCTCAGGTGGCATAATCTTGATAGAGGCCTGTTGTCTAGGCTGGTAGTTTTGTTTGAGTTTCCTGTGTTTCTGGCAGCCATTTTCTGCTGATTGTCTTCATTATTATTGAGAGTAACAAGGCCTCCTGACCTTCTGTAGTACGAATGATTGGGTAATAGCAGGGGCTGAGTAGTAATCTGATCTTCCAACTCTTCCATTCTTACTGGTATATAAACCCTGTGTCTTATAAAGGTTGTGCTTGTATTGCTCAGGCTCTGGATTGCATTGCATAAGTGGAAATTCCTTAAGATTCCAAGAGCCGGATAAGTTATTTCTTACACTTATTTCACTGAACTGCACTTCTGAAACACTTATAATTGTGCTATACAGTTGATCTACCACATTTTGCACTGTTATAAAGCTTTTTTTATTGTTTCACTGCATTTATGTACTGTTTTATACTGTTTAAACTGTATTTTTCATTGCTAGATATTGTTTCATTACTCTAATTGCATGTTTACTGAATTACTTAACTGTAAACTGCTTTTTCATACTGAGAGTTGGATTTTCTGTTTGTGAGTGCTCTATCCAAGCTTTTCTGTGCATTTTTGATTTTTTGAGGTTTCTGTGTTCTATAGCTAAGAATTGTAAGAGTGTGCATTACTATAATTGTCTGTTTACAGTTAAAAGCATTATCTAGAATCTGCTTGCTCCTTGATTTGTTTAAAACTTTCATTTAGTGGCTACAGCTAGGAAATGTAATTTTTTCCACCCACCCTCCCTAGTGTTGTGTGTTCTTATACTTGGTGGCTTTGCAGTTGCCCGCCCATACCGTATATTTGATCTGTGACACTCCTCCCAGTCTAGTGTCATTAGTTCACTCAATCTAATAGACAACATTTGTGAAGGCCAACCCACTCAGATTCATAACACTGAATTAACTTCTGTTCCAGCTTTCTCCATTTCCACTTTTACTGAAAAAAAAATCTAAGCTTGCTTCCCCCCTTTCCTGTGGCAGGTCTTGTCCAGATATGGATTTGCTGTGTCCAGGACTGTTTGTGAGCTCCTAAGCCCTCCCCCCACTTAACTGGGGTTAAACTATTCCTGGCGCCATAAAGTCTGTTCATCAAAATTTCCCTTGCAACTAGCCAGCTTTTTAGTTTTAGCACTCAAATCTGTTTCTTTGAGCTCACACTTGTTCAGAACTCATTGTAAGTACTAAATAAGTTACAAATTACTACAGCACTCAACTTTCCTCACTTGTCTAGAGGAAAACAATTTTTAGTACTTAATAAATAAGCACCTATTCAGGCATGTCTAAAGGTCAGCTCCCGGTGTTTTCTCCTGATGAATCTGGGCATCTTGGGACAATGCAGCAATTGCCTCATGTACACAGACAACTCTCTCCTCCTACCACCCAACACTATGATCTGTGAGAGATTCACTTATATAGCCAAACTGGAAGCAAAGCTCTCTTCACCGAAGAATGGACTAGACAGTCAAGAGGAGAAGGTAAACACTTGCACCGCACCACACAAATCACATAGTCCTTCAAAACCTGCACCACCAAAACACACACACAGAAGCACAAAACACACACCTTCAGTCACGGAGGCTCTCAATACAAATCTGCTTAAACAACAGAGACCTGCAAAGCAGAAATACAAGCAACCTCCACCCCCCCAACACAACCCAAATGACACATAGCCCACATACTCAGTGTGCCACTCAACTACAGCCCATAAGGCATAATGTACATAGCACTCTAGTCATAGGTGACTCTATAGTCAGGTACACTGATGTTCCACTCACCAGGCTAAACAAAAAAAAAGTTACTATCAGCTGCCTGTCAGGTGCCAGGATCCACCACATAATGCACACACTTAGGTCACTCCACAACAAGTACAAATATGACTCTGTCATTGTCCATGTTGGTGTGAATGACCTGAGATGTACCTCCCTGGACTACATGAAGAGAGACATGGAGGAGCTCTCCGATCTTGTAGCCCAGGCAGGTATGACCCTAGCCCTGAGTAGCATCCTGCCATCACCCATAATGATACCACAGTACAAGGACAAAATGATTGACTTTAACAATTGGCTAAGCTTCTGGTGTCATTCTAAGGGAATCCGGTATCTGTCTGCCTGGGATGACATGATCGACAGGCCACGCTGCTTTGCCAGAGATGGTCTGCACCTTTTGCCCTTGGGATTCCGGATACTGGCAAAGGCTCTTGCCACCCTTATAGCACCTTTTTTAAGCAAGGTTCAAATGACAAATTCACCACTGTAACAGGTACAAGCAGGCAAAATCTGAGGGTAATGCTACTCAATGCTAGAAGTCTAAACCTCAAAATGCACTCACTCGAGGCTCTCCTTAAAATGGAGAACACTGACATCTGTGCAGTGACAGAGACCTGGTTCAAAGCTCCAGAGAGAGCACCCCTGCATTACCAGGCTATAATTCATACCACAACTTTCGGCCACCAAACCCGGACCAAAACACTAAAGGTGGAGGCGTGTCCATATTCATTAAGGATATCCACACCTCCAAGCTAGTTGCTCAGCATAATGCATCTGAGATTATCCAAGTTCAACTAACTCTGGGCAAAACTGCAATCCAGATTGTAGCTTGCTACAGACTCCCCACCTTGCCCCAGGATTCCCACTCCGCTTTTCTTGATACACTGGAAAATATTAAGGTACAACCCAACACTCTAATAATGGGTGATTTCAACTACCCTACCATTAACTGGGAAAACTACTCATGTACCAACTCTTTTGCTCAACGTTTTCTGGAAATCATCAATTCCAATGCCTTGGATCAACTTATCCACACTCCGACCAGGGGCAGCAATATCCTAGATCTGATCATCACCAACATGGGTGACCGGTGTTCAACACCAGAGGTCAGCTCCTCGTTGGTCAGATCCGACCACAAGATAATCACCCTAGATATTCACATCCCACTCCCACCCCCCCCCCCCAATTAGGAAAACAACCGTAAAAAATTTCTCCAAAGCCAACTTCACGCTTCTTAAGACAGAAGTGGCGAACTTCATGACACCCATGCAGATGGACAGTAGAGGTACGACTGCTGTATCCTACACAAATGCACTTTCTAAGCACTTACATGAGTGCATGAATCATGCTTATCCCTAACAGAACCAATATGCTATCCTACAAAAAAAGGAAGCCAATCTGGTGGTCTTCTGCCATAAACAAACTCTACAACTGAAGAAAGAAACTGTTGCAAAAAAGAGTAAAATCCCATGATTGGAGGAACTCCCTGGTCAGGCTCAGCAAGAAGCTGAGATCCATCATAAAATCCTCCAAAGCTAGTTATGAAAAAAAAAAACTGCCACTGATTCCAAAGACAACCACAAAGCATTCTATAGCTATGTCAAGAATCTCAATGGCAACACTCAGATCTGCTCTGAGTTACAGCACAATGACACTAAATATACAGAACCAACTGATATTGCCAACATCCTGGCAGACAGGTTCAGTGCTAACTTTACCCCCCTCTCATCCCCTAAAGGGCCCATCTTTATACTGGAAGAATGCAAAGTTCCTGTAATCATGGCTGCACAGGTAAAAACCTCACTTTCCAAAGTCAACAACACAGCATCCATGGGACCTGACAACATCCCAGGCTGCCTTCTACATGAACTACAGAATAAAGTGGCACCTCACCCAAGTACCATGTTCAGCCATAGTCTTACCTCAGGCTTTGTGCCCATTGAATGGCACCCCACGATGGTTATCCCACTCCACAAAGGGAGGGCCATAACAGACCCAGGGAACTACCGCTCCATTAGCCTGATGAGCCTGGTCTGCAAGGCCATGGAACATATCATAATGGAACTCATAAACAAAGACATTGGAGATCTCCAAACTCTGGACCCCACACAGTTTGGGTTTGTAAAAGGCAGATCAGGTCTCCTAAACCTGATAGACTTCTCTGAAGTAGTCAAAAAAGCCACAGATGAGGGTAAGGTGGTTCACACAGCCTAACTAGATCTCGCCAAGGTGTTTGACACCATCCCCCACTCTGGAATTATAGACAAACTCACTAAACTAGGTATAAATCCCTATGTCACAAGTTGGGTTGCCAACTGGCTTACTAACAGAACCCACACTGTGAAAGTAGCAGACTCCAAATCAGACTTCAGACCAGTGACAAGTGGGGTACCACAGGGTTCAGTCCTGAGTCCTCTCCTGTTTGGTATCTACTTCTCTGAAGTACAGGCTAACATAGAAGGTCTTTGGCTAACTAAATTCACAGATTACTGCAAACTAGGTGCCATAATTGAAACTCCTAACAATGTGGACATCCTACAAAAGGGCCTCACTAAGACAGATGCCTGGTGTCAAAGCCATGGTCTCAAGCTCAATGCCAAAAAGTGCATTGTCATCCCCTTTGGTAAAAACTCTCTACCTATGAACTACTACATAGGCGGTAGCCTACTTAACACTGAAAGTGTGATAAGAGACCTTGGGACACAGTTAGACAGTAGTATCTCCTTTGATAATCACATCGCCACAGTGGTCAGGAAATCCTTCTACATGGCACACCTCATCACAAAAGGTTTCTCATCCAGAAAAAAAGAGGTAATTGTTCTCCTCTACTCATCACTCATTAGAGCCATTCTAGAGTACAACGCCCCTTTTGTTATGTACCTCACAAGACATCTACAACAACTGGAAAGGCCGCAAAAATACAGCACAAAGAGGATTACTGGCCTCAAACAGATGTCTTACTCAGACCGTCTCAAAAAACTACAGCTTTACTCCATTGCATATCGCCTACTCAGAAGTGATCTCTGCCTAACATACAAAGCTATGTCAAACCCAGAGCTGTTGGATATGCTCCACTTAAAGAAATCCCAATCCATCCAAGCTACATGCTCTAGGGACCTAAACCTTGTCACCACAATAAACAGAACATGCTGGAGGGATAGATTCCTGTCCCAGAGACTTCCCATACTCTGGAACAGACTACCTATCTATGTCAAACAGAGCTCCTCATCAGCATTCGTCAAGAAAAATCTTGATGATTGGATGGGTAATAGGAAATTCACCGCGGGGATCACTTCTGTGGTTCTGCTTGACAGGGGCACAGGAAAATAATTTTCTTGGGTGGCGAAATCCAGGGTACCTTTTTGGCTAGGCTTGTATAGGCCCTAGGGCCAATAGCCTAGTACCTACCTTTGAACCTATGAGTCTAAGAATCTATATGCTAAATGACCTTCTTTACTGTTAGCAAGAAGAGCCAGGTTTCTAAGCAATAAATGACCAAATTTGTGTGTGTGTGCTAACGTAACTGAAGGGGTATTTGCCTGCTGTGGAGTACTTATACAAAGTATTTTATCTGTGCAGTGTAGTTCATTTAAAATTCCTAAGTTATTCTCTAGTTAAAGAAAACCTCAGATCTACATTTGTACTGTGCATAGTACTGCAATGTCTGATATTTCCTTACTTGTTCCAGATACTTACTATTTGTATCCATCTCATTTACTTGGATTATGTCAACACACCTTTACTAATGCTTCTGGGCAAATGCAGTCTGTATCCATCTCATTTATCTGCATTATGTCAGGAGATATTTTCTAATGTTGTTGGGCAAAAGCAGTTATAAAAAGTTGATTTTTACTTTTCTTCTTTTAACAAAGCTGTGTACTTTAGGAGTTAGACTACTTTGTATGTCTACTACAATATGTACCTTGTATCATTTTACTAATCAGGTGATGTATAATGAGGTGATTTTGCTTGCGTTTCAGTTACTTGGCCAGTGTTTAGGGTAAAAATATTTTTTTATGCTGTGCAGCATCGGTGATTAAATAGCTGTTAATTATTAAGATTTTTGGAGGAGTTCCTTGCTGCTCTGGAGAAATTTTCTCTAGTCAATATGAATACCACCTTGGGGCTCCCAAGGAAAGAGGCCATTGTCATAGTGCGACTAAACTGGTCAAAAAATGTAACAAGTGTAAATCTTTTTTCTATGAAGGCAAATAAGTGTTAGGGTTAACCTAGTAGGTTTTTTGGGCTGAGTCACTGTTCTGATTTTACTTTTTTTATTGTTTACAGTTTTTAACATATCTGTATAAAAAGTGTAACGGTAGCTTTATTATACCATAGTTGTTTGTTGCATGCTTTCCCAACACCTTTAAGTCACTTTTAACCATCATGTTTAGTAGCTCTAGAAATTAGAATGTGCATCATATAAATGATCCCATTTTGGATGTCTTTAAAATATCCACTACCTAGAATTAAAAAATGCATCCATTTTAGTGTGTGTGTTGACAAACATGTTCTTACTAGTTTATTTCAGGCAACATATATTAGAATCTTAATGTGCAGGGATTCATCAGTCAACTTTACTGTTTAACATGTGTGCCTCCAGTTACAATAAATCTTCATTTTTTTTTTTGCTAAAATAATCAGGCCCCTTAACCAATGTCCAGTATACAACTTCATGAAAACAGTGTAGTGGAACCTTCTCAAATATTCTTCCATTAATGGGAAAAACTCCTTTAAAAATTATCTGTTCATCCATTTTCAGTATGTGATTTATCAAGTTTAGGATCCAGTGGAGCCCAAACTATCTTGAGTGTTGGACAGAACACCCGTCTATCACAGGGCACATGCACTAGCACTCACACTTTGTATCCACACATAAGGACAACGAGTAATTCCAATTTACCTGTTCACAGTCCCTGCTACAAACCCATATGGATATAAGGAGTATATGCAGACCTCATACAGAGAGTATTTTAAGCAGGATCAAAAACCACAGAATCAAATACTATGAAGTAATAACCTTACCCCTGTACCACTATACTATTCCACTACTACTTTTATTACTGTGAAGTTGCTTATATTCTTGTTACTTCTGTGCCTTCCAAGTCCAGTCCTCTCCCTATTGATCAGGAATCCATTCATTCCCCTGTATTGGGTACCCCCAGTACAAAGGAAAAGCTCACCCATGGGGACACCATCCAAGCAGCCATATAGGTAGTATATGTTCTCACCAGCAGCTTAGTAGCTGATATTAGCATCCATATCGGCTGGAGTGCCTTCTGTGTGTAGTCTGCATGTCCTCCTCATGGTCTAGTGGCCTGCGAAAGATATGCTTGAATGGGCATGCCTACGCTGAAGGTTGGGCGTCGGGCTGGCAACTCGGCACTATAAAAAAATTGACTGCCAATCATTAGCAGATTGGAGTTCCACTGTGGCGACCTCTAACCAGGAAAAGCCAAAAAGACAAACAAACAAACATCCTCCCAAGGCATCCTACTACTCGCTAGTGCATGCATAAGCTTCTGGCTACATACTAACGAGGGCTACATTTACCAGCTTGGGATGGCCAAGCCCATGTTTTTGCTCCTTACTGTTATGGGGTGGTGCTGCCTCTACTTATACGGTGACTGGCTAATACAAGCAGCACTCCCTCCCCCAGGATAGGTGACCTGATGCCAGGTGCTCAATCTCACTCTACTATACCTGGCTCCTTTGGCACCTGAATAACTACTTGAACCCAGATCATCTGAATAATAGTCAAGGCTTTATCCTTGACCCAAAGAGCCAGGCTGTCATACTATGAAATTGTTTCATAGGTTAATATGTGTCTGTATTCAGTCACTACTTTCATACCTTGTATATAACACTTATTATTCACAGGTTACTATAATGCGCGACTTATGATCACAAAATGTGCCTAATGTAAGCACTTTGTTTCATGCTTTTACTGTACTCGAACTTTCTAGACTCTATATTCTGTTAACGCACTGTATTATTTTCTTTTTTCCTGCATACATGATATATCTGGCAACAGACAGTCAAGAGCTACGTAGGTTCCTACAGGCAAAAGTTTTACATCAGCTGATCAGTCATTGCAAAAGGAAAAAGCTTTCATGCAGATTCTGTCAGTCCAACTTTCCCACACTACTGGTTTAGTAACTTGATTCAGAGGAGCACAATCTTTGCATGTTTCAACATGTCTGTGCATTGCTTGAATCAAACAGTCCCTTTGATATCCATGCAAATAAAAATGCATTGTACTTAACTTTCATACTTTGCATAAATCAAGATGGTTTCACATACAGAACAGATCCTCCAAGTTATAAAAAAAATAATTTGTGTGTGGAATGTGTAAACTTGCTAGGGACATGCTGCTCTTTTAAAGAGTAACTCAAGTGAAATGTCTGGTTAAGCGACCTGTTTAAAGTAATGTAGTATGACCTGCTAAGAGCAACGCAGTATGCTGGAAGAGACTGATGGAATTGGTCTTGGAACTGTGGGATAAAATTAATCATCAGCTTAGGCTGAACATTCTTGTAACTGCTGGGTTACTTTATGCATAAAAAAATACCAGTCTACAGCCTGAGAGCAATGCAAAAACATGAAATTTGAAATGGATGTTATCTTGTCTTTCTTTATCCCCATCCATTCTGGCCATCAAGTACTTCCCAGATAGCTAAGCCCATTCATTTCCTCATATGAGGAATGAACCAGTACCATAAGGTGATGAGAGCCAGATGGGGAAGTAATCATGCTAACAGCTATAAGGGTTGTTTGTGCACTTGCTGGTATCCTGGATATTGATGGTGTATTTTATTTATGGCCTTGATCTTACCCACAGTGGTAATGACAATACCTGCATCAATACAGAGGCTGCCTATGCCCATTAACACCATACATGTACACCCCTTCACATGGAGCAGGAAGGGCTACCATCTCCAGGTTGTGTGCTCACTGCCATATCCTCCCTGCACTGTACTGCTGCTTCTGGCAACCTTCCACTTACCCTGGAGTATCAGTAAGGCAGCCAGAAAGCACCTGCCTCCTCCATGCCAGAATGGGCACATCCATTCTCCTCTGCCAGTTCCATCAAATACCTGAGATGCTATACAAATTTGGATCACTTGGATCATAGGCAGGACTCTACGCCAAAGAGTTGACCCATAATGGGATATTATTAGTACAGAATACACTTAATAAAATGTCATTTTTATGTGCATGTACCTAGAAACACTAAGGGTGAAGAAGTGCCTGTCCAAGCTAAATGTTGACAATGCATACACTAGAAGGAGAATGCAGTAATAGCAGTTTAAGGTATGTTGTTTTCAGTACCAGAACCCAAACTCAAAATAGGTCCAGTGCTCAGACTGACTTTTCTTGTAATCAATCAAATCCAATTTATTCTGCAGCTTTGCTTTGTTTATTTTTTCAACAGGCTGATCCTATTTTCAATTCAAAAACATATTACTTCTCAGATATTAAGGTTAAACATTCATGTATGGATAGTAACCTGAATGTTTACTTTTAATTAGCATACAAGCATTTCAAGAAATGATGTTAAACTAATACAAAAGTGAAGCATGCAAGTGGGAATTCATAAGAATGAAACCCAAGGCTCCAGCATGTTATGCACTGTACTTGCTGTTGTGCTTCTCTGTAATGTCGAACTTAAAATTGTTTGATCAGAATGAGATACATAACAGTTGTGATACAGTCTAAGGAAGTGGGTATGGTAAGAAAACTTAGCATTTCTAATATTCTTTTAGGAAAGATTTGACTTCATTCTTCAGTCACACAAAGCCTGATCAAGGACTCAGCTATCTATCCTCTCCCATAATATAAATATAATCTTTGATATAGATGTTGCAACAAATTCACACAATGTAGTCTCTAATATTTTAGATGGTACAAAACATTATTCTGCTAGTAAGGCATCAATTCATCTCCTTCTGTTTTCAGACCTCTTTGTACCTCATAAGTCTTGGGAATGTCTTACACTTAAGATTGCTTTCAGTGGCACTCTGACAGAGATATAGTGAGGCTTCCTTGCTGAATAAAAAGGACAACATTAAAGTCTGCTCTCCCTAAAGGTGCTTATGCTTGAAAATAAAGTTTACCTTTGCTGTTATCTAAAGACAAGCCACTAAGGTGGTCTAATCCAAATGTAGCATGTTCAGTGTAAGGCAGTGTTCCCTGGATGGGCTTATATGAAGTTTAGCTAAACTGAATAGGTTTATGTGCTTTCCTCATATTTGGCTACAATTCCAAATGTTACTGGACCTTCTAATTTCATAGTTTAATTTAATCAAGATGGCATTACAACTTACAATCCTTCAGACATTCTTAAGGGTTTGTGCTACAGTAAACCTACCAACTAGAGGCACTAACATCCTTGACCTGCTCCTTACCAGCTTAGCCCCTGCCTATGTACCACCCTGCATCTCCTCACCCCTTCACTCTGACCACAAGTCAGTCATCTACTGTGTCAGGTCTAGTGGTACCAACCCACTAACAAATGAGACCATCATTAGGGACTTCACCAGGGCAAACCTACTTCGGCTTGTATGAGACATATGCAAAATTCCCAACAATCCCTGGCAAATGGGCACAAATGAGAGGGCTGCCACATTCACCTCTTACTTCTACCAACACCTAAATAGCTGTATAGAAAAGTCATCACCTATCTGTCCTTAGTATAATGGTAAATTCAGGAATAAACCTATCTGGTGGAACTTCTATATTAATAACCTTTACAACAAAACAAGGAAAATGAGGAAAAGTCGTAAGAAAACTCCATGCACTTATCTCACAACAACATTAAAACATTCCAGCAATGAACTTAAGAGAACTATTAGAAAATGTGAAGCAGATTATCTGCTTAAAGTTGCTACAAATAACAAAGGAAACTACCAATCTTTTTTCAGTTATGTCAAGAATAACGTCCAACAATGCAGTGAGATCCTCTGTGATTATACTACACATTCCAGTACCAAGATATAGCCACTATATCATCAGGCAAATTTAATGCTAACTTTACCTACCCTACCCACATTGATACCCCAGTGTCCCTGAAAATGTAGTTTCCCTTGAAATCACGTTGGAGCACATCTTACAATTCCTGTCAAATACTAAAAGTAATACTTCTGTGGGACCAGACAACATACCAGGCTCCATTCTCAACAGTGCGAGGCATGTTTTATCTAATTCTCTGCTTAAACTTTTTGACCTCAGCCTATCCACATAGTTTGTGCATGATACATGGAGAACAGCCATTGTGACCTGCACAAATGTGGGCCCTCTACAGATCTAGAGAATTACAGGCTTATCACCCTCACCAGCATTATGTGCAAAACCATGGAACATATCATAGCAGAACTAATTTATATATACACGGGCAATGTAACTATCTAGATCCTAATTAGTTTGGTTTTGTGAAGGGCAGGTGCTGTTTTATGAACCTAGCAGTGGCGGCTGATGACTTCAAATCAAAGGCGGGGGGGGCTGCAGAAGACAGCTGAATGGGTGGAGCCAATGGGAAAGGGGTGCGGCCAACTAGAAAGGGGAGGAGCTATGCTCAAAACCACAAAAACTGTAACTTTAATTAAATACGCTGCCCTGGATGCCAAACTGTCATTATGAGAGTCCAATCAAGACAAAATGAAGTGCAGAAGAAAAAAAATATTTCAATGCATTGGCTGAATGACAGGTTGCTTAATATCTAGATGGAAACAAAAAGGTTGCAAGGCATAAAAAAATACTTTTTAAATACATTACTGGAATGCCAGTCAAAGTCAAGTATAAGAAAAACAAGCAGCACTCAACTCAAACCACTTCTACTTGTACTGCTGTTCTAATTATAATTTATATTCAGCTTTATAAAAGTACCAAATAACATGCTGAAAGTAGCAATCTCTGTGATACCCCCACTTGTAAAAATGTTTCTTAAAAAGACCTGCTGCCTGACAACAACTATCTACTTGTTTCATGGGGAAAACATGATCAAAGTAAAAAATGAACAGCAAACAAGAAGCAAGCTCAAGATAAATTGCTTAAAGGATTACTGCACAAGTTATGGACCACACGTGATAGATTGGCATTCTGTTTAGTTTACAAGTAAAGCCTACAAAGATGACTGCAAGTCTCCAACAAAGGTAATGGGCTTCTTAAAATACTGTAATCCTGTCCTTTATTTCAAATGCTGTCATGTGCATTTCAATACCTAAGGCTTACATGTAATCTAGTTAGTATTCTCTGCATGGCAACAACAAAAAAGCTTTCAATGTTGGTAATTCTTTAACAGTATGCTTATTAATGCTTACTTGCATCTTACAATCTGAGACACGCTTACTTGATGGTCATGAAAGCATTCCTACTTAAACACAGAGCAACAGGCACTTTCTGAATAATAAGAAGGATAAATCAACAGTATAAAAATAAGACAGAAAACCAGAACATTCTACAAAATCAAGCAAGGACAGATGAAAAGCCACTGTAGTACTTGTGTCTACCTTGGATGGCAGGATACTCTGCACACTTACACTGCATAACTGCTCCTTGCCTTGCTTACACATCCAGAGTCGCTACATGGAGGAGTGGGGTGCAACAAGTATGTCACAATTTGAAATGTCTCTGGCTGACTGATGGCCCTGACAAATTTGTTATAACTCTCAAACTTAGAGCAAGAATTCTGGACAAAGTCATACACAGAAGTGGGACAAAGGCCCAAAAATAAGGACAATATTTAAATATTGCTATTATAAACGTTCTAATAGAATAGCAGGTCTTGCATTAGTATGAATTTTCTGAAGGGTATGAAATCTGAAACTCAAATGTCTGTCATTATTTTCTAACTTCAGTCTTTAATGATTTGCCTCTAATTTGCCAAAAAAAAACACAATTTTATGAAAAATGGACCAAAAATGTGATGGAAAAATATAAAGTAGCCACACAATACAGCTGGGAATCTGTCAAAAAAAGGACACTTTTTAAATATAAGTACTGTTAACTTGAGTAGCTGACAAAATAAATGAATCTACATGCATTTCTGAAATAAAAGTAATCTGTAAATCTAATTATTACACTTATTTATTAATTGTAAACCATCCACATTTTCTTCCAAAATTGCCATTTTGTGGAGGGATTATTAGAGGGAGAGCAACATTTTGAGCCAAAATCAGGGACAGTTGAGAGGTTTGGATATGCCTAATTCTATAAAGCAATTTATTTGCATATACCTCTCAACCTGTTAATGCAGGAAATCTGGACAAGGCCAAATATATTGGGGGAACATACAAACAGTACTAAATATTGCTCTTGTATAAACTTAGTTGATAGAATAACAGGTCTTGCTTTAGCATGCATTTTTCTGAAGGTTATGAAGTCTGAAACTCAATGTCTGTCATTATTTAGTGACTTCATTCCTAAATGATTTGCCAGAAAACCAGAAAACCCCAAATTTTATGAGGAGCAAACCAAAAATAAGAAGCAAAAATCTATTCATTCTGTGAAAATCTGGACAATTGAGAGGTATAGTTCAGCCGAGGCTGTATTTGAGTTTGCCACCCTTCTTGCTCACAAAATCATGGTCGAATGGAGCCTCCCCCCGAAGCCATTCCAATGTCCCATTACTTGGCTATTTCACCCTATTTACCATAAACACTGTAATGTGCATACTGCTTTACTTTTATGATGATTTGGATTTAATTTGAAAGTTTTATTTTGCATTTTACAGCACAAACACTAATACATCTGCTAAACAATGCAATGCAATCTCACAATGAAAATAGACAGCATTAAAACTTCTCTGCCCTTGAAACTTACATTCATTGAAACAGCATTGAAATTCACACTCAAAGAAAATACATTTGGCTAGTATAAAGATTAATTTTGGGCTGTTTTCAAATGATATGCCCTTTGCACACAAGACATACATGTGTTGTGTGATGCACCTTCCTGATTGTATTAAATTATATTCCTTGTATAATACAGTACAGTTGTTAGAGTGTGTTTTAAATTTATTGTTTTGAACATTTTTCCAGTAAACAATGAAACAAAATGCATGCACCAATAATGACAAAACTGCCCAATTTAGAACATTACCATCATAAAAGTCGCGACCATGGTGGTGCAGCGGTTAGCGTTGTCACCTCACAGCAAGAGGTTCTCTGGTTCGATCCTCAGCAGGGGTGCCTTCTGTGTGGAGTCTGCATGTCCTCCCTGTGGTTGCGTGGGTTTCCTCCAGGTGCTACGATTTCCTCCCACATCCCAAAGACATGTTGTAGGTGGACTGGACACTCCAAATTGGCCCTAGGTGTGTGTGTGTGTGTGTGTGTGTGTGTGTGTGTGTGTGTGTGTGTGTGTGTGTGTGTGTGTGTGTGTCTGCCTTCTGTGGAAGGTTGGGCTGGCAACTCGACACCGTAAAACTCTACTGCCAATCATGAGCAGACAGGTGATCAGCTGTGGCGACCCCTAACTGGGAAAAGATGAAAGAAAAAGAAGATTAAAGAGATCTGTACCTAATGAAGAGGTTGCTGTTAGCAAACAACTTTATACTTCATTGTTTCATCTACAAATAAAGTGCCTGTATCTTCGCCAAAGAGGACATTGTCAGTGCAGCATCTACCCCCTGTGGGAGCAGAACCCACAGCCTTCTGCATCAAAAGCAAATACACTACCTGTTGTGCTAGTAACAATGCAAGCAGACTTAGCATAAGCAACACTAAACTTCTCTTCCCCCTGCAGCTCTCAGCTCCTTGTAAAATCTACTTGAAACTCAACTGTATCTCTCAACTTTGCAGCACAAGAAATCTGGAAAAAGCTAAAATTTATTGGGGGGAACAAAAGCCCCAAAACCAGGGACACATTTTAAACATTGCTTGAATAATCTTGGAAAATTGCTAATATAAAATACTGTGTTACCACCATACATTTCACTGCTAAGTCTTGAACCCAGGATCCTGTGCAAAACAGTCAGAGCAATATACCACTATGCCAAATCAGTTGCTTTATGCAAGAGAGGAAGTCTGCAACTTAAATGGCTACCATTTAGTGAATTCAGTTCTCACCATAGCTGTCAACCTCTTAGCACAAAACACCTGGACAAAGCCAGTAATGGGGGAATATTCAGTGAATTCAGTTCTCACCATATCTCTCAACCTTAGCACAAAAAACCTGGACAATGCCAGTAATGGGGAAATACAGTTCCAAAATTGGGACACATTTCAAATATTCAACTTAGTAAATTGCTAGAGGTTTTGTGTTACTATGCACTTTCTGAAGAATATGAAGTCTGAAATTCAAATGCCTGTCAATTTTATTTATTTAACATTTGTTAACCAGGAAAGTCTGACTTGGAACTAAAGTCAATTTTCAGCAGAGACCCGGGAAGAAATGCTGCAGACACATATCTTTGTAACATAGGAGGACACCAGAGCAAAACCACACACAAACACAGGGAGGACATGCAAACTCCACACAGAAGGCAGCCCAGCCAAGAATCAAACCAGAGAACCTGTAGCTGTGTGGCAAAAATGCTACCACTACACCATCAGCTATCTATGGAATTAAACATTCAGAAACCACAGATTTTATGATGAACAGAACGGAACAAAATATGAGGTAAAAATCTGCGAATGTTTCACAGATGGTGATGGGTAGGGAATTCAGACTCTTGTTACCTGAACCCAGGGTACAGGGTTCAAGCCTGAGGTATTTTCTAACCACCACCAGCAGGTATCCTGAGTTATCTTTATAGCCACCAGTATAAATCAACTGGGGAATTTTACACATACACATACCTTCGATAATGTACCTGCAACGATAAAATCCAAAGCTGGCTCTGCAAAATAAATCCAAACAGCTTCATCCTCGTCTGCGTTTGCGTGCACCGGAATCCACACTTCTGGTTTCCCAGTTCCTGTTTGCAAATGTTCCAAGACTGCTGACCTCACAGTTCGGTCTCCTTCCAGTCTATGCGTTTAGCACTGCATAGACTTGTGGGGCATCAGCAGCCTGCTGCCTTCTTCCTGAATCTGGACTGGTAAGGCAGCAGTCCGGATTCACTTTCTATGTGAGGTTAGGAGAAGCTATTGGATTGTACCGTTGTGGTTCCAGCTTGGGGGGGGGGGGGGGCTGCAGTCCTGCAGTTTGATATCACGAGCCACCACTGGAACCTAGTAAGTTTCTTTCAAATTGTTACAAAGGAAGTGGACAGTAGTCACCAAGTTCACTCTGCTTATCTCAATCAGGCCAAGACTTTTGACATTATTAGCCTGATGAGATTTCTAAATCTAGTCAAACAATGTAACCCCTATGTTATCAACTGGATTGCAAAATGGCTATCCAACAGATTCCAGGTTATGACAGTTTCTGATACTATCTCTGAATTTAAAAGTATAACTAGTGGGATACCATGGGGATCAATGCTGGGCCCTCTTGTAACTGGTATTTATTTTGCAGACCTCCAGTGCAATATCTTGGAAGTGTGGTTGAACACATTTGCTGTTTACTACAAGCTGAGCACTGCTGTACATGTATCCAATCCTAAACAGTTCCAGGAAGGGCTGGAATAAACTCAAAGCTGGTGTACTGAAACAGGTCTCAAGTTAAATGCAAAAAATTGCAGCACAGTTGAGTTTGATAAAAAACCTATTCCCCCCTCACATTTTAAATGGTATTTCTCGATCATCACATTCCTCCATAGTCAGGAAATCCTTGTATTTGGCCCCAATTCATTTTCAAGGAAATGTTTTCAATAGCCAAAGAAGTCATCATGCCACTGTACTCTTCCCTTATCAGAGCCATCAGTAAAAATAATGCCCCTTAATGGAAGTATAAATCAAAGCAAATTGTTCACCTAGCAAAGCCCCAAAGATACCTTACCAAGAAAATCAAAGGCCTTAAACCTTTAAACTATCCTGATAGATTAGCATAACTTTCATTACACTTAGTAGCCAACAGGTCACCCTGAGGTGACCTGTGTCCTGCTTTTCAAGCCATGAAGATCCAATTCTATTTAACTATCTCTTCATTTGTAAAACCAGTGGCTCCATAAACACCTGCAATAAGGCCTACATTTACACCAACACATAAATAAGACTTGCTGGAGAGAGAGAGAGACAGAGGTTCGAAACTGAGAGCATTCCCAGCCTATGGAATAAGTTGGTCAAACAAAGTAGCACTTTGACTACCCTGATAGTGTTGATGATGGGATGGGTAGACACAAATGTACACCAGGTCTGTCATTTATAGCCTTGCTGTATTTAAGAGATATGCACTATAAATGTGTGTGAAAAGGGAGGCACAAATTTTAAGATGTGTATGGTTAGACAGCTTATGGTCCTCATGATTACTTGCCTAGTATTATTTCTGCATTACTATGTTATGTAAATATTTATGACAATGACGTCTGAAATAAGGATCCATGTTTTATTGATAACTATCTAATACACTTTCGCATATTAATCATACAAGCCCTAGATGACTGTCAATACTGATGTGGTACCCTGACCCTGTGTGCAAAAATGGGAAAAAAGAACTGTGAATTGATCGATCAGTCATGCATATAGTGTACCTTGATTGTGAACCACAAGATTTAATAAACATTCTAGGCGCCACTGATAAGCAAAAACTGAACATATGTACTGGTTCTTGGTGAATTTTATGACCCCATAATGTTCTTTTGTTCCCATGAGATTTACCTTAATACATTTTACGTCTTCATATGTGCAGTACCTCTTTTTTGAAGCTCCTCAGCAGTTTTCAGTGTTTTGGATTAAAGTTTAACATTTTGATATGGTTCATCAGAAATGCTGTGATTACTTATTTAACTAAAAGTGCTGTAAAAGAAGCACTGTATTAGAGTCCACAAAGGTGTCAACTTTATGACACTGACTGGGAAACCATATCTCTCAAGTGTCCAGATTTTCGTCTCATATTTATGGCCTGTTCCTCCTAAAATTTGTAGTTTTCTGGCAAATCACTGATGACTGAAGTCATTAAATATGACATACATACATTTGAGTTTCAGACTTCATACCCTTCAGAAAATGCATGTAAACACAAATCATGCTAATCCTTCAACTTTCTAACTTTATAAGAGAAATATTTAAAATCTGTCCTTATTTTGGAGCCCTTTTCCCCTCATTATTTTAGGCTTTGAAAGAGGTTGCAAGGTATCTGGGAAACTGATCATAATAGAGTGGAGAAGAAGAAATCATTTCAGAATACTGGCAATGGAAAGTACAGCTCTAAGAAAGATTTTCATACTCTTATAATGCCAATACTTTCTCATGCCACTAAATTAGGTCATTTGTAGTCTTCTGTGTCTACATGGAGTTGAAACAACTAGTAGCTGTAAAGCAGGAGTACATCACTACTACAGAAAGCTGTCTGAGAAGAGCAGATAAAATCATAAGGCTGCAATTCAAAGAAATTTTGATCTACAATTCAAACTAATATTGATCTACAACAGACCTGAAGGCTATAAGATGAGTAAGAAAATGAAGACGTTACAGCTGGGAGAAACAAGCTACACATTTTACTGAGTAGCAAAAGAGGTAGGAGATGATGATATGATTAGTTTTGTCACTGACTTGAAACTCAAGGCAATTTATTTATTCCAGACTCTCTCATAATTGAGACAGCACATAGATCTCTGGCTGCCAAATTCTCTCCGAGAGGCCAAGATGTAAACTGTGATTCTAATTGCATTTAAAGATGTAATCTTAAAAAATGCTTGACCTAGTCCTCCAGTTATCCCCCAGTGCCTTATCCTGAAAGAAAACATCTAAAGGGAAAATAAGTTGTGTTGCTGTATTTTACTTTCCTGCTGTGTGAAACTGTTTGATTATATTAAGTCACACTCATTTTCTGCCTCCCTAAACTTACATTTTTCCCAATTCCTATCCATTTGTAGATTTAAATACCCCCCGCCCTTAGGTATTGATCTTGCAGTTGCTTCTGACATTTGACTTAGGGCACTTTACCTGCCCTGCATTTACTATGTTTCTAATCCATTTCATCTTTTCTCTGCTTTCAGGTATTATTTTATTTTATTTGACATTTGTTAACTGGGTTAGTCCAACTGAGCCAAAAGCCCATTTTCAGCAGAAACCCGAGTTGAAATGCTCCAGTATGTTGTTGTGTCTTTCGGCTTTTCCCGGTTAGGGGTCGCCACAGTGGAACTCCGGTCTGCTAATGATTGGCAGTGGATTTTTACATGTTGAGTTGCCAGCCCTGACGCACAACCTTCAACGAAGGTACTCCAGTATGATAAAAGCAAAAATAAACAGTAAGAGGCTGGTGACATGATGTATACAAAGAGGACTCCTGTTTAGATACAAGTTGTTACATAGCATGGCAAATTCAATGATATACAAAACTGAAACATAACTTAAGAGATGTGTTGTTACATAGCATGGAAGAAATACAAAATTGAAACATCAATTTTTACATGGATTATAGCAGAGAATGAAACATAAAATTGCAGTACAGGTTGATATAGCACATATCTGAGTCGTACAGAGATATCCCATAGTTGAGAATTCATGTGAGTCAGAGCTGTAAAAAGCAAAGAATTACATTAGAAGTAAAGAAGGAGGGGGGGGGGCAGATCAATGAGTTAGACAGGAATTTTTTAGCTCTTTTTTAAATCGACTTATGTGCATGATGTTTCTTACGGTAAAAGGGAGTTTGTTCCAGGCTTGAGATACAGAGTATCTGTACAAATGTTTGCCAGTGGTTTTATTGGGATTGTAAATATCTAGGAGATGTTGGCCAGAGCTTCGGAGTGAACAATTTGGGATGTAGTAGGACACTAGAGAAGAGAGGGAGGGTCAGGCAGTGGGATTGTTGAGTATGGAGTGTGTTATGTGTACTGCAAAAGTAGTAGTAGTTGGGGGAATTCCAGCCACTGTAGTTTCTTTGGGGCAAGGCAGTGGTGACAGGTGTAAGCTTGATTTGTGGCAAATTTTGCAAATTTGTTACAAGTTTGTTCAAGCTTAGCAATTAATGTGGATTGTAAGTTTGTTAGGATTGGAGAGGTATAGAGTAGCCTGGGTGGGAGGAAAGCTTGAGCCAGAGAAAGTTTTGAGTCTAAAGTAAGGGATTTTTTGTTCCTATAAAGTAAATCCAATTTTTGGTAATGTTTTTTGATACACTGTTGAATACAAAGGTCAAATTTTAATTGATCATCAATAATGGTACCAAGGAGCTTTGTGTGGGATTCTACTTTAATGATTGTGTTATTAAGTGATGAAATTGTAAAGGTGGATTTGTGATGTGAGACAGACATTTTGGAAGGAAGAGAAGAAGTTTTTTTTTTTGGATTTAAGATGAGCTATTTTTCCATAAGGTTTTATGAATTAGAAAGTTGAGAAGCTAAGTGCGTATACATTTTTCGAGGATTTTTGAAAGTGGGGAAAGAATAGCTATGGGTCTGTAACTGGAAGGGGCTGTGGAGTTTTCTCCTTTGTATAGGGGTATAGTGTAGAAAGATTTCCAGATGTCAGGGACAATGGATGCTTGGACTGATCTATTTATTAGTATAGAAACTGGATAGGCTATTGAGTCTGTGGCGAGCTTTAGAAAGAGGGATGTTAACCTGCGGCGAGCTTTAGAAAGAGGGATGGTAAATTATTGGTAGAGGCAGAACATCATTTTAATTTATAGAGGTGTCATTTTATGTAGGCAGTGGACACTGGTTTAAGTGAAAAGGGGGGTTTCTTGGTATATTAAAGGGGAGGGGTAGAGGGATAGGTGTTAGGGTCTATGTGGGTTAGTTTGCGGGCATAGTCAATGAAGTGGCAGTTGAGAAGGGTGGTGGTTTCTTCTGCTGTATTGTTTGGGCAGGGTTTGGGATGATAGAACTTCCTGGGTGAAGAATTTTGTTGATGGTATTCCAGATTTTTTTGGGGATTTTTAGTAGTGATTTGTTTGGGCATTATTGTAGAATTATTTCTTGCCATTGTTAATTTGTTTTTTGGTGTGATTTCTGAGTTCTTTGTAGTTTTGAAAGTATGTAGGAAATGTGGTTTTCAGCCTGGATTTCCAAGCATTGTCTCTTTTATGCATAAGGGAGTGAGTGTCTTTTGAAAACCAGGGGGCACAGTTTGATTTTTATCCTAATTTTCCTTAGGGGTGCTAGGGAGTTGAGAATATCTGGAAATATGCGGTTGAATTTTAGTACTGCGTCATTGAGAGAAAGGTGATGGAGGCTGGGCCAGCTGATGGATGACAGTCTGTTATTAAATGTAACAGAGTTAAAACTGGAGAGTTTGCAGAAGTCTTTGTATTAGTAAGACCTGTAGAGTTGGGGAGAGTGCCTTTGGATGTGGGTGGGATGATGATCACTTATGGTATTGGGTAGATGCGGGGGTTGTAAGAGAGATTAGGATTAGTTGTGAGGATTCAGTCAAGGATAGAGTGGTTTTAGAGTTTTTATTCATACATGTAAGGGTTGTAATAAATTGACTGAAGCTGTGAAGTTTTAGGCTGAGGTTAAGTGAGTCTGTACTAAGTATTTTCCAGTCTATATTTACATCGCCAAGGATGACTGTTTCATAGGGAATGTTGTGTGAAATCCAAGATAGCATGTGTTCAAGGATGGGAATGTTTTACCTGATGGGATACAAATGGAAGCAACAGCATTTTTTAATGGGAGTTTAAAATGACAGTTTAGTATTAACAGTTGTGTAGGGTGGAAGCTTGGGAGAGGAGTAGATTGGGGGAAGAGGTTAAGTTGCCCAGAACAGAGAATCACACAGCCTCCCCCTTTTTTGGGATTCTATCCAGCTGATAGATGTTATATCTGGGAAGTAGGATTTTATTATTCATGATATGGGGTTTTAGCCAGGTCTCAGATAAGGTTATGTTGAGTGTTTTGGGCTATCCATGAATGGAGTTCAGTGGTTTTGTTGAGTATGCTCATTGAGAGCATGGTTAAGTTTGTTGGGGGTAGAAATGGATGGAGGGAGGATGGTGTATGGAGGTAGGGTGGACAGAAAAGGGTGGGTTGTTGTTTGGGCTGGACAAAGAGGTGGAGGGACCAGGGTTGTTGTGTATGTTTCCAGCGAGCCAAACAGTTCTTGGAAATAGGATAAGTTGATGAGAGGGAGGGCAATAGGTGTAGAATTTTAGCTTATGTTTAGGGGAGAGAGAGACGTGTGACAGTATTTTGATTTTGAGGAGATGTGTGTAGAAGCAGTTATATAAAGAGGGAGAAATTGAATATGGCTGGCTAGTGTCATTGTTAAGGGTATGGGTAAGCATGGGTGATGGTTTTAAGTATGAAAGTTTAGTGTGATATGTAGTTAAGAAGGACAGACATAGTAGTAATGGGGTAGTTAGGTAAATGAGAAGCAAGATATAGAATGATGTGACTAGGGGAGTGGAGGAACTATAAAGAGAGGATTGATGGTAAGGTGAGTGTATGAATTAGTAGTGTAATTATTTAGGGTGGACAGGGATGCAGGAGTAAGATGTCAGAGTGCTGAGGGGTGGCAGAAGTTAGTTGCAGATGAGAGTGTTAGTGCGGGAGGAGAACAGAGTAAAGTGTATGCCATTCTTATTGCGGACATCTTTTGCACACAGTACACATTTACTTTTTAAATGCTACTATGTTGCATAAATTCATGCTCAGACATGTGCCCAAGACATTTTGTTTCATCTCATCTCTGCACTTTCTGAATTACTAAGACTTCATGGTCTGTAAATGTATTGCATTATATTTTCCTTCATTCATTCAACATGCATCTGGGAAGATATACTTATTAGCTAAGGAAGCTACTACAGGTCAAAAGTAGTCAAACATTTACATCAGCTGATCAGTCATTAAAAATCTCTCAAGCAGGTTTTACAACTTCAGCTTTCCCACACTACTGGATTAGTAACCTGGTTCTGAAGTAACCTTAACACCCTGCGAATTACACCTTGGAACTCAAGCTCTGCATGTTTTAACTTGTCTGTGCATTGCTTAAGAACAGTCCGGGTAATACATATTTATTAACACATGCTGCACTTTCCTTTTATACTTTGTCTTCAAAAATCTATGATCTCTGTAGAGAAATGGGGTCATTTATATATCCAGCTACACACACACACACACACACACACACACACACACACACACACACGTCTCCTTCACTGCCTGCCAATTGTCAACCCACTCATCCACCTGGTGGCTGATGTGGGCACCTACATCATTGTAGTGTCTTGTTATGTTATCCCATGGCATATCAGCATGTTCTTATTGTTTTGTTAAATAGAAAAACTTACTAGACACAGGTACCTGGTGATGCAGGCGCACAAATCTAGTAAAGTGAGCTACTCAAAGTAACAGTATCTAGGCAGAACCTAAAGGAGTCATTCTCCAAACTACAGAGTGAAGCATACTATCAGTTCATAGTCCAACACTGTGATATAAACCACTGAACTATTTTATACTTAAAAAAGTGCCAGAACACAGCACACTATGGAAAAGAAGGACCAAGCTATGAGCCAAGGTATGAAATACTAGTAGTAGGTATTGTTAACAAACAACATAATTCATGAAATGTCTCCAATATGGTTGCACCAGAGGTGTTATAGGTGAACAAGTATCTTCCAAGCTGAATGCAGACATGAATTCAAAGTAGAATGCAACAAGAGGTTTAAGATGGGTGTTAATGATATCAGAACCCGTACACAAAACAGGCTCAGTGCTCAGATTAACTCTGAATTATTATTCAATTTTGCTTTATATAATTTGTTTTCATATGTAAATAACCAAACATCTTATCCAAGTTCTATTCACAAAGCTGACCTTTTCTTATGTTTTCTCCACTATCCAGGTATACAGATTTAAAATGTAAATGCTTGGAGAATTAATTGAATACTTATTCATAGTTGATTTTAGCAAGAAAACTTTCCAAAAAGGTTGCAATACTAAAAGAGAAACATTTTATGTATAGTATTCAAGTGGCTACATTCAGGATTGAAACCCAGGTACTGCGATATTGAATCTAGCATGAACAACTGCAAACATGAAGTTTTGCTTTCCCGCAATATCACACTGTAAATCCTTTATTCCTTTATCAAAAGTGATGCTACAGACTATGTTGCATATAATTAACTCATTGCTAATCAGATTCAAAGCATCTAATTAAAATAATTACCTATGGCAGATTATAGGACACTATAGTATGCAATCAGATTATAGTCTCCATGTTTTTAAACTTCCATCTCTAATAACATACAAGTGCAAGTGGGGAGAAAATGACTGACAGATTCAAGAACAGTAGGTTAGAGCTCAAGGATTAGCTGATCTGTTTTCTACAGACCTCAAAAAGCTAACCAGCGTGTTAGCAGACTCTTAACAAAGATCTTCAGTAGGTCACTGACATGTACACAAATACCAGAGTGGAAAATGACAATTGTGGTACACATGTACAAGGAAAGGAACAGAAAGAACCAGGAAATCATGAGGTGTTGTACTTCTAGAAGACAATAATGTCTAGGACAGCAACCAGCATGAGTGCAGGACCACAAGGAGCTGTCAGGACAGAAACCAGCATGAGTACAGGACCACAAGGAGCTGTCAAGGACAGCAACCAGCATGAGTACAGGACCACAAGGGGCTGACAGGACAGCAACCAGCATGAGTACAGGACGAAAAGGGGCTGTCAGGACAGCAACAAGCATGAGTACAGGACCACAAGGGGCTGTCAGGACAGCAACCAGCATGAGTACAGGACCACAAGGGGCTGTCAGGACAGCAACCAGCATGAGTACAGGACTACAAGGGGATGTCAGGACAGCAACCAGCATGAGTACAGGACTACAAGGGGCTGTCAGGACAGCAACAAGCATGAGTACAGGACCACAAGGAGCTGTCAAGGACAGCAACCAGCATGAGTACAGGACCACAAGGGGCTGTCAGGACAGCAACCAGCATGAGTACAGGACTACAAGTTGATGTCAGGACAGCAACCAGCATGAGTACAGGACTACAAGGGGCTGTCAGGACAGCAACAAGCATTAGTACAGGACCACAAGGGGCTGTCAGGACAGCAACCAGCATGAGTACAGGATCACAAGGAGCTGTCAGTGAAACCTGATCATTTTATGGTTGGGTACAGAATAACTTGACAAGAAAACTTGAGTAATAATATTCTACATGGACATCTACAAGGCCTTAAATTGTCCCACATAAGAAGTTACAGGAAACTGGAATGGTTGGGAATATAACCAAAACTGAGGATCTGGATAAATGTATGGTTGAAAAGTAGGGCACACTGGGATGTTAAATTCATTTAAATGATATAATAGACAGACTGTCTCCTTCTGAAGTGAAACAAATATGGTGAGTGCTGTAAGGATCTGTCCTGGGTCCAGAACTTTTTATTGTCACAATGTGTTTGCTTTAGACATATCTGACAGAACACTGAACAACATCTGCATTTTGCTGATGACACAAAGATAGGTACAAAAGGGTACATGGGGATGCTAGTCTAGAGAAGAACGTAGAAAGACTGAACAAGTGGGCAGAAAAGTGCTAGTTGAGGTTCACTGCATACTGCATTCGTCCTTAGTATGAGATGTTAAACCAAGGCCCCATCTGCTTGAGTTGGGGATAGATTAAGTGAATGCAAAAGATCCCACAGCACCTATCGAAAAGAGTGGGAGAAATTCCCTGATGCCCTGGCCATATTTCCCCCAGTAGTGTAAATACTACCTTGAGTCTTTCCTGAAAAAAGGCCATGGAACTAATCAGTTAAGCAAGGATAAATAAATAAAAAAGCAAAGTTCTGCATTTAGGCCATAACTCTGGTGTGAAGTATCAGCAAAGTGGGAAACATGTCTGTGGTGCTGATCACACCTGGACTGCAACACCAGAAGCACAATGGTAGCCTAGGACAGTGGTTGCAGCAAACAGCATGCTAGTCTGCAATCATGGAAGGATAGATTCCAGAAGGAAACAGGTAGTGCTTCCAGTGTATAGACCTCGGCTCATAAATGCAGTGTTGAAGGCCATACAATTGATTTGAAATTTTTTAAATATGACTTTAACATCACACTGTTGCTGAGGCCTTTATCATTCATGCTTTTTACATGCAGCTGCCACTATCTCCGCCACTGACAAGTTGTATTTGAAATCACCGTCTCTGTCATTAAATCTCACAACCTCTAGTACTTAAACTGTTTGGAAACTTTATGAGCAGCTGTTTTCTGATGATGATAAAAAAATCTGTTCCTATTTACAGTCTTGCATCTAACATATGTTCCTTTAGTCTCTCCCTAAAATTCCATTAAATTTGCCTGTGTATACATAAAAAAGCATTTATGGATAACTAAATAAATCAAGCCGGTAGTCTCATAAGTGGCAAAACTTATAAAATATTATTTCTGTTGCATGATCTCCGAGTATGTTTTCTTTAGTTGCACAATGACACATCTAACATGCATTCACATCAGTGGCTCTTTTTAAATCTCATCTGCATGTTTTCCTGTTCCAATAATTCCTTGAAATTATTAGCTTAGTACTGAAGATGCTGATGACATGCCTTAGTCAATCTTATCACTTTGGTCATGGGGTTCAAATTCAGATTCCACTGCACCCTTAATGCCCATTAAATAAAGTGCATGCGGTATCTTGTATATGGTATGAGGAAGATAGTGGCTGCTATTAGTCCTACAACTTTGAGGCAAGTGCTGCTGTGAGTTATGGAAGTGTCAGAACTCAAACATTGTTCTGCAAAATTATGATCTGTCCTCAAGAACAGCTGTCAGATAAGCTGTCATATCCAGGTGGCAATGACAGCTTGTGCTTGCAGTGGCTATAACTGGGACTTAGCTGTGTTCATTGCAATTCCTAAAAAAGAGAACAATTGGATTAAGTGATCCTTTAACTGTACTGGACACGTTCTGGCTGCAGCCAGAGAAGAGAGTCATCCGGTACAGCAAACTCCTGTCCCTCTCAGTCTGAGATTGGCAGCTATGGTCACCATGCACTTGAAGGGTGATATAGAAAGCCCCAGGGGAAAGGACCTGAATAGACAGTAGTATTTTTCTTGATGCTGGCAATATCTTTATGTGTAGGCTGGTGATTTGGAGAGCCAAACAGCACAACAGTCTCCTTTCAGTAAACATACAATGAATGACTACTCTATGACCATTTTAAATTTGGTTTTCCTGGCATAAACATTTATAGGTTCATAGGTGTTTACTAGGCTAACCACCACAAAGGCCTTTTTAAGCCTAGCCATGCATCACAAATCTCTGACAAGTTCTGGTATCCTTGATAAGTGTAATCAATGGGCTGGGAACTGAAACATTTACAAGCAGGGGCCTGGGAGATGAACCATTTACAAGCTGTCTGTGTCCAATGGAGACATAGGTGTCCAACTAGGGATGAATTTCTTGTTCCCCAACCAATTGTCCAAGTTACACCCAAAATGGGTTAGGGAGGAACTCTGTTTCACATGGAGGTGGAGCCAGTTCCAGAGACGGGGTAGTCTTTGGGACACATACTTGCCTCTCCAGCATCCTATGTATATCACAGGCAAGGTTTAAGTGTTTATAACAGGTAATTCTGGTGTTGTTTGTTTTGCAGATATGCAGGAGGTCCATCAGAGTGGGGTCTGACAATGCCCTGTATGCCAGGCATAGATCTCCACTTTTAGGTCACTGAGACCCAGTATGGGCCTGAGGTCCTTCCTCTTTTAAGGAACTAAAAAAAATTCTGGAATAAACCCCAGAGTGTCCTTTATATGGTAGAGCCTCTTGGATTGTTCTTTTCTTTAAGAGCTCTGCTATGTCTTTTAGGTTACTTTCCCTTGATGCAGTGAGTCTTCCTGTTGTAGAAGATTGGTTTGGCAAGGAATATAAAGAACAGTATATAACAGATATTACACAGCCTCTAGATAATATCTCCTGGACATACCTATGCAGCATTATGGCCTGTTAAACAGGGAGATGCCAGGACAGGCAATCCTGATTGCCTCCATTTGTGGCAGTTTAGCAAATCTTCAAGGATTCCATGTTTGCCCTTTTTCACAGGGTACTAGAAAAAAATTGATTTTGGGGCCTACTTCTGTCTCTGGTACGGTGTCAGTTTTGGCATCCAACTTGACCACGCTAGTTTTTTTTCTGAACACTGCTGCTCAACCTGAATCTGATGAGATTTCTTGAAACAAAAATCCCTTGTACTCCTTTGTAAAGTGGAGAACTTCACCAGAAAAGCTGCAAGTGTCTTAACCTCTTGCTCCCTCTTAAGCATTTTTTTCTTAACTTGTGACCAAAAAATGAGGAGCCATCATAGGAAGATTTGTAAACAATGCCTTGAAGGTGTCCACGAATGAACAGTGTCTAAGCCAGAGGTGATATTTAATGGCTATGCCTGTATCACCTGCATACACTGTGCGATGTATTATACAGAAGGTGCATAGAGCGCAGGCACTATATTTAAGGCGGACAACTGTGAAATTAGCTTGCATTGCAGTTTCTCATGGGACAAACTGTTCAGCATTTCTATAGCAGTCTCTGATGGAGAATGTTGAAATCTCTCCATGTGTAACAGGTAATTTACCTTTAGAGTAAAGGTTGATGATTCATAAATGTGCTTCCCAAAGCAACCATTGGACAGGTACCAACTGTTGGGGAAGTGAATTGTTGGACTTTCTTCACAGAGATATCACTTAAAGGCTGTAGCTACAAAATTTGAGTTTGGTAAAGGTAGCAGAGCATTTGGAATGGTTTCCTTGAAATATGTTCTACTACAATGGGCTCTCACCAGACCCTCAGCAGTACCAAAGAAATCATTCAGTCTTCAGGGGGCACCACTCAATGGGGAGGGGAGGAAATGAAGACTCCTGTATGATTTTTTCTCTGGAAGAGTCTGACCAATATAAAAATAAATAAATATAAATATCTAGCTGTTTTTTATAAAAGGAGAGATCTGAAACACCACTGATTCTATTTCTTTCTTTTTTCTTTTTTTGTGGGTTGGGGGACATTCTCTTTTCCTTTCAGTTACTTCAAATTACCTTAGTGAAGAGATAATTATGAACTAAAATAAGTGCTTGTATTTGTCTTAGAAGTATCAACTTTCAGGGACTTGTGTGTTCCAAATTGTGTATTGTCACAGTCAGAGTCACAGAATATATGTATATATGTATATATATATATATATATATATATATATATATATATATATATATACACACACATATACATTCAGTTTGCTAACAACTATTAAAAACCTTTCCACAGGATCAGAATGAAAGCAGTAGTGTAGGAGAACAACAAAAATGGCCAAAATCAAAAGAATATCCTACTCTGAAAATCTGAATTTACCTAAAATTAGACCACTTATTTGCAAAAAAAAAAAAATAAATAACAATATATCTGTTATAAATAATCAACTTTAAAGAAAAAAGTGTTTAATAAATGTGACAGACATAAGCAAAACTGAAGAAGAAAACTGAAAAAAAATTAAAAAGTGACCCTGGGAACATTTGTGAAGATACTGAAGCACCAAGGAGCAAGTGTGATCTGGAGTAGAAAGGGAGGTGAGGTGCATTATGTGAGCAAGGGAGGAGTTATGAAGCCTGAGACAGTCTTAAAGGTACCAAAGGACTGTTGCCTGGTCTGTCAAGTCCTATTCACTAAACTGGACAGCCTGGATCACGTAAGATCTTAAACTGGAAGCAGTTCTAGGAGTATTCACTCAGTTACATTCCATTCATCAAATTCAAGTACACGAAATATAAGATAAACCACAATCTGCACTATTTAGCTGCTGAACTGGCATCACGTGCACTAGTAAATGATACATTCTGCCCCATGATCCCCAGTAAAATATCCAACATAATACACATCCCATGAGACTGTGTTAAAGTAAAAAACAATTTGGAACAGTACGATTTCTTAGACAGATGTAATG